>NC_062546.1:186340044-186647794 GCF_016906955.1 Phacochoerus africanus | reverse complement strand
ACAATAAGCATAAACTGAGACTGACCCAGGCAAACTGGGAGTCTGGTCCCTTGATCTAGAGTGCTGCGTGGATCGTTCTCTCACTTCCCTTTAGGTCTTTTTGAAGTGTCACCTCTGAGTGAGGCCTTCTTTGACCTCCATTTAAAACTGCAACACATTCCTGCCCTATCCCACAATGCCTGCACTGATTTATTTTCCTCTGTGGTGCTAACACCATCTGATAGAGTATATGTTTGAATTAGCTATGTTTGTTATTGGTCTCTCCTCTCTATCTTTTTAAAAATTTTTAATTTCTTTTGTTTCTTTTTTTAATTTTTTTGGTATCTCCTCTCTAGAATGTAAACTTCAGGAGGCAGGGGATTTTTATCTCTTTTCTTTTTTTTTGGTCTTTTTGCTATTTCTTTGGGCCGCTTCCTCGGCATATGGAGGTTCCCAGGCTAGGGGTCGAATTGGAGCTGTAGCCGCTGGCCTACGCCAGAGCCACAGCAACGCGGGATCCGAGCCACGTCTGCAACCTACACCACAGCTCACGGCAACACCGGATCATTAACCCACTGAGCAAGGGCAGGGACCGAACCCGCAACCTCATGGTTCCTAGTCGGATTCGTTAACTACTGCGCCACGACGGGAACTCCTTTTATCTCTTTTCAATAAAGTATACGCCCAGCATCTACGCTGAACACAGCAGTAGATCATCAGTAAATATTTGCCAGGGGGTAGTGGGGGAAGGAATTCTGTTCTGAAGTCTTTCTCTTTGGAGTCCTTTTTCTAAATCACTTTTTCTTGTTCCTTTCTATTTATTTTGGTAACCCTTTGGTAATCTAAGACCTTAGAAAGATTACCAGTGTGCTCTTACCCTTAAGAGGAGCTAACGATGAAATTTTCCATGATTTTCTAGCCTGAGACATGGCCCCTAGGGAAGGAAGTTTGTATCCAGGATAGCAGTTTACTACATTGCAGGAGGGAGGGGAGGATTCCTGCCCTTTCAAAGTCTCATGGTAAGGGCCCTGCCCTGGCAGTTATGATATTGTGACTATATTGTGACGGTCGGTCGGTGTCAGGGCCTTGGGGCTGTGTCAGTTTCTGGGGCTGGTACCAGAACCGAAGACCTACTCAGGGCAGATGCAGGGAGCTCCAGTTTGCTCATTTCCCCTTTTCTCTTCTGTCTCTTTAAACCTAGATACTTCACCGGTGGGTCCCTGCTGAGCAGAGTCAGCAGTACATCAGGGTCCAGCCTTTCCTTACTCAGCATCATGAAGGTTTCTTTTCTGAAGTAGCCTCAGAGGAAAGGAGGGATGAGATGGGAGTTGGGAGGGGGGTGGGATCAGACCTTTTGCTTCCAGTTGAAAGTGGCAATTGGGATTATTTCAGCAGATCCTGTTGGGACCAGAGGGTAGGAGGTGGGGTCTTAGAATTTCCAGACCACAAAGAGTGAGATTTAGACTCAATGAAGATGGGAGTTGCTGCTAAAGGAGGAGAGTGTGGGGCCTAGGAACCAAAATGGGCTGCCATAGGGGCAAGAAAGGGAAATAAATGCCCTTTATGTTTCCTGTAACTTTGGTTTTCCTAATGCTGCTGATATGGCCCTATAGCAGGGACCAAAGTCCTAGTGAATTGGTGGTGGGAGACAGACATAGCTATTAGAGACAGGAGAGTGATGTCACTTTTGTGACTATAAAGTAGTCATGGGAGGAGCCGTAAGTCATAAAGAGGTTCTCAGTGTAGCAGGAAGCCTAAAAAGGGAAACCTAGAGGAAACTTCTGATTCTTCACCATTGTATCGGCAGTAGTTTAAAGCCAAGGAAGCCTTGGCAAGCAGTTGATGGCAGAGAAAGCCACTTTCCTTTGTAACAAAGGAATTCTGATAATTAATTCAGGAAAGTCCTCTGCAGTTTGATGGATATGAATTTAGCCCTCCAGTCTCATTTCCCACGAGCCACATCCACCTGTCCTGTCTTTTTCACACTTTTGTGCCTCGGTTGCTTCCACCACATTCAAAGTCTAACCTTGCAAAGGCTTAACTTGATGTCACCACCTCTGAAGCGTTTCACAGGACTCTCAGGCAGACTTTGTCCCTTTCTTCTTCTCTGGGTTCTTATTACCCTTTGTTTATAACTCTGTTATAGTATAATGCTTGTAAAAAAAAAAAAAAAAAAAACAAACATATACAGGTTCCTGCTGCTATCTGAAGGTAGACCATTCCTTTGAAAGCTTTTGTAAGCTGAAGTGGCCTAAAGTGAAGAGGCAATTACCTTTTTTGGCAAAAGTGAGGATCTTTGAATTTCTCCCAGTTAGTGAAAACAGGTACTCATGAAGGCTTTTCCTAAAAGCAAAGTGGCATAAAGCAGACTTTCAGAAAGCAGAGGATACCTGCATCTGCCTCATGTGAATGTACACTCTTCGAGGCAGGGTGTGCGATTCATTTATCTTTGTACTAACTCCGAGCCGTTCTGAGGAGAGAAGGACTGGAACGTCCGCTTCCCCTCCCCCGGCCTCGGAGCGCCTGGCACATGGTAGAATCTCAATCACTTTTCTGCTGAGTAGAATTGATTCTGGGGTTAATCCGATGAGCATATTATACAGTAGACTGACCTGGCTCTTCTTCCCCTACCCATTCTGGGCAGTGACCCGCTTGTGGCCGGTACACCCTGCTCCTGGCTCAGGTGTACTTCTAGCAGGGGGCACTGCTATTTGCTTTTCTTGGTCCTGACTCCAGCTTCTCCCTTTGATCTCTGCTGCCCGCCCCAGCTCGCCCCTGCCATTGTCCTGCACAGGGAGCTAAT
Organism: Phacochoerus africanus; assembly: GCF_016906955.1. Taxonomy (NCBI): domain Eukaryota; kingdom Metazoa; phylum Chordata; class Mammalia; order Artiodactyla; family Suidae; genus Phacochoerus; species Phacochoerus africanus. The sequence continues at coordinate 186,645,012 of NC_062546.1, read as the reverse complement.
GTTTCTGCTTCTCGGGCTCAGCCTCGCCACCTCTCTCCCCTAGCGTGCTCTAAGCATGCTGCCCAAGTGATCAGTGATGATGGGGAACTGCTAGGAAAGGATTAAGGGGACAGCCCTTCAGCCCCCAAAGGATTCCATGTAGGGCTGCCTCCTCCTTTATCTGCTCACTTTTTTCTTGTCCCCTAAGGGACCTTGTTCCTGAGCTGGATGGGAATCTAGGCAGATGACCTGTGATGTAAGGGATTAAGGGTTGTAATCCTAGGGAAGGCTGTACTGCCCTTTAGACTAACATCAAAATTCTGTGGTTCAGGGAGTTCCCGGTGTGGCTCAGCGGGTTACAAACACAACTAGTATCCATGAGGATGCGGGTTCAATCCCTGGCCTTGATCAGTGGGTTCAGGATCCAGCGTTGCCATGAGCTGTGGTGTAGGTCGCAGACATGGCTCAGATCGTGTGTTGCTGAGGCTGTGGTGTGGCCCGCAGTCTCGGCTCTGATTTGACCCCTAGCCTGGGAACTTGCGTATGCCATGGGTGTGGCCCTAGGGGAAAAAATATTCTATGGTTCAGAGAAGTAAATAGGGTAGTCTTTTCATGTGGGGGTTCTGAGGCCGGATTGTGTGGATTCTAATCCTGTTCCAGAACTTACTACCTATGACTGTCAGCATATGGGGTCACACGCACGCCTGCCATGCTCCTTCATTCGCACAGATTTATTGAGCTCTCCTGTGGGCCAGGTTGTTCTAGGTACCAGGAAAATAACAGTGAATAAGACAAAATGGATTAATACATTTAATACCAACAATAGTGTCTGGCACAGAGTAAACATGTGGGAAATGTACCCAATATTCTCTTCTTAGTACTTTTCTGAGAATAGACCCTCAGGTGGGATGACCTTTGGCAGCAACTGCAGGACCAGATCTCTCTGAGAAGGGGAATCATGAAGGGCTAAGATGCACATTCAGGATTGGGACTAGCTTTAGGGGCCTTTCATTTCCGCCACTTCGTCTTGAAACTAAATACATGAACTGGTTAAAGGTCACCCTGGAAATGTGATGAGGGGATGACCCTGGCCTGTATTTAGATTCTGCCCAGCCCATTTGTACAGCAACACACTGCCTACCAAGCTGCGTGTGAATGACCCTGGGGAGGCCCGCGTGAAGGGAGATCCCAGAGACATGAGAGATGAGGGCAGAGAAGAGCCATTGGCCTCTCGGCTGTCAGGGCTCTCTGGCCATAGAGCAGAGGCCCTTCTGCTGGAGGTGGTGGCCTGGGGGTTGGAGAGCTGAACTTGGGAAGGAGAGTGACGTGAGGTGGAGGCACGTGGCCTGTTTCAGTCCGTTCCTCAGGGAAGGCTGCTGAAGAGGGAGGGCGGTGATACTCCTAGTGTGATTACAGCTGGAAGCAAAGTCTGCCCTCAAGGCTCCTGATTCATTGTTTGTGGTTTCCAGTGAAAGTCCAGGACTGACCTAGTCCTTATGTGAGTAGGGTTGGAGCGGAAATCTAGGTTACATTTCCTGGGGATCAACAAGTTTTTTTTTTAAGCTACCACCAGGCTCAGGGAAAGAGCTGTATGGTCCGACTCTATGGTTCAGCATCTGCTTCGCTGCTCCTCCCACTTTCTTTCTTCCGTCCTTCTCCCACGTGGTTTTTCAGAAATGAATGCCCTTAGGGCACAGAGAGAGTGCCCTTGACATGAGATGTGGGCCAATCCAGGATTCTTGGGTTTGTTCCCATGTGAGCTGCTGGCATGGCTTCCCTTGGAGACCTGCTCACTTGGCCGGGAACCATGGCAATTTGCATGCATAGGGACAGATGAAGTAGTTCTGGGCCCTTTCCAAGATTCTGAAGTACAGCCAGGTTTGGGTCCACTGGACACCATACTCTTTCATCTCATTTTTATTGCACTTTCTCCAGTCTTCAGCTGTTACTTCAGCTCAGTTCAGCCAAGTGTATGAAACTTGAACTAGGTAAAGCATTTCGCTGTGGGTATAAATCCACAATTTATTCCATAGTGAAGGAAGCAGATAAATATAGTGTGATTATAGCAGTGTTTCTCAACTTTTCATCATCACTTCCCTGAGGAACCTTCTAAGATATTTTTTCTTAATCATCCCCCCTCAGGAAATTTTAATACCACAGATATACCAAAATCATATTTGACTCTTTTTTTTTTTTTTTTTGGTCTTTTTAGGGCTGCACCTGCAGCAGATGGAGGTTCCCAGGCTAGGGGTTGAATTGGAACTGTAACTGCTGGCCTACGCCACAGCCACAGCAGATCAAAGCTGTGTCTGCAACCTACACACCACAGCTCACGGCAACACTGGATCCTGAACCCACTGAGTGAGGCCAGGGATCGCACCTGTGTCCTCATGGACACTAGTCGGGTTCGTTAACCACTGAGCACGACAGGAACTCCTGCAAAATTATGTTTCTGTACTCTGTGTGTATCTGGGCTTTATACTTTAAAAGAGTAAGACTTTCTCACCCCTCCTCCCAAGAGCAAATTTCGTCTTCCCCATCTTGGGGGAAATGTCACCCCCATTGTGAGTTCATGGATTACGGTAAAGCACAGTGGGATTCATAAGGAGTATAAAATGGTGAGCAAGCCCCCAGAGCTTTGTAAACTTGGCTGCTCCCATCGCCTTTGACTGAACATCGTAGCTCCATGATTCAGTTTTGCCTCTCAGACTATCGTTCCCATTTTGCTCTCTTTCCCCTTTCCTAGATTTCATCCCATTTCTCTCTCCAGTGTATAAGTTTAGGAGTGAATTTAATTAAAATAGTAATCTATGCAGCTCCAGGACAATTTAGGGAAGATGATTTCCTAAGCCAGTCCTCTAGGAGGTCATCCTTTTGGAAGAACAAACCTAGAGACCTACAGGATATTCAAGGGGAAATTCAAGAGACCTAGGTATTGAGGGAAATAAAGATATGCATTTGGAGTTGCCTTTCAGGGGAGAAGACTCCCAAGAGGTGTTATATTGATCCCAGTAGGTTTGGCTTATGGAATCCTATACTGGATCTAACTTCTCTATATAAATTATTTTAGGGGCTGATGCCAATTCTGCCAGTGGGATAGCAAGTTTCATTTCTCCTACAACACCATGTAACCAATAATAGCATCTCCTGTACCTTATAGAAACTACCAGAGGCATGCAGTGTTGGTGATGGAAGACCTTTTGTCACAAATCTACAGAGTCTGTATATGGCAGTCACCAGACAAGAGATCCAAGTGGGACAGGAGCATCAAGGCACAGGTGAGTAGCTCCAGAAGTACTCAGTCTTCCGGGGGTTAGTTAGGGTCTGGGTTTGTGCTGTCCAATATGGTAGCTCTAGCCATCTGTGACTATTTAAATGTAAGTAGTAGAAATTAAATAAAATGAAAAGTTAATCTCTTCATTTGCATATTTCAAATGCTCCATAGCCACGTATGGCCAGTGGCTACCAAGGTGGACAGTGGAGATAAAGAACATGCCATCACTGTAGAAAGTTTTATTAGGACTGGTCTAACGCTTAGGAGAATTAGTGAGAGGAGCAGGAGAAAGATGGAGACAGGCAATATGTAGAAAAATTAGCTGTTTGGAGTCAGGGAAACCCTCATCCTACGTGGTTAAAGGGGGCCTGGGGACTCTTCCTAATAGAAACAGGGCCTTCCAAAAGGTAGTTGGAAGTGGATCTTCTTCTATTTATGTATTAGTCCCAAGGCCTGGCATTTATCAGAATGCTGGGTAGAAGCTAATGCCTTCCTGGTAAGAAGGTGGCATAATCATTCCTCGTTATCCTCCCTTGATCTTTTGATTTCAGGAGATCCCCAGACCTCAAGCAGTACCTCCTCCCAAGATGCCAATGGCCAGCTTCTGAACCAGCCAGAGGAGCCAGTCTCCTCAGCACCATCCCTCCCAGTGCCTGAGAAGGAGCCCACAGTAAGTCACGAGCAGCATCCTAGATAGCATTTCAAGAGCTGGAGGAGTGTCTGCACCTAAAGCCTCCAAGCCAGTGGTCCCTGGAATTGTCACCTAGTTGACACTGTCTTCACAACACTGGGGGATATTTGTGACCAGGGGTTTAAATTGTGGATTTCTAGATGGAGAGTCATCGTCTTCTGCATCTTCCCTTTGCCGTCTCCTCATTGCAGTTCTTCCGAATGATGGACCTTGGCTCCTTTTCTCCCTTAACTGTACTTTCAGTGATGGTCCATGAGGTTGTCGCCTAGAGGAAAAGGGATGTGCACATCTCCTGCCCAGAGGGTTATATCACTTCACTGCTTGACATGGACTTCCAGACACCTGCATCAGCCACCTTAACCTAAGCCCTGGGAGGAAGGAAGTTCCTTTCCTAACTGAAAACCTCTATTACCTTGGGCTTCCTTTTTTCTAGGTTACTTCAGGACCCATGCAGAGACCTCAGCTGTTGAAGGCCAAGAGGAAGAAGCTAAGGGGACTCTTCAGCTAACCTGTCATTGTCTCAACTCCTAAGAATGGATTTGGAGAGTAGTCTCCTAGTGTCACCTTGAAAGGAGCACCCGTGGCAGCAATATCTCTGACACAGAGTTATACAGTTAGGGACCCCGCTGTAAGGGCAAGATAACTGAAGTTCATGTTGGCAGGCATGGGTACTGTCAACTGAGGGAATGCTGGCTCCAACCCATCAGGCACTGGCCTTCCCTGTCGGAGTGGAAGCCAGTCTCTGGGAACCGTATGCCCTCCTCTCTTTTGCTGGAGGTTCTCTAGACCCGGGATCTACCATGGACTTTTAGGTATATGGGGCAGGTCAGCAAAAAGGCACAACATGCTTTGGAAGTCTTTTCTACTTTTCTTGAGAGTCCCTAGCCAGTCCCAGATGCTTCTCAAAGACCCTTTTCTCTCTTGAGCATGAAATACAAAGCATTCACACTCCCCTGCTTTTGTGATTGCTCATCTGTGGAACACATGACCAACCCACTTCCCTTTACTGGGTCCCACCCCGTAGTTGTCTCTGGATGAAGTCTAGGCCCTTGGTCCAATCCTTCGGATTCTTCTTATGCTTCTGTCCTGCAGTGTGCTAAGCCTCGATTCCGGAGCCTTGATCTTGAGACCTTTCTCCATGGTAGGAACAAGGCAGAACAGATGGCTTTTGCTCTCCTTGGTCCAGCTTGACATGGAGTGTGTTTTGTCTGTTTAGTCCATTTACAAGGCATGGACAACAGGTTAAACCATAATATGGGATTGAAATTACAAACAGCTCAGAGCCTTAGGGCCAAGTTAGTTTCCCAGAGTGGGAGCAAAAGGAATTTTACTTTCTCATCCTTTACTTCACTTCAAATAATGTAATAATTAGAAGAACTAGAAAAGACAGGATGACAGGGGACAGAAAATGGCCACAGGAGTTCTATATGAAATAGGCAGACTCTTAGACAGTTAGAAAGTCTACCCTTTGGACAAATCCAGAAAGATTTAGCAGAGCAGGATTGGCAGAGTTCCTTGGCCTTCTCTGCTAGGTTTTCTTTATAGGTAAGACCTGAAACTTTACCTTGAAGAGACAGGAAGGAAAGTAGAACTCATGTTTGCTAGGAGCTGTTAGGTAGAGAAAGGGGTCAGGGACGGAACCACAGAGGCCTTTTCTGATTTATTTACTTAGTGACAGTCAAATGCCTCCTTGTCCACATACCTTCTCTAGTGGGGACTGGTGTCGCTGTCCTGGTGGCAAGTCTTGGGGGGAAAAGGACAACCCAAGTAATGATAAACTAATAATGATTATAATAATAATAATAATATGCTGCCATTTATTGAGCAGTTAATGGATACCAGCTACTCTAAAAATGCCTGACATTGAATCCTCACAGCATCATATGAGGAAGATACTGTTAACCCATTAGGGATTGAAGGAATTAAGTGACTTATCAGAGGTCACACAGCTGATAAGTAACAGCCAAAATTTGAACCCAGACAGCTGAGTTCTGCACTGCATTATTATACACATTACTGAAAACATTTTCCAGAAAGGATATAAAGTCCTTCTTTCCTGTCTTCAGCCATGACCATTCCTCCCCTGTGACCCTACCTCTTTTCAAGAGGGTGTTCTCCTCCCTACCAGCTCTTCAAGGCAGGAACCTCAAAGGATGTCGGGACTCCCCACACTCGTTGTTACCTGCTGGCAGAATCTGAGAGCTCCACCAGGGCTCATTCCCAGTTCCTGCTGATAACTTTCTTTACCTCCAGATCAGTGGCCCAGACTGTGCCCTCGTGGTGACTGTCATTGCAGTCAGTTGGGAACTGTGTAAAAACAGTCTATCAGGTGACTCACTTTGTTCTCAAGATAATTTATTGGCCATTGCCAGATAATTGGCTATTGCCAGATTTCAAGGTATGAGACCACATCGAAAATGGACAGACTTCCTCAGCAAGCTGGGAGAAAATAAAGATTCTTCACCCTGGATAATCCCTCTGCCCTAAGAGCACAGTCTCAAGAGCAGGTATTTTTGATCAGAGGTGAGCAGGGGTTTACGAATCTCCTAAAATTGTAAATGAAATCCTAAGTGCTTATTTTTTTTTTTCATGTTCTCAAAAGAATGTGTGGCTTTTTTCAAAGGTTAAGGAAGAGTATGCCTACTGACATCCCCACACACTGCCCCTTGATCCCCAAAGGTGGGTGCTCCCACGGGGATATTGCTCAGACACACACTAGAGAAACATTGCGCCCCAAGGCCCTGCCTCAGGCTTTCTTGCCCCCCCCCCCCCCCGAAGCCAGGGGTGGTGGTTGAAAATCATTCATCCCGGGGCAACTCCAGGGAAATCCCTGCCTTGACAAATGGGCCTAGCCAGGCTGTATTCCAGCCCTGCCCCCTGGCTGGGGCCCCTCCCTGAGGCCCCCAGCCTGGCCCAACCCCCACTCCACATGCACATAAAAGGGTCGAATTCTCGTGGCTGCTCCATAAATTTTATTCCGTAAATATTAGTTTTCCCTGTGTTTAATAAAGCAGTGGCCCGCCTCCCCGCCTACCCGCCCGCTCCCCGGGGCCGGGGCTGGGGCCAGGGCTGGCTGGTGGGAGAAGGGACTCTTTCAATTGCTTTGGAGTATTTTTAGAAAAAAAAATAATATAAGGTGGTTTACAGGAGCAAGCCAGCAAACCAGGAGCAGGACTAGGGACCTCGAGGAAGTTCCTGCAGGAACTTGACCTAAAAAATAGAGAAATAGCGCCACCTAGGCTGCAAGGCCTATTTGGCCGGGCAAGCTGGCTCACCCCTCCCCCACCGTCAGCCTGGACAGGCCAGGCCTTTGCTGGGAGAGAAATCGTCACCCCTCACCACTCCAGCTGGGCAGCACCTCCACTCCTCAGGCTTCACCAGGGCTTTCCCAGCAGCCCTGAGGGCAGGGCCCAAGCCAGGTCCTGGAAAACGCCATGAGGGCCACTCTGTTCTGTCCCAGTCAGCCCAGCTCCCAGATCAAGGAGTGTTTCCAAAGGGTAGTAAAGTTATTGCAAAGGGAAGAAGGCGCTTCTCGTCCCTGTCTGCCCACTGAATCCTGCGGAGCCAGCCCTGGGGTGTGAGGTGGCAGAGTGGGATCTGTGCCCCCGTGCTCTGGACTTGGGAAGAATCGCCTCCTGTCAGGCCCAGACCCTTCCATGGGTCCGAAGTAGTTCACCTCCAGGGAGCACTGGGGGTGGGGGTGGGGGTGCTCAAGTCTCCCCGAATGCTCAGCCCACAGCGCCTTGATGTTACCCCGCGGTCCATCTGAACTCCCTTTTCTTGCCTTGCTGTTTGTTGGAACCCCCCATTTTCAGAAGCCCTTTCCTCTTCCTTCACCCTGGTCCCCTGGGAGATAAGGGGCCCTGTGCATCATCCTGCGTACAGAGATGGCGGGAGTGGGGTGGGAAGAGGCTGTGCCTCTTCTCTCATCCTGGGTTTGGTCTTGGTCTTGACATTGTCATCAGGGGCATTTCCTTCTCTCCAATTCTTCTGTCCTTCATTTCCTCCTATTTACGAAGCTAAGAGGATTTGCTCCAGAGACTCTCAGGGAGACCTCAGGTCCTCTTAATTACCCTTCCTCGTGGTGTGGTAAACTCACTTTATCGTTCTGCCCATCTTCTCGCTATTTGTGCTATTAATATAATCAGTGTTTACATACTCATTTCCTCTGTGCTGTTTCTCTTCATCCTTACACTGGCTTATAGTCTCGGAGGACAGGGTTAGTCTTTAACACTAACTCTAAATGTATCACCAGGCTGGTGTCATGCTACTAAAGGGTGCAACTTTATGTTAACTGGGCTTTTCATACAATCACAATATGCTGTTTGAGCTCTACCCAGAAGTATTTTTCTGTCTTCCACCTTTCCTGAAGAAGGAACAGTTCAAAAGCAGTAAGCGACCTGCTACAGGGCAGCCACCAGACTCAGAGCTCAAGCTCCTTGGTTCCTAGTCCCTGGCACCGAAATGAGTAAATGCAGTGGATTCTGTAGGGCACTTGGATACAGAGAGACACGCTGGAAGAGAAGGGCGCCCACACTGGGGAGGGAGGGTTTTCCTTAGCTGCCGGGACCTCCTGGAAGCTGCTCCTCCTTGTCAAGGGCTCCTTAAGTCTCTTTTTCTCTCCTGGTCTCTTGGACGGGCTCCAGAAGATCCCACCCTGAGGCGAACCATTCAGAGGGAAAGGGACCCTAGGGGATCCTTCTCTTCTTGAGGATCTAGAAGCCCGTCTATCCTCTATCTTCCATCCCAGACCCATCAAGGAACACTTTCTCGTCTCCTGAGCTTTGCTTTATGGTGGCCTTTATGCTTCCCCTCAATTCTGGGGTCTCATTTTTCTACCCTGGCACAGGAGAAGTCATGAGGTAGCACCAAAACGTTCTGGCAAAAATCTCAGTCCCTTGGAAGCTATGACATCCTACCTGCTTGCAGTTACTCTGTCCAGGAACCCAGCAGATTTTGCTATACTTTCCACCCTCCTGGACCCTTTGAGTGGGTACTAGCCTCTCGGCATTTAACTCTCCTGGGTTTCTGAGGATCTGGGCCAGCCTAGGGGAACCCGGAAGGAGCATTGGAAGACTCCAGGGTGTGGGGAGCACTCAGCCATTGACTCACCTGGGAATATTGTGCCAGGTTACTCGTCCTGCTGGGCTGAGGGCCAGGAGTTAAAGGAGCAGGCAGAGCCGCACTCCTCCCTCCCCTCACTTGGGGGTTAGAATTGGGGAGGAAGCCTTGGGGGGCTGCTGGGAGTCCCTTCCCAAATCTGGGTGTTGTATTGACCTTTTCATATTGGCAGCTGGAAGGGGAAGCCCATCCCAGCTCAGCATTGTTGTCTAACATGGTTAATCAGATCCCATAATCCTGCTGTGGAAATATTGGGCCTCACTCAAAACAATAGAGACCAAGAATATTGTGGTTAAATTTCAACCAGCTGCCTCCCTGGCCTGTTTGCCTAACCCCTACCCCCCTCTCCTGGGCCAGAGTCCTCCTGGCTTTATGGACCCCTGATAGGATCGACAGCCGGTCAGAAATGGGTGACAGGAGAAGGCAGGATGGAGCAGGGGAAGGGTAACCCTCTTGGCTGGCACTCCATCCTGCCTTGCCTCCCTCTCCCGGCCTTGAAGAGGGGGCAAGGGGTGGTGAACCGCGTTGGCGCTGGTGGGGAAGCCCCTGTACATTCTGGGCGCGTGTTCAGGCATCAAGAGCAGTACTGCTGGGAATCCTCGGGGGTAAAGAGATCCCTTATTCAAGAGAGAAAAAAACTTCTGCCAGATGAGAAGGAGAGCCTGCCAGTTTCATTTGTTACTGCTGCCTGGCGCTTCCAGAGCACAAAGCAATACTGGTCGTCCATGGCACCTATGGAGAAATAGAAGGCACTGGTTAAGGGAAGGGGAGCTGGTAATAAATATTTCCGTTTCATTAGGAACCTGATAGAATGGCAAATATAAATGATACTTTGGTGATGTATGAAGGTGATACTGACACCCCATTTTGATTGGTTTTCAGGTAAGGGAATGTCCATGATGTTGCTCTCTTTGATAAGAATACGAATAACTGTGGCAGAGTGGTTTATATAATGAGAATAGCAGGACAGAGGGAATAGATAAGCTGTCCAATGGCATTTTGAATTAAAAAAAAAAAAGATAGTGTCTGGATTGTGCTGAGGGGGAAAATGAGCTCAGTGATATATTCAGGAAAAGACAGAGGATCTTGGAGATCCTGGGGTGCCCAGCTGGTGAAGTGGCCAACTTTGAGTTTGTCCTTGGCTGTCATGCACCCAGGATGCACAGGGCCCAAGTTGCCCTCACGCTGCTTTTGGAGGTATCACAGGCAATGAAGTACAGTGAGGCCCCAGCTCCAGTGCCATGGACTATTGAACGGTCAAAGTGTATGTGCATCTTTAGGATCGGAAGAATGAAAATAGCAGGACTGTGCCAAACGAAACTGTATTTACTTGATCTCTTCCTATAGGGTGGGGATTTGCTGTTTCAGAAGACATTCGATGTTTCCAGCTAATAATGTACCATGTGAAGATTCAGGGACTGGCATGGCTCCCGTGGGTCATTCATCAAAGCCACTGTAAAGCAGGGATTGCTTGGTGGGAGCTGAACTTCCCACCAGAAAGACATCTGGAAAATACTTCCTGAGAGTGGGAATTAAGAGATGTGTACGCTCCTGGGTGAGAATTCAAAAATGCCTTAATGGCAGTCATCAAATGGAATTGAAGCAGATATGACACTGATGGAAAAATGATTTAAAGGCAATGAAAAACATTTCAAGAGTTAAGAAATTTGGGTAACTAATGGCAAGGATTCAATGTGAAGATCCCCAGTGGAAGCGCTAAGGAATGGCGCTGCCTTCCTGAACAGGAAAGGAACAGAAAGCATCTAGCTGGTTATGCTGTACGTAGACTTGAACTGCAGAAATCCAGCAGAAACTTTTCAGGTCACTGCAAAGAAACTCAAACGAGTGGCCTGGGTTTGTTGGACATGTGTTGGAACTGAGGTAGAAAACCTCATATTCAGCAAGAGACAGGAATACTTAGACATGTACTTACTCATACGTATGTGGAATACCTACTCACTGCCGTTCCCACAAACAGGGCCATTGTGCCACTAGTTGTATTATGGCCACAAGGACATAACTTATGCTCTCAAGAAGCCTACCATCCAAAGATGATTTTTTAAGTTAAAGTATAGTTGATTTACAATGTTGTTCCAATTTCCGCTGCACAGCAAAATGACCCATTTGTATCTATATCTGTATCTATCTGTATCTACATTCTTTTTCTCATCTCATCCTCCATCAATGTTCTGTCCCAAGAGATCAGACACAGTTCCCTGTGCTGTACAGTAAGACATCATTGCCCATCCATTCTAAATATAACAGTTTGCACAGAGTTCCCGGCGTGGCTCAGCAGTAATGAACCTGGCTAGTATCCGTGAGGATGTGGGTTCGATCCCTAGCCTTGCTCAGTGGGTTGAGGATCCGGCATTGCCGTGAGCTCTGGTGTAGTTTGCAGATCCAGCTAGGATCCCACGTTGCTGTGACTGTGGGGTAGGCCAGCAGCTACAGCTCCAATTTGACCCCTAGCCTGGGAATTTCTATATGCCATGGTGTGGCCCTAAAAAGATAAATAAAATAAAATAAGACAAATAAAATAAAATAGAATAAATATAATAGTTTGCGCAAAGATGATATTTAAAGCATAGATATTCCCCCCCCCCCAGTTTTTCAAGTGTGTTAGGTAGAAAGTGAGAGCCCTGGTTTTTTCCAATGTAAAAGACTCCTATGGGGAGAATGTGGGATGGACTGGGAGTTTGGGTTAATAGATGAGGACTATTGCATTTAGACTGGATAAGCAATGAGATCCTGCTGTATACCACAGGGACCTATGTATAGTCACTTGTGATGGAACATGGTGGAGGATAATGTGAGAAAAAGAATGTTAAGCAGGGTGGTTGGTGGCGGCCTTATACTTATATGTATAAACTGGGTCACTTTGCTGTATAGCGAAAATTGACAGAACACTGTAAATCAACTATAATAAAAAATAAAGAAAATATATGAATGAATGCATGCTTTTTTTTGGTATTTTTATTTTTTATTTTTTTGTCTTTTATAGGGCTACACCTGCAGTATATGGAGTTTCCCAGGCTAGGGGTCTAATCGGAGCTGTATCCGCCGGCCTATGCCACAGCCACAGCCGCAGCAATGAGGGATCCGAGCCACGGCTGCGACCTACACCACAACTCATAGCAACCCCAGATCCTTAACCCACTGAGCGAGGCCAGGGATCGAAATCTGTGTCCTCATGGATACTAGTCAGATTCCTTTCCGCTGGGAACTCCAATGAATGCATGCTTTTACAAATAAATTTTAAAAACAAATAACCCTATGGGTAAATCCTATTACTTGCATTTACTTTTTCTTCGCTATTTACATGTCAATACATAAATCTCTTTAAAGGATAAATTATCCTCACTCTGAGCTACATAAAAAGTTTGAAAAACACGCTCATGATCAGAAAGTAGAAAGTTGAGCTTATTCACTCCATTTCCCCCTTACTTTATCTTTGATCACACAGGTCTCCTTGCTTTTTCTCTAATATGCAAGCATGTTAGAGACTTTGCTCTGTGCATTTCTCTCTGCCTAGAGTGCCCTTCCCTTAGGTGGCCCCTCGGTTGAAGCCATCACCTCTTTCAGGTCTTGGCTTAACTCTCATCTTCATTCATATCACTGAGAAGTGAGGCCGCCGCTGACCACCCTACTTAACAGAGCGACCTACCTCCTGACCTAGCACCACTGCCCACAGGCTGGCTGTAGTCTCAATCCTTTGACCCAATTTTGTGTCTTGTGTTCACGGTCCCTGTTCCCTTCTAACACATTATATATTCTGTTTATTTTTAAATTTTTATTAATTTTTTTATTGCGGTGTAGTTGATTTACAAAGCTGTGTTCATTTCTGGTGTGCAGCAGTGATTCAGTTATACATATACATATATATTCTTTTTCATATTCTTTTCATTATTACAAGACATCAAATATAATTCCCTGTGCTATACAGTAGGACCTTCTTGTTGATTTTATTCATAGTAATATTTTGCTTACTTTTATATTTTTTGACTCCCTAATGCCTCCCCACTAGAATAAAGCTCCATGAGGACAGGAATCTTTGGGGTTGTTTTTGTTGGTTGGTTGGTTGGTTTTTATTGTTTTCTCACATCTCGAGCACCTTACACAGTACTTGACACTTAGTAGGTGCTCAGAAATACTTGTTGAGTGAATAAATGAAGAAAGACTATTGCACGTACCTGCATACACACAGAGATACACATACCTCCACAATAGCTGTATCATGAAGATGTTTTAGAAACTTGTGCATATATGTGAACGTAATCTTTTTTGTTTGGGGCCGCCAGTCATAAGGCAAGAGTGGAGGTTAAATACCATTTTGTTAGCTATAATCATAACAGAATCAATTTGTTGTTTTGCAGAAACTAAGAGCACAAGTTGTTAAAAAGCAAGTGAAGAGTTCCTGTTGTGGCGCAGCAGAAACGAATCCGGCTAGGAACCAAGAGGTTGTGGGTTCAATCCCTGTCCTCACTCAGTGGGTTAAGGATCCGGCATTGTAATGAGCTGTGGTGTAGGTCACAGGCATGGCTCAGATCTGGCTCTGGCGTGGCTGTGGCTGTAGTGTAGGCCAGCAGCTACAGCTCCAATTCTACCTCTAGCCTGGAAACCTCCATATGCCATGGTTGCCAGCCCTAGAAAGCAATAAATAAATAGCAAGTGACTGTATACCTTTTTGCTTTCTTTGGCTATAAAAGGGTGCTATCTCAACCAAGAGAGATGAGTGAGAGCATATGGGTGGACTAGCACATACCCAGTTACAGAAAGCTGACAGGTGGAGTTCTTCTGTGGTGCAGAAGGTTAAGGATTTGGCATGGGTTTGATCCCTGGCCCAGGAAGTTTCACATGCTTTGGGTGCCAGAAGGGAGGAAAGGGAAGGAAGGAAGGAAGGAAGGAGAAAAGAAAAAGAAAAGAAAAGAAAAGAAAGGAAAGAAAGAGAAAGAAAGAAGGAAGGAAGGAAAAGGTGAGGGAGGGAAGGAAGGAGGGAGGAAGGTGAAAGGATGTCAGGAGCATCTGTTGAGTATTAAGTGAGCAGAACCCTTACCCCTTTATCGAACAGTCTCTGAACTAACATCTTCCAAGATTCTCTTTAAGCAACTAGTCTCTTCCCAGATAGACACTGGGGTGGAAATAAAGCCCATCAGTAAACACATTATTATCCATATACAGAAATATATTTATATGTATGTCTGTCTGCAAACATCTTTGTCTATAAGAGTTTCCCAGTCTTTAGTCTCTGACTTGAGGGGAAAATTCTCTTCTCTGTAACTAATTCTGCTACCTTTTCCTACCTTTTCAAAGTCATCAAAGCAAGGTCTTTAATGCTTGAATCTCTCTGAAGTGCCTTGTAATGAGCTTATTGTTAGGGCAAAGGTAACTTGACATTCCCATTTCTAATCAATAGCCAGCTTTCAAAGCATTGTTAGTTTTGAGTGGCTCTAATTGGATCTCCAAATGTGTCCCACACTGATCAGAGGCTTGAGAGACAGGCATGCTTCTTTCATTTCTGCATATGGGCCAAATTTGGTGGAGTTGCCAACCTCTTCATAAATCAACAGTAAAAGAGTGATCCCACCCAGTTGGCAAAGTGGTCAGTCAAAGGATATAAGAAGCTTAAAAGTCCAAGATGAAGGTAACAAGAGTCTCCTAGATTTGGAGAGAACATGAGGGACTTGAACAGAGGTCAACAACCCAGCAAGCTTGCCCTAGGAATCGGTCACCAAAAAACTGGATTATAATGGAGTCGAACAGTTCTGGATTCCAACTCTAACGCCCTCACTTACAAGCTCTGAACCTCAGTTCCTCATTCATAAAATGAAGATGCTTTTCATTTCATTCATAAAATGAAATGAAAAACCTTGTGAAGGTTACATCTGATAAAATTAGGGTTTCCCCCGTTTACTAGATCTTCCAGCTTGGCTCTTAATGATTCTGAGAGCTAGTATCTTTGCTTGGGCCACCGGCCTTTCCTGAATGTCCTCTTCATTTCTTTCAGTCATTCCTTTCATGCCTTCAAAACTGATTTCTTCCAAAAGGGCTAATCCCAGGCTAATCGTTATCGTTCCTTTTCTTTCCTCTTTCTTTCTTTTTTTTTTTTTTTCCTTTTCTTTTTAGGCCTGCACCTATGACATATGGAAGTTCCCAGACTAGGGATCGAATAGGAGCTACAGCTGCCAACCTACACCACAGCCACAGCAACACGGGATCCAAGCTGCATCTGCAAACTACACTGCAGCTCACAGCAACGCAGGATCCTTAACACACTGAGCGAGGCCAGGAAGCGAACCCACACCACATCCTCATGGATACTAATCTGATTCATTTCTGCTATGCCACAACAGGAACTCCCCTATTTTTTTTTTTTTTTTTGTCTTTTTGCTATTTCTTGGGCCGCTCCCTCGGCATATGGAGGTTCCCAGGCTAGGGGTCCAATCGGAGCTGTAGCCTCCGGCCTACGCCAGAGCCACAGCAACGTGGGATCCGAGCCGCGTCTGCAACCTACACCACAGCTCACGGCAACACCGAATCGTTAACCCACTGAGCAAGGGCAGGGACCGAACCCGCAACCTCATGGTTCCTAGTCGGATTCGTTAACCACTGCGCCACGACGGGAACTCCCCTATTGGTTTTTTAATCCCAGATTCTTGTAGCTCGAATTCATATTATCTGTTAACCTATCTGGCTATAATGCTTTATTCTGTACCCTTTTATGAGTGGCATCCATGGCTTTGTAACTGCCTTTTCTTTCCCATGACATATCTGTAAATAGTTAATTCCTTGAGGGCAACAACTGTGTCTTCTATTTTTCTGTTTGCATCTTCTGTCCTTATGTGCCTGTTATACTCGCACAAGGTAGATGCTTCCCTAATAGAAGGAAGCAGGGCCTCCGGATCTCACCACTGTCTTGGGCACACATATATGAGGATTCTGATGTAGTTGCTGCAGATGAGTAACAGGAATCAGAGAACCGCTACCGCTGGTGAACCCTGCAGAAAATAAAAACGAATTACACATGGTTATACAGCTTGTATTTTTAACCTACTTAATAGCCCTACAAGGTAGGTGATATTAAGTTTCACTTTATAGATGAGAAAACCAAAATTCAGAAATTCAGGTGAGTTCCCCAAGACCACACAGGTCGAAGGTATCAAAGAGAGTGTTCAGGCACAGATCTGCCAACTCCGGGCCTAGTGCTCTTTCTACTGAGTTAGGGCTGCTCCGCACTGAGTCGGTAGAGGATATTTGCCTAACTGCATTCCTGAAATTTGCCTCATTGTGGCTCAGCACCCATGGATTTAGAGCAGGATTGATCTGGTCAAGAGTCAGGATTAGGAGAAAAAAGACCAGTTGATTATAGAAGGATGGACCTACACCGTCTGTGTGTGTGTGTGTGTGTGTGTCGCTACAAGCACACGGTGTTTGTACTACAGCATTATAGTCAGGGCCGATTGAAAACACTAACATGGTAAGCTACTAAAGAGATGTTTAAATTATCAGGTTCTAAAGTATATTTTCCTCCCCTTCCTTTCCAACCTATTTTTCCCACTTGCACTCTTCTAAGTAAAAAATTAATTACATTATCCAAAGACATAGATTTTTCTTTCTTTCCTTCAAAATAGAGATGATTGAGGGGGAGAAGAGATCTAAAGTGGAGAAAAGAAAAGCGATTTTACCAACAGGCCCAGGACTCTAATGTGAAATGCCCTGATAAGGCTCAATTGCTACTGCTCAGACCCTGGGCCATTGGTGCCTCCAGAGTTGTACACCTCCAGTTTTACTGCTGGCAAAAAGCCTGGCAATGACCAGAAAAAGAGCCAGACTTTGTCTGAGAGGTCTAATGGATTGGCCCAATTCAGAAACTACACTACACCAACTGAACAGCTAAGAACATGAGCAGCCAAGAAATGAACAAAGTCTTTAGGCCCCAGTTGGGATTAAAAGTGCTCCAAGGTCCTGAAAGAGTATGGATATATGTATATGTATGACTGGGTCACTTTTTTTGTATAGCAGAAATGACCACAACCTTGTAAATGAACTCTGCTTCAATAAAATGTAATAAAAAATAAAATTTAAAAAGTGCTCCAAGATCATTGCTATAGAAACTATGATGCTTTCAACCTCTGCCCTTCTCTCCACCTTCCTCCACTTGAAGGCGACTGGACTGAAGCTGATCTAAATTTGAGATTCATGAAGTTCCCGACGTGGCTCAGTGGTTAACGAATCCAACTAGGAACCATGAGGTTTCGGGTTTGATCCCTGGCCTTGCTCAGGGGGTTAAGGATCCAGCGTTGCCGTGACCTGTGGTGTAGGTCGCAGACGTGGCTCAGCTCCTGTGTTGCTGTGGCCCTGGTGTAGGCTGGCGGCTACAGCTCCGATTAGCCCCCTAGCCTGGGAAACTCCATGTGCTATGGAAGCGGCCCTAGAAAAGGCAAAAAGACAAAAAAAAGAAAGAAAAAAGAAAAAATTGAGATTCACATCTTGAACAGCCATTGTGTCCTGAGAAAAGATTGTAGGCTTAGAGCCAAAAATCCCCAGGTTTAAGTCAGTCTTGACTATGGGACCACAGGCAAGTTACTTTACTTCTAGAGCTTTAGAGTATAATAATTGCTGTGCACAGAGAGCTATTGTGAAGATTTTACTACGTGCTTAGAGCACCTGTCATGGAGAAAAGACTAGATAAATATTAGCCCTCCACCTGACTCTCCCGGACACACCCTGATCACTGCTCCTAAGTTAGCCAGGCCAAGAAGGTCTAGACTTAGATTGGCACACAATCCAAACCCACGAGGTTGTACTGCTATGGAAGCGCCCCTGATGCCAAGCCATATCAGCACTGCCTAAGTAATTCTTATTTGACGTGGATCAGATCTTTACCAGAGATTTGTATTCAGCAGGATCACAGCTTAAGAGGAAAAATGAGAAGAAGAATGGTTAAGTTAATAATGGGTTATAAGGTAGACCCTCTGAGAGAAGCTCAAAGAAATTGTCTTTCACTTGGAGAAAAGAAGATTGAAAGGAACAACACTTCAACCATAACCCTTCAATCTTAACAACTATACAGGGATAAATAAGTGGCTTAATGGCCTTACTCTCTAAGACAAGAAAAAGAGGAAAAAAGTTGAATTTGCATTAGAGAGGGAGGAAGAGAGAAAGAATGAATTTAAGGCAAAACTTCTCTAAAATATTATGATCAAACACTGGGATAGGTGACCATGGAAGCCTATGGGATTTTCTTTTTTAGACCTCCCCAAAACAGAGAGCCCCTTTTAGTCTGGGCTGCGAGAGGTACTAACCTAGCAAAGTAGTGTGTCCCAGAAATCTAAGCAGGAGATGGGTGGGGAATATTGCAGGGCTAGTTCCCAAACCCGGGAAGACAAACCTTAAAGCAGCTTGGGAGCTTTCAAGGAAAAGAAGCAAAGTTAGAGTAATCTGTGACTGGGAGACCCAGAATCCAAATGCATATATAAGAATGAACATGGGGTGTGCAAGTACAGGCAAAGGGGAGTACAGGCAATGATCTATTTTGTCCCCAAGTGGCAGACTTCCCTCCTCCCTGGAGGAGACACCCTACCTCCCCCCAGTTTCCTTTTCTATCATAAGAAGTGCTTGGATTAAGCAAACCCTTCTGAGTCCCTTCCAGTTCTGAAATAGTGTTTCAAATGCTGACATTGTGGACCAGAGGATGTGTGAGTACATCTTTGAAAGCATCTTTGAAAGCATGTACCAATGCTTCAAACCCAGGCTGTACTGAATGCATGAGAACTGCCCAGAGGGCCAATACCTCTGCAAGGGTGAGGGCTGGGGCTCTGGGGTCAGTTATGAGAGGTGGGGTTTGAATCCCTCAGCCTGGAGCAAGTTCCTTTACTTCTCTGAACTTCAAAATCTTCATTTGTGAAATAGGGATGATAACGTTCCTTTGAAGTCATAAGTTTAAATTAGGTAATGCAAGTAGAATGCCTGGTATAATAAAATCTAATAGATTCCATGTATCAGGCGCATAAAGGTCAAGAAAACAGTATCTATTGTGTTAGTGTTCTTGAAATGAGAACTTTTTATTTCTCACCCTTTTATTTCCATCTCTATTGAATTTGTAGAAAATACCGCAACCAAATCAGATAGTTTGTGGTGCTGGTGGTGTTTGTTTTTAACACACTTGGCCTTTCTTGTTTTAACAGAATGAATCCTAATTCATCAGGTTTCCTGAATGGCATTAAAATACACCTGCAACTCATGATTACCTCTCTAGCTGCCTCCACGCATTCTCTTTGTCATTTGTAAAGTAGGACTGAGAGTAACTATTTAGCAGCTCTTGTGTGCGGGTCGGTGTCTTTGAATCTTTTTTGTTTGGTTTTGTTTGTTTGTTTCCATTCTTAATAAGCCCCTGCCCTGCGATCAATGCCTGCCCGTCTTTAACGTGGTCACTCGTCGTTCCTCCCGTATTCTCTTGGTGTCACCATTTAATCGCTCTTCTCTTCACCTTGGCCTGTTCCTTTGCAACTTCATCTTGCCCCCTTTAACAGTGTTTCCAACACAACCCCCCCCCCGTTTGATTCTTCATGAGGCTGGATGCCCCAACTCCCAGCTTCACACCGAGCGGCCGCAGGTTGTGCACCGGGCTGATACAGAATTCAGCTCCACCAAGCTGAGAGGGCGCGTCTCCTGGGTCAGGGTGGGGCACCAGGTTATGAGCGGCCTCCTGTCTTTTGGGTTTACTTCCCCGCAGGGGACACCGTAGGCGGCTATGCGGTCCGGCCACTGCCCCCCCGCCCCTCGCGTCCGGCCGCGCCGTGGGTTGCGGTCTCTGTGGGGGTGGCAGCTCCCGTACGGGAGGTTTGCGCCTGGCGGGGCACCCCGGAGCCGCGGGGAGCCCAGAAGGGAGGCCAAGGTGGGGTGGGGCGCGTCCAGGCGGGGAGGGCGAACTCAGGCAGCGCAGGGGGCGCCGAGGGCAGCGGGCGGGCGGACGCACGGCGGAGGAGCGAGAGGGACGAGGGCTGGCTAGTGCCGGGGCCGCCCGCCGGAGGGGGAGGAGGCTGTGCTGCCCTTGCCGCAGGTTTGCTGTCGAGCGCACAGGAGGCAGGGACATGGGTAGGGTGCGGTCTGCGCGGGGCCCGAGCCCGGATCTCTTCCATTTCCCTTCTCACTCGGCCCCGGGCTGCGCCACAGACGGCAGCAGCTCCCGCTCCGCCCCAGCCGCCTGACCGCCGGGCCGGGGTGCTAACCGCGGGGCCCGCCAGCCCGCCGGTCCGGCCAGCCCAGCCCAGCCCGGCGGCCCGCAGCCCCGCCGCCCCCCGCCGCCGCCGCGTTGCCAAAACAAACGGGCCGGCCTATTTATTGGCGGCCGGCGAGCCGGGCAGCTCAGAGTCGAGGCGCCGAGGGGGACAGCGCGCCGCCACCAGCCAGGGCCCCGGGCCCCCGCCCTGCACCTGAGTCCCGCCGGCCCTGCGCCACGCCGCGCAGCTCATGGCGCCCCCACCTGGAGCCCCCCGGAGCCACCCGGACGCCTGAGCCCTCGCAGCGCTCCCGTCGACTTGCCCACCCATCAGCCCACCAGGCGTCCTCGCCCGTCGCTCTCCCGGGCTTCCCGGCCATGTCTCCCGCCCGGCTCCGGCCCCGACTGCGGTTCTGCCTGCTGCTGCTGCTGCTGCTGCTGGTGCCGGCGGCTCGGGGCTGCGGGCCGGGCCGGGTGGTGGGCAGTCGCCGGCGGCCTCCGCGCAAGCTCGTGCCGCTCGCGTACAAGCAGTTCAGCCCCAATGTGCCGGAGAAGACCCTGGGCGCCAGCGGGCGCTATGAAGGCAAGATCGCGCGCAGCTCGGAGCGCTTCAAGGAGCTCACCCCTAACTACAATCCCGATATCATCTTCAAGGACGAGGAGAACACCGGCGCCGACCGCCTCATGACCCAGGTGAGCGCGACCCGCCCTCGCAGGGCGCCTCCGCCGCCGAAGCACCGCCACCTGCCCGGCCCTACCCGCCCCCTGGCACCTTTCCTTGACTGGCTGGCACGCCCCCTGGCACCTGCCCCTCTCGCCAAGCCCGGATGCCTCCTGCCCAAGATGGGCCGGCCGGGGTCCCGGTGGAATGTTGGCACCCTCGAGCCCTCAGGAGGCTGTGAGAAGAGCTGCCCGCTGCCAAGCGCCACAGCCCAGCGGGTTGGCGGTGGCCCCTCTGCCCCGGAGCGCTGGCAGCTCAGGTCAGACGCAGCACCTGGAGGTACCTCTACCCGACTGCCTCCTGAGCCTCCAGGACGCACCTCCCGGGCTATCCTTGCGCACCTCTGCGCCCCTTTCATTTCGAGGCCTCGGCACCCCCGAGGCGAAGAAGCTCCGGGCACGGAGGGCCTCCCCGGGCTTTCCTCCCCGCGCACTCTTGGTTCGCTGCGCTGCCCTCTCCTGGAGCAGCGTCCTGGCGGGGTCCGGGTTTAGGGAACAGCGGGGAATAGTAGAGCGAGGAGACGGAGGTGGGAAAGGGCACTTGCCCGGCGAGCCCATGTGTCTGTCCCGAGAGCTGAGCGGCGCGGCTGCAGTTGAAGGTGGGGTGCCGGGCCTCCGGGTTCTGGAACCGAACTTTGGGATCCCTGGGTTTGGTGGCGGGGGTTGGCTTGAAAGAGAGGGTCTGAGATGCCGGGCAGCCCCGCAGCGGAGCTAGTCTGCTCGGAACAGGACCAGAACACGACCCAAGCGCCGGGGAAAGGGTGGGGTGGAGGTGGGGAACAAACTTTCTCCCCAGCAGCTGGGTTCGCAAGGGAAGCGACCTACGTGTCCCCTTCCTCAGTGGTCTCCCGGGGCTTCCACCGCAGGCTAGCAGCCCGCTTTCTAGGTGCTTTGGGAAGGACAGCTAGACCGCGGCCCTCAGCATGCGCCCTGGCGCCGGGGCTGGCCGGCCGGTGTCGGGGCGAAGGTTGGCTTGTGGCCGGGCTGGGCCGGGCGCCGAGGAATGCAGATAAGGATCCGGGCCACGGGCTGGGCAATCATTGACAGCGCGCGCCCGGGCTCTGGACCCGAGGAAAGGGGCGGGGGAGGGAGAGAGGGGCGGGGAGCAGGGGCCGCGGCGGGGCGGTTTAGGTGGGTGGGTGGTTAGAAGCCTGGCGGCAAAGAGCACGTGGAGCTCCCTCCCAGGGCAGTGAGAGCCCCCAGCTAGACTGCAGCCTGGGAGGACCCGTCAGGGCCTTGGGTTGTAGCTGCCGTTGGCCTCTCAGAGACCAAGTCCAAGGGTCTGTGGGGCCTGGGCTCCGAGAGGTAGGGGTAGTTTGAGACATGGGCTGCCCACACTTGGCAGCGTCTGGCACCTCAAAGTTAAGGACAGTGGAAGGGCCTCTTCTCCAAGACCCCTCTCCCCAGTCAGCTGCAGGGTCCCTTGGGTGGCCCTTGCCTGGAAGGCCCTCAGGGAGCCAACACAGACAATGATCTCTGCCGTCCTTCCCCCAGGGCCGGCTCAACTCCCACTCCGTGAGAGGCGGAGCGTGAAGCCGGTTCCCTGAGACCACGCGCTGGGTTTCTCGAGTTCCTTCCCAGATAGGAGCGGTGCAGAAGTGCAGAGGAGCTGAGGACTCGGCTCAGGGAGAATGCTGCCTGTTTATCAATCCCGAGCGCACCCCTTGCAGCGGGAGACGCTCCGAGCGTTCTCCATCTGGCCAAGGCAGGCGCTCTCCTTTGCCCTAGGTTCTGGTTCCCGGGTTGCCGCCTCCCGGGCTCGGGTGTATACAAGTTTTGGATCATGAGGGTCCCAGCAGGAATGCTCTGTGGCGCCGAGGGATCCAGGCAGGCTTGGGATTCCCCTCCAATACGCCCCGGGGTTGCTGGAGCGCTCCGCACCTGCCGCGCCTGGCCGCTGCGGGGGCCTCAGCCCTGGGGCTACGGTGACACCTACTGGGCGCCTCGGGCCTTGCACGCCTAGCAGGCGGGCCGCAGGCAGTCGGCTCCGCTACCACTTTTACCCTCCCGGCCGCAGGCAGTCCCTAGTGTCTAGCGCCGCGGTGAGACCCAGGGACCTGGCGCTCAAAAGGTGGAGCCCTGCCTGTGGAGGGACCAGTAAATCCAGCGGCGGAGAGAGAGCACTTAGAGAGAGGCGCCCCAAGGATCGACTCGCCCTCCCGATTTGTGGCGCCCCCGCGCGGTCCAGGTCCCTGGGGGGCAGCCGAAGCTAGAGGGACGGAAGCACGTGGCAGCACTGCAGCGCTCTCCGATCCTAAGAGAGAGGAAGAGCGCACCCTCTCCGGTTTCCCAACTTCAGCGAGTGCGGTGGGAGAGCGAGGGCCGAGGCCACGCCGACGCCTGCACGCGGGCCGGCTCCGCGCCCTAACTCAGCTCGCTTTCCTCTCGCAGCGCTGCAAGGACCGCCTGAACTCGCTGGCCATCTCGGTGATGAACCAGTGGCCTGGGGTGAAGCTGCGGGTGACCGAGGGCTGGGACGAGGACGGTCACCACTCGGAGGAATCGCTGCATTATGAAGGCCGCGCGGTGGACATCACCACGTCGGATCGCGACCGGAACAAGTACGGACTGCTGGCGCGCCTGGCGGTGGAGGCCGGCTTCGACTGGGTGTATTACGAGTCCAAGGCCCACGTGCATTGCTCCGTCAAGTCCGGTGAGCCGCTGCCGGGGGGCTGGGCCCGGGGCCGGGGCCGCAGGGCATGGGCAGGCGGCGCAGGGCCCGCTGGAGCCAAGAAGGTGAAGAGGCCCGCCGGGGGATGGAGGCGGGGGACCCGGGGAAGAGGACGTCGGCGGCGGCGCTCCCCGCTGCTGCTCCTGACCACCTGCTCAACCCGTGCCTGATAGTGTCACGGCAGCAGCCTAGGGAGACAGGGCCCTGTCCCAGAGCCGCTGGGTGCTGACCTGGCGGTCCACAGTCCAGAGCCTGCCGCAGGAGGTGCAAGACAGAGCAAGCTGGACAGATGGAGGAAGCCAGGCTGACAGAGACTGCCTCCCCGACCCAGAGCGGTGCAGAACAGGAGGCGGCGGGTGGGGCCAGGGGCCAGGGTGTGCCCAGACACCAACTGTGCCTGACCAGGAGCCAGGAGCCCAGAGGGTTCAGAACCCACAGCCCGGCTGCAGGTCAGGCCCTTTCAGGCACCATGTACGCACCTCTCAGGGGGCGCAGGCGTCCCCAACCTCTCCCCAGGGTCCTGAAGCTGGACATTTGGGGGCAAAGCCAGCCCTGAGGGCAAGAATAAACAGAGTGGACTTAATAAAGTGGATTTTCCCAGATTGGCCGCCTTGTTGATCAGAATTGGCAGGCACTGGGGCTTTGCCCCCCCTTCAGATCTTGTCAGCGTCCCTGTCACCTGCTGAACCCGGTCATGGATGCTTCAGATGGTTCTTGTCTGACTGCCAGCATGGTCCTCCCTGGCTGCGGCCTTAGCCCTCCACGTTGGCCCCACGCAGTGGTCGCACTCACAGACCCAGCACACTGAGACCAGGCCCACCGTTTACTGTCCCTGATGGCACTTGGGCTCACGGTGGTGACCCCACCCAGACCCTTCCCCTCAGCACTTCCGTGGCCCACTGTATCTGCTTCAAGGCACATCGACCCTTTACCTGCAAACACCAGCCTGGTGCCAGCTCCCGGAGGGGCCACTTTCCTTCATTCTCTTGACTCCTAAGCACTAGTCTCCATCCCACCTACTGATGCCATTGTGTCCTGTCCCCGCACAAGGACCCAGCACGTGAACCGAAGATAGCAATTTCACCCTGTCCACTGAGCCACGCCTTGGCTGACCATTCACTCTGAGTTTCCCCAGGAGTCTGTATTCTCGCCACTGACTGCTCCTCCTCTTCCTTGGAGTATGGACTCTGAGGTCCGGTCCTGGCACAGAACTTGAGGTGTCAGTCAGTCCAAGAGGGCAATTTGGGGGGCACCTGAGCAGGGGGTGAGAAATAATGGGACATCTAAGCCCCAGAGGTGCTAAGCGATTTGCTGTCTCCATGAGGCGGCAGCTTTGGGGGGGTGTCAAGTGACAGCTGACCACCGCCTGGCTCAACTGACGTCTAGCCTCTCTGACTGCTTCGCAACCTTGTCAGGATTGAAGCAGAAGGGTCGCTTCGCCTGGGCTTCAGGAGGGCCCTTTGCCTCACAGTCATGGGGCCCCAGGGGCCCCAACATTCTCCTCTCTGTGGCAAAGCATTTTCTGCCTTTAGAGGAGGGCAGAAAACCACACTGTGGGCTGGGAGGGGGTTCTAAGCTGCCTGGGAAGTGGGGGGCCGGGCACAGGATGGGGTGATGGGGGGAGCTGCCTGGGCACAAGAGGAGCTCTGGCGGGGCTGGGGCAAGGGTGCTGTGAGCACCACAGCAGTAACGCCTTCATGTCCCTTCTTCCCACAGAGCACTCGGCCGCGGCTAAGACAGGTGGCTGCTTCCCTGCCGGAGCCCAGGTGCGCCTGGAGAGTGGGGCACGTGTGGCCTTGTCAGCCGTGAGGCCAGGAGACCGAGTGCTGGCTATGGGGGAGGACGGGAACCCCACCTTCAGCGACGTGCTCATTTTCCTCGATCGTGAGCCAGACAGGCTGAGGGCCTTTCAGGTCATCGAGACCCAAGACCCCCCGCGCCGCCTGGCCCTCACCCCTGCCCACCTGCTCTTCACAGCCAACAATCACACAGAACCAGCTGCCCGCTTCCGGGCCACGTTTGCCAGCCAGGTGCAGCCTGGCCAGTATGTGCTGGTGGCTGGAGTGCCAGGCCTGCAGCCGGCCCGAGTGGCAGCGGTTTCCACACACGTGGCCCTTGGGGCATACGCTCCCTTAACGAGGCATGGGACGCTGGTGGTGGAGGATGTGGTGGCCTCCTGCTTTGCGGCCGTGGCTGACCATCATCTGGCTCAGTTGGCCTTCTGGCCCCTGCGACTGTTTCACAGCTTGGCGTGGGGCAGCTGGACCCCTGGGGAGGGTGTGCACTGGTACCCCCAGCTGCTCTACCGCCTGGGGCGACTCTTGCTGGAAGAGGGCAGCTTCCACTCACTGGGCATGGCCGGGGCAGGGAGCTGAAAGGACCCCTCCACTGCCCTCTCAGAACTGCCCAGAGGCCTCCCCACCAGGAGCATGCTGGCCCTGGAAAGGACCTGAGCAGGGACACTGGGTCCTATCATCTCCACCACAGAGATACATCATTGAGACTTGACTGGGCAATGCCAGCATTCCCCACCCCCACTCTGGGGTAGTGACACAGCTGCGAGCTGAACTGGCAGTGGGGCAGGAGTGGTCTCTCCTACCCTAGAGACCAGAGGGTCCCCGCCCAGCTTGCTCTCACTACAGTTTTTCAGACCTCCCTCCCCCAATGGGGAGGGCCCATCCATCCATCGTAGGCCCCTCTTAGATGGGCTTGCACCTCAGTTGATGCTGCTAGATTCCCTGGGAGCCAGCAGGGAGCTGGCTGGACTCAATGCTGCCCAGAACTGAGAAGGCTGCAGAGTGGGGCAGCCAGCCTGGCCATCCTGAGGCATGACATTCCTCTCTGGCCACACTCCTCGGGACACATCCAGAGACTGTCGCTGTCAGTGTACAGAGTTCTGTGTTCCAGCCAATGTGATCAGAGTGCCCAGGACTTGGGGAGTGGCCTGGATGCCCTTCCCACCCCTGCCCAGGCTATACGCTCCCTATTCTGCTGAACCATGACCCCAACCCTCTCCTCCGGTCAGTCTCCCCCACCTTATTTATTGACACCGAGGGGGGAAACCCACGGGAAAATTTTGGGGATGTTTTGGTCTTTTCTTCCTTTTGTAATAAAAATTATTTAAGTTGTTAGAGCCCTCGGGTCCAGGTTGCTGAGTGGGGCCAATACAAAGATAGTCTGGAGCTGTGGATATTGTTTATCTCCCTCCAAGGACAAAACCTCCAGAGCTCCCACTCCCTCTGCAGGCCCTTTCTCACCCAGTAGGTCCACAAAGTCTCAATGGAGAGCTATGCCCTATGCCAGGCAAGGCCTCTACATGCTGACCCCAAAGTTTGCCCTCAACATGGTTAGACCAGGGAGAGAACTGAAGTCCATGGTCACTTCACTTATGTAGAACCATCTCCCTGTGCCCTAGTGAAGGTGCTTCTCCTGCTTCTTCCAGTCTTCCTGGCTTTCTGATGTCTCACTGTGGATCATGAACCATGGTATGAAGAGATTCTGTAGAATCCACACCTGCCTTGTGGCCCATCCTGATTTCTTGGGAAAGTCAGGGGTCCCTAACTTAGCAGTTGTAAACTTCAGAATCACCTGGGCAACTTGTTTGAAAATGATTCCTGGGGAGTTCCCGTCGTGGCTCAGTGGTTAACGAACCCAACTAGCATCCATGAGGACGAGGGTTCGATCGCTGGCCTCATTCAGTGGGTTAAGGATCTGGCGTTGCCATGAGCTGTGGTGTTGGTTGCAGACGTGGCTCAGATCCTGTGTTGCTGTGGCTCTGGCATAGGCAGGTGGCTACAGCTTCGATTCATCCCCTAGCCTGGGAACCTCCATATGCCGCTGGTGTAGCCTTAAAAGACAAAAAGACAAAAAAAAAAAAAAAAGAAAGAAAAGAAAAGAAAAGGAAAATGATTCCTGGAGTTGCCATGTGGCTCAGCAGTAATGAACCTGACTAGTATCCACGAGGACTCATGTTCCATCTCTGGCCTCGCTCAGTGGGTTAAGGATCTGGTGTTGTCGTCAGCTGCTGTGTTGGTTGCAGACAGAGCTCGGATCTGGCATTGCTGTGGCTGTGGCGTAGCTCGGAGATGCAGCTCTGATTTGACCCTTAGCTGGGAATGTCCATATGCAGCCCTAAAAAAGCAAAAAAAAAAAAGAAAAAAAAAGATTCCTTGGTCCTGTTGGTCCTGTTTCCAGGATTCTGCTTTAATAGATCTGGATCAAGGCCCAGGAACTTATCTTTACAAATACCCCAAACATGGCAGATAGTCATAGACTGCACTTTGGGAAACATTGCTTAGTCTAAAGGACTCCAGTTTACTGCCAAGACAAGATGATTCCCTCCTTCATTTTCTCTTGATCTCTGCATCCCAAGGCAGGTTTTTCTATACTCATTATAGATCAGCTGAGTTTCCCAGGTCCATTGATACAATCACTAAATTTTTAGGAATATTGTGAGCCAGTTGAAATAGGCCACGGTGGGAATATTTACACCATAGAAATTGGCATATGCTACAAATTAGGGCTCCCAGTGGAGAGCCAGTTGTAAAAACACACCCCTGCCCAAGTTCTGTGTTGGAAGGTGGGGGGCATGACTCTTACCTTACCCATTACTCCATTTCCACTCCAGAGAAAATTTCATTGCCCTGGTGACCATGTCATCTGGGAGGAATAGGCCCCCACAGGCGATAATGACAACTACTATCATTTAATGAAGAGGAACCATTGCCAGGCATTGCTCTAAGTGTTTTACATGTAGCACCCACTTCATTTTCATAACAATCCTATGTGGTGTACGCTGGAATCTTACCATCTTCCAGATGAGCACCCAGAAGCACAAGGAGGTAAAGCAACTTGCCGGAGATTGTACACAAGTGACAGAAACAGGCTTTGAACTCATGCATCTGGCTCAGGTCCACCATTCTCACCACAAGACTTTTCCCTTGGTAAACTTGGGTCCTTTCCAGAAGGCACTTTCAGCATTTCAGGACTGCAAATCTGCTTTGGCACATCGTCTAGAGTGGACTCATTACTTTGTGGCCGGCTCTCGTGGACCAGGCACCCAGGGGCCAGAACATCTGTGAACTCACTTTTAGTGAGAAACCAAAGGTCAAGGTCAGGAGACGCATCTATTCATTTCCGCATTCTTTCTTTTATATTTTTGCACGGGGGTGGGTTGCTCTCCCTTATGGGGAGCTGAGCCTCCTCTCCTACTTTGTTCTGCAGACACAGAGCCAGTTGGTACCCCTCCACCTTTCTGTTCTATATGTGCCTCCTCGGGAGACACATTTGTTCTCCAGACAGAGATGGCTGCGAGGATTCAGAAAAATGTTTTGAATTCAGACCCTGAAAAGACCAACCTCAGAGTGGAGGTGTGGGTCCTGTAGCTTTTCTAGGAGTCCTAGCCCAGAACTGGGGTGATGCTGTGACCTGGGAGACAAGCAGAGAGCCTGGAAAATCATCCTCTTCCTCTGCTGTGCGATGGCCCCGATCCCTCTTGCTTGCCCAGCTTGCTCACCCTCCAGACCTTGCTGAGGCCCAGAGGATGGCTGACTGTACTGCCCAGGGCCAGGCAGCCACTAACCCCATGCCTGCCTTTCCAAGGCTGCTGCATCCACAGTGGTGATCTTCATTCACCCCTTTGGTCATTGTCTGCTGGGTACCCTTGCGTCAGGCACTATGTCAGAATGAGGGGAAGAGGCAGTTCTTGTCCTCAGTGAACCCCAGGCATCAGGGAGCAGCATGGAGCAATGAGTGTCCAAACTCCCTGGACAGTGCTGTGACTGTGGCTGTGGCTACCATCCTCACAGGGGCTCTGGGAGTACCATGGAGATGCCGGAAACTGGGAAGACTTCCTGGAGGCCAGGATGCTGCAGGCAGGGTAAGGAGGAGTTTGAATGGCAGGTAAGTAAAGGACAGGATCCAGGCTGAGGATGCAGTAAATGCAAAGGCTGGGAGGAACCAGCATCAGCTCGGCGTCAGGTCAGTATCTCGAAGCTATTTGGCGAAGGGGGGCTTGGCAGAGCTGAGGTAGAGAGGAGGCGGGAGTTAGAGACACTGATCCTACTGTTCTCAGAATTTGGACTTTATCCCAAGGGACTGGGGAGTGCCCAGGGGTGTTGAAGTCTGGAAAGCTTGCAACTAGATTGTTTCAGAACATTCACCCGACGGCAGTTGGTGCACCAACTAGAGAGGCAGCTCTGGAAGCAGGGAGTCCATTTGCTGGGGAAAGAAATTGGTGACCTGGACTGAGGAGGAGGTCACGGGGTCAGAAAGAAGCTGACAGATCATAGACATTTAGGCAGCAGGACTTGAAGCCAGTTTGGATGAGGGTGAGGAAAGGGCCTGCGTCAACTCTGGTTTGTTTGTGTGTTTTTTGTCTTTTGTCTTTTTAGGGCTGTACCCATGGCATATGGAGGTTCCCAGGCTAGGGGTCCAATTGGAGCTGTAGCTGCCGGCCTACGCCAGAGCCACAGCAACGCCAGATCCGGGCCGTGTCTGTAACCTACACCACAGCTCACGGCAATGCCGGATCCTCAACCCACTGAGTGAGGCCACACCGTCATGGTTCCTAGTCGAATTTGTTTCCACTGTGCCACAACGGGAACTCCACTCTGGGTTTTTAAACATGAGATCCAGCTCCTCCATGCCCAGTGCCCTTGATCTTGGCCCTTCTCTGGCCTTCATGTCCGAAACTGCAAGGGAGATGTCCAGGGCTTTCTTGCCCATATAGATATCTTCTCTTCTCATTGCCCAAGGCTGTTCTACCTGGGTTCAAGGGAACCTCCAGGCTCCCTCTTTCCCTGCCTGCACCCCCACCCTGGAAGTGCATGGGGAGGAGACTCAGAGTAGACCCTGAGAGCCCCGTCCAGGCAAGGTGCAAGATCACACCAAAGTCATGGATCTTAGGGGACACCTGGCCTGTGGGGAGTCCAGGAGACAAAGTGAGGGAAGCCTCCTGGTTCTGAGGCCACTGAAGCTGCCTGGACAGACTGCCCAGAACATGGGGCCACTGCATCTGCCTCCCCAACTTGTCCGTGTGAGGCTTTCCTTGGCTACCCATCCCCAAGCTGTCCTTATAGACGCTTCTCTTTTTGGAAAGCCCCTGGGCATGGCTCTTCCGAAGCCCTGTGGCCCACACTCACCCCTGTCCCCCAGCTCCCACCTGAGGGGTCTTCCTGTGAGACACCAAGTGGAACCGTGTTGGGAAGGACTGAGCCAACGCGGCAATGCTTTAGGCAGCCAGGCCTGCTGTTAGCACCTGCGGCCTCACTGTGGGAATCAGAAATAGATACCCTTCCATTAAGAAACTCAGCAAATCACCCCTTCAGGAGAGCCATCTAGAAAAGGCAACTTTCCCGGCCCAGCACCAGGAAGTCTGTTTAGGAGAAAGCCTCACACAGAGGACACGCTGGGCACAGAGAACGTCTGCGTTTCAGCTCCCCCTCCCCCTGTCCATCCAGCCTGGTGCCCCAGTTCAGGGTGCAACCTGTACAGCCTTCAGTTCTGGTCCCCAGAGGCCTGGGCTCCACCAGATCCCACAGGGGGTGAAGGGTTGGAGAGACCATCCCTCCAGTGCCACATGGGAGGAAGTGGGGAGCAAGGAACAGGGGTGGAATCGGCAGTGCCATGTCTAGGGTCTTCCTGGAAGTGGTTTTGGGCTGAGCGCATGTGACTTGGGCAAGAGTAGGTGGATGGATCACTGAGAGCAGGTGTGCAGAAGTCCAGGGCATGTTCAAGGACCAGGAGCTGGTGCGATGGGGACTCAGAGGTGCCAGGAAGGGAAATGGAAGTAGGGGAGGAGGAACGCTGTGCCCCATAAAGAGGGTGGAGGTGAGGAGTTCCCATTGTGGCACAGCAGAAACAAATCCAACTAGTAACCGTGAGGCTGAGGGTGCGATCCCTGGCCTCCATCAGTGGATTAAGGATCCGGCACTGCCGTGAGCTGTGGTATAGGTCGCAGACCTGGCTTGGATCCTGCATTGCTGTGGCTGTGGTGTAGGCCAGCAGCTGTAGTTCCAATTCAACCCCTAGCCTGGGAACCTCCATATACCATGGGTGCAACCTTAAAAAGCAAAAAAAAAAAAAAAAAAAGCTGGAGGTGAGGGGCCCGGTGGGAAGGACTGGAGCAGGGAACACCCCAAAGAAGGATGGGGGCCCTCAGTGGGGAGCACAGGCCCTGCTCCCCGCTTCAGAGGGTGCCCCTGCCGCAGGAAAACCTCAGGCAGGGGTTGGCAGCGGCAGCTCCCCCAGCCTGTGCCCTCTGGCCCCTGGGTGGAGCGAGCCTCCTGGAGCTCAGGCCCACATCCCACACCCCAGCCTCCTTCTCAAAGCCTCTTTGTTCCACTGGGCCAAGCTGTGACCAGCCCGGATCTGATAAGGCCAGGTAGGGCAGATAGCGACCCCACCCTGCAAGCCTGCACTGCCTCGAGCCACACCCAGGCTGCCTTGCACGCACGTCTCTTCTGCCCCAGGAGGGCATAGACCCAGGGGACTTCCCACTCGGTTGGGGTTGGGGAACCTCAACCTCTGCAGTCCATTTAGACCCATCTCCTGTGCAGGGGGAAGCAGGATACAAAAATTCCCTTCCTGGAGTTCCCGTTGTGGCGCAGTGGTTAACAAATCCGACTGGGAGCCATGAGGTTATGGGTTCGATCCCTGGCCTTGCTCAGTGGGTTAAGGATCCAGCATTGCCGTGAGCTGTGGTGTAGGTCACAGATGCAGCTCGGATCCCACTGTTGCTGTGGCTCTGGCGTAGGCTGGCGGCTACAGCTCCAATTAGACCCTAGCCTGGGAACCTCCATATGCCGTGGGTGCAGCCCTAGAAAAGGCAAAAAGACACACAAAAAAGAAAAAAAAATTCCCTTCCATTTCAGAGATAAATAAAGTCTCCAAGAGGGAAAATGACTTGCCCAGAGTTATTTCTTCCACTGCTAGGTCTGCTGTTTACGTTATCTTTTCATTCCTCACATCCTATAGTGAGCTTATTCCCAATTCCTACTTTGCAGAAACTGAGGCTCAGAGAGACGAGGTCATTTTCCCAAGGTCACACAGTAGCAGAGTCCAGACCAGTCCTCTGCAGCAGCAAACTGAGGGAGGTGAGAACTGATGGGGAATGGGAGGAATGCACTCCTAGCCTCCACCCAAAAGGTCTGATGGAACTTGGGGTGGCTGAGAACCTTCAGGAAGGTGGTCTTGGAAAAATAATGTTCTAGATGGCATGAGAGGATCTTATTTTGATGCGAGTGGCAGTGGTTAAATATGTCCACACATGATTTGATGCTTCTCTCCCCTTGAATCTGGCCTGAGGCTAGGTCAGAAAGGGCCTTGTAGCTTTTGTCTGGTTCTCCTCTGAGACTGAGAAGCTGGAAAGGCTCTTCCGAGGTGTTCCCAGCCATAACTTAGCTGTGCTCCCAGTCGACAGCCAGCATCAACCGTCAGCCATGCAAAAGTGCCATCTTGGATACCCAGCCCAATGCAGCCTTCAGAAGGCTTCAGCCTTGACCAACAACTTTTTTTTTTTTTTTTTGGTTTTTAGAGCCACACTTGTGGCACATGGATGTTCCCAGGCCAGGGGTCCAATCTGAGCTACAGCTGCTGGCCTATGACACAGCCACAGCCACAGCATCACAGGATCTGAGCCTCACCTGCGACCTACACCACAGCTCATGGCAAAGTCAGATCCTTAAGCCACTGAGCAATGCCAGGGATCGAACCTGCAACCTCATGGTTCTAGTCAGATTTGTTTCCACTGCACCACGATGGGAAATCCTTTGGGCAACATCTTAATGCAACTGCATGAGAGAGTCCAAGTGAGAACTGCCTGATCAAACCATTATTGAATTCCTGACCCACAAAATCATGGGAAAAATAAAATGGTTGTTTGGAACCTTGATGTAATTTCTTACACAGCAACAGTAACCAGAACAGAGGGCGAAGAGGGAATGGAGACGGAAGATAGCATCTCCTGAGGCTTTCTAGAAGCCTTTACTACACTTTTACACTAAAGCATCTTCAAAATGGAGCCTGCATGAGGCTGGAGGGTGTGTGGTGCTTTGTTCATCTTCTTAACGGGTGTTGTAAGAAGACACACAGACTGGGAGTCAACCTGGGGGGGCAGATAGAGAAAGAGATAAGGGGAAGTTCCGGTTGTGGCTCAGTGGTTAAGAACCTGACTAGTATCCATGAGGATGCAGGTTCAATCCCTGGCTGCAATCAGTGGGTTAAGGATCTGGTGTAGGTCTCAGACACTGCTCATATCTGGTATTGCTGTGGCTGTGGCATAGGCTGGCAGCTGCAGCTCCAATTCAACCCCTAGCCTGGAACCCCTTCCATATTCTGAGGGTGTGGCCATTAAAAAAGAAGGAAAAAAGGAAAAAAAAAAGAGAGAGAGACAAAGAGGAGAGTGGGATAAGCAAACCTCTTCAGGAAAGTGGGCATAACAGGAACCTACCTCAACAAGATAAAGGCCATATACAACAACCCCACAGCGAACATCATTCTCAATGGTGAAAACCTGAAAGAATTCCCACTGAGATCTGGAACAAGACAAGGATGTCCGCTCTCGCCACTACTCTTCAACATAGATCTGGAAGTCCTAGCCACAGCAATTAGAAAAGTAAAAGAAATAAAAGGAATTCAAATTGGAAAGGAAGAAGTAAACTATCACTATTTGCAGATGACATGATACTATACCTAGAGAATCCTAAAGACTCTACCAGAAAACTGTTAGAGCTCATCCACGAATTTGGCAAAGTCACAGGATACAAAATTAATACACAGAAATCGATGGCATTTCTATACACTAACAATGAAAGAGCAGAAAAAGAATTAGGGAAGCAATCCCGTTTACCATTGCATCTAAAAGAATAAAATACCTAGGAGTAAACCTACCTAAAGAGACAAAAGACCTGTACTCTGAAAACTATAAGCCACTGATGAAAGAAATCAAGGATGACACAAATAGATGGAAAGATACACCATGCTCGTGGATTGGAAGAGTTAATATTATCAAAATGACTATACTACCTAAGGCAATCTACAGATTCAATGCAATCCCTTTCAAATTACCAAGGACATTTTTCACAGAACTTGAACAAAATATTTTAAAGTTTGTTTGGAAGCACAAAAGACCCAGAAAAGCCAAAGACATCCTGAAAAAGAAAAATGGAGCTGGAGGAATCAGGCTCCTGGACTTCAGACTATACTACAAAGCAACAACCATCAAAACCTCATGGTACTGGCACAAAGACAGAAATATAGATCAGTGGAACAGGATAGAAAGCCCAGAATTAAACCCAAGCACCTACAGCCAACTAATCTATGACAAAGGAGGCAAGGATATACAATGCAGAAAGGACAGCTTGTTCAATAAGTGGTGCTGGGAAATCTGGACAGCCACATGGAAAAGAATGAAATTAGAACACTCCCTAACACCATACACAAAAATAAACTGAAATGGATTAAAGACCTAGATATAGGACCAGACACTATAAAACTCTTAGAGGAAAACATAGGCCAAACATTCTCTGACATAAATGACAGTAACAGCTTCTCAGACCCACCTCTTAGAGTATTGACAATAAAAATAAAAATAAACAAACGGGACCTACTCAAACTTCAAAGTTTCTGCACAGCAAAGGAAACCCTAAATAACATGAAAAGACAACCCACAGAATGGGAGAAAATCTTTGCAAGTGAATCGACTGACAAGGGATTCATCTCCAAATTTATAAACACCTTCTGCAGCTCCATACCAAAAAAACAAACAACCCCATCAAAACATGGGCAGAAGATCTAAACAGACAGTTCTCCAAAGAAGACATACAGATGGCCGAGAAACACAAGAAAAGATGTTCAACCTCACTCATTATTAGAGAAATGCAAATCAAAACCACTCCGAGGCACCACTTTATACCAGCCAGAATGGCCATCATCAAAAAGTCTACAAACAGTAAGTGCTGGAGAGGGTGTGGAGAAAAAGGAACACTAGTACATTGTTGGTGGGAATGTAAATTGGTGCAACCACTGTGGAAAGCAGTATGGAGATTCCTCAGAAAACTAAACATAGAACTACCATTGG
The DNA here is from genome assembly GCF_016906955.1 of Phacochoerus africanus. NCBI lineage: Eukaryota > Metazoa > Chordata > Mammalia > Artiodactyla > Suidae > Phacochoerus > Phacochoerus africanus. The sequence goes on along the minus strand of NC_062546.1, from coordinate 186,609,259 downwards.
ATCCAGCAATCTCACTCCAGGGCATCTATCCGGAGAAAACCATGACTCGTGAAGACACATGTACTCTGATGTTCATTGCAGCACTATTTACAATAGCCAAAACATGGAAACAACCTAAATGTCCATCGACGGAGGAGTGGATCCAGAAGATGTGGTACATATACACAATGGAATATTACTCAGCCATTAAAAAGAACGAAATACCAGCATTTTTTGCAACATGGATGGACCTGGAAACTATCATGCTAAGTGAAGTCATACAATGAGACACCAACATCCAGTGCTTTCACTGACATGTGGAATCTGAAAAAAGGACAGACTGAACTTCTTTGCAGAACAGATGCTGACTCACAGACATTGAAAAACTTATGGTCTCCGGAGGAGACAGTTTGGGGGATGGGGGGATGTGCCTGGGCTGTGGGATGGAAATCCTGTGAAATCAGATTTTTATGATCATTATACAACTACAGATGTGATAAATTCATTTGAGTAATAAAAAATAAAATAAAATAAAATTCCAAATATGCTAAAAAAAAAAAAAAAAAAGCACATCTCTTCACAGTCAGTTGATTGAAAGAATGTTCTGTATCTGCCCTGGTAGCAGGATCTCTGGTGACAGCAAACTCTGGAGGAGTGAAGAGACTTCTGGAAGTTTCTGGATCTGGACTAGCAGGTAGCAAGGAGTTATAAACAGCCAAGTAAGGGATGCTATTAGAGATTTTTAAAACTCAAATGTTAGATGTTGAAGAAAGTGCTGAAAGATTGGGTCCAGACTTGAGAAAGGGACTGGACATTCCCATGGAATGCTGTGTTTCATTAGCTGGCCGTGTTTTTCTCTGCATGCCCCTGCGAGCAGAAACTTGCAGAACCCTGACATAAAGGTCCCCAAAAATGAATTAGAAGTACCCGTTACCCTCATAAACCCCAGGTGTGTCTGCATCTGCCTTCTGCCCAAGCTTCTGAGTGCCCAGCTTAAGAAAACTCAGAGGAACAAAAACAAAAACAAAAACAACCCAAAAAGTGGAGTTCCCGTCGAGGCACAGTGGAAAAAAATCCCACTAGGAACCATGAGGTTGCAGGTTCAATCCCCGGCCTTGCTCAGTGGCTTAAGGATCTAGCGTTGCCATGGGCTGTGGTATGGGTCTCAGACACAGCTGGGATCTGGCGTGGCTGTGGCCGTGGCTGTGGTCAGCAGCTATAGCTCCGACTGGACCCCTAGCCTGGGAACCTCCATATGCCACGGGTGTGGCCCTAAAAAGACAAAAAGACAGAAAACAAAACCAACAAAAGCCTCAGGAGAAAGTGACCAGGCAGGTCACAGGGAATGGGATGGCTCAGGGGAGCAGTTGAGAATGCATGGATGGAGAGGTTATATCGGGGACAGGTTTCTTGGTTTTAAACACTTAATTCTAGAGAAGCAACAGATGGGCATGATCAAAATCGAAGGAAGAGGGGAAAATAGCAAGTTTACAATGGAGAAATCCTGGCAGATACCACTTTAGCCAAGGGGTCAAAGTTAATATCACCATAGATAGCGTATTGATACAATATACCCTCTGATATCCTGCACCGAGAAGGCCTCCCTCCTCTGTGTTATGCTTTCCAATAATGCACACCTTACTCTAATCACGAGAAACAAATGCAGATTGGGGAATATTCTACAAAATAATTGACAGTACTCTTCAAAAATCAAGATCATGAAAGACGACAAGGACTCAAGAAATGCTCCAGGTGGGATCCTGGATTGGATACTGAAGCAGGAAAAGGACATTAGTGGACAAACTTATGAAATCTAAGTAAATCTATACTTTTTTTAAATAGTATTTGTTGTATTAACCTTTCTTTCTTCCTTCCTTCCTTCCTTCCTTCCTCCTTCCTTCCTTCCTTCCTTCCTTCCTTCCTTCCTTTCTTCTTTCTTTCTTTCTTTCTTTCTTTCTTTCTTTCTTTCTTTCTTTCTTTCTTTCTTTCTTTCTTGATAAGTATCCCATGGTCATATAAGACATTAACCTAAGGGGAAACTGGGTGATGGGTTTATGAGAACTACCTGCTTTTTTTTTTTTTCCTTTTTAGGGCCACACCTGTGGCATATGGAAGTTCCCAGGCTAGGGGTGGAATCGGAGCTACAGCTGCTGGCCTACACCAAAGCCACAGCAACGCAGGATCCGAGCTGCATCTGTGACCTACACCATAGCTCATGGCAGCACCGGATCCTGAACCCACTGAGCAAAGCCAGGGGCCAAACCCTCGACCTCATGGTTTCTAGTAGAATTCATTTCCGCTGCACCACGACAAATGGAACTCCCCACCTGAACTATTTTTGTGTACATCTAAAATTAACTCAAAATTTTAAAAATGCAAAGAAAAAAATCTAATAAAGACAAAATCCTGCGAGCCAAAAGTGGGCTGCCTTACCATCCCTTGAAGTGCAACCCAACTTCCACAACAAATGAGGCCTGCTGCCCTGAGCCGGTGATCATATTATAACACCTTCACTGGAGAGGGACCTGGTCAGAAATGGTTTGGAAGGGGGTTGAAGGAATTAAATAGAATGGAAAGTCACAGAATCATGGTGTTCTTGATTTATTCAAGAACATATAATGAGCCAGGCACTGTGCTAAGTTCTTTTTTTTTTTCTTTTTTAGGGCCACACCTGCAGCATATGGAGGTTCCCAGGCTAGGGGTCTAATTGGAGCTACAGCTGCCAGCCTACGCCACGGCCATAGCCACGCCAGATCCAAGCCGCATCTGCAACCTATACCACAGCTCACGGCAATGCCAGATCCTTAATCCACTGAACGAGGCCAGGGATAGAACCCGTAACCTCATGGTTCCTAGTTGGATTCGTTTCTACTGAGCCACAACAGGAACTCCTGTGCTAAGTTCTTTAAATCTTTTATTCCACTTAAATCCTGCAGTGCTGTGACTCTGGTATAGGCTGGCAGCTGCAGCTCCGATTTGACCCCTAGGCTGGGAACTCATATATGTTGTGGGTGCGGCCCTAAAAAGACCAACAAAACAAAACAAAATATCCCACCTTCCCCTGTTTATGGAAGAGGAGAGTGAGTCTTATAAAAGTGAAAGAACAAGATCAAACAGCTGGGAGCTGGGAGGGTTGAGATTCAAATCCAGTCTTCTTGACTTCAGAGCTTGTTCTGAACCACTCCACTGTATCGTCCTCTCAGGAGTGACCCGCATTCAGTCATACCTCAGGGTCTCTGCACAGGTGTGGGTGGGGGAAGAGGAGGGAAAAGGCAGGAGGAAGGGGATGACCTAGGATGGGCTGGTCGGCTGGAGCTGTCCATGGTGCTGTTCAGAAGGGCACGGAGCTGGAGCATCTGTGCCTGATGTGAGGTAGAGGAAGAAGCTGGGACAGCTAACACAGAGAGGGAGCCTGCTCAGACTAGAAGGAAAGAGCAGTTAGATGTGGTGGCAGATCTTCCACCAACGAGGAGGAATTAGAGGGTGAGACACTGCAAGTTTTGGCTTAAAATAAATAACCACGTGAGGTTTCCTGGTGGCACAGTAGGTTGAGGATCCCGTGTTGTCACTGCAATGACTCGAGTGGCTGCTGTGTGTGTGTGGCGGGCGGGGGGTGGGTGGTGTTCCCTAGTCTGAAAATTTCCATGTGCCTTGGGCACAGTCAAAAAATAAGTAAATATGAGTTCCCGTCGTGGCGCAGTGGTTAACGAATCCGACTAGGAGCCATGAGGTTGCGGGTTCGGTCCCTGCCCTTGCTCAGTGGGTTAACGATCCGGCGTTGCCGTGAGCTGTGGTGTAGGTTGCAGATGTGGCTCAGATCCCGCGTTGCTGTGGCTCTGGCGTAGGCCAGCGGCTACAGCTCGGATTAGACCCCTAGCCTGGGAACCTCCATATGCCACACGGGAGTGGCCCTAGAAATAGCAAAAAGACAAAAAGACAAAAAAAAGTAAATAAATAACCATGTATACAGAATCTGGTGAGATAGGATTTAACTTCAGGTCTTACTTGCAACCAATACTATCCAGTATGGCCATACTGTTGGTAAAATCTGGAAATACTTTTGTATTAGTTAGTGAATAGTCACTGACTGAGTTCTCCACTACTGTGGCTGCTCTCCCAGTTCCCTCTCCACACCCTCAGGCTTCCCTACAACCCAATAATAAAGGGTTAAGGCCTGGCACAATGGGGGCTCCCAGGATCCAGCTCTGGCTCTAAGGCCCCCTGGTGTCCATTCTCATAGGTCAGTACCCATATCTTACCAACTGTTAAGTATTTTGCATACTACCCCTGCTTGACCCCACTTTACAGATGGAGAAATTGAGGCTCTGGAACATTTAATGACTTACCTGAAATTGCTCAGCTCTTAAATGCTAGAATCAGGACTTGAACTCAGTCTTCAGGGATTAAGTCTCATGTTCTTTCCCCTCCGTCCTCTACTGTTGGCCTGTGCGCCTATTCTCCATTTTTTTTTTTTTTGAGAGGGGGACAATGAATAGACAGAGCAACTTGTATAGGGGCTTTGGGTTGGCACATGAATGTTTGAAAACCCTATGGGGGTCCCAGCCACAATTGAAGTCTTTCCTTTGAATTCTCTTGCCATATGGCATTCTTGCCCCTGCTAATTTTGTGCCCTGGCAGCCCTTTGAGACTGGAGGGGCCATCAATTTCTTGATACACCCTCCCTGACCCCAGAAACTTTAGGGGACCAGGGCATTCTAATGCAGTCCATGACTGCTCCTAGACCTAACCTTGACCTACCCCAGTGGCCCTCTTAGCCATAGTCTTCTCTCACTCTCCACCTGTCAGATTGGGCTTAGAAGATTTACTCTACAGATTTCAGAGGTCAGTAGCTTCTGTGGGAGGGCTCACCTCCTCATTTCCCTCCCCCGGTTTAAGTACATCTTGGATGCAGACTTGATTCTAGAACCAGCACTGGAAGTGGAGTCAGAGTTACAGGGGAAGAAAAATGGGAGAGGGGTTGTGCCGGGTTGATTTGCCAAATGGACAGCAGATCACCCTGGCATCTCTTTTATTTATTTATTTATTTATTTATTTATTTATTTTTTATTTTTGCCTTTTCTGGGGCCACTCCTGCGGTATGTGGAGGTTCCCAGCCTAGGGGTCGAATCGGAGCTGTAGTCACCAGCCTACGCCAGAGCCAACCACAACGTGGGATCCGAGCCGCATCTGTGACCTACACCACAGCTCACGGCAATGCTGGATCCTTAACCCACTGAGCAAGGCCAGGGATCGAACCCACAACCTCATGGTTCCTAGCTGGATTCGTTAACCACTGCACCACGACGGGAACTCCCCTGGAGTCTCTTTTTGTCTTTCCCCATCCTGGAGCACCAAAGGTAGCCTCCTTCTCCGAGAAACAAAAGAGGAGGATGTGGAGAGGAGAGAAACTATCTACCTCTCCAGTGTGCAGCAGAGAGGCTGGGAGGTGAGAGGAGGGGAGGGTGCACAGAAAGCTGAGTGGCAAAATTATAGGGCCCTCCTACTGGGTGAGTGATATTCCTCTGTATGTGCGTGCTTGTGTGTGTGTGTGTGTGTGTGTGTGTGTGTGACTTTGTTGATTGTCTACCACATGTCAAATATTCTACACATGACTGATCACTCAGTCCCTACATTGGCCTTTTGATAATTATCCCCAGGTAAAAAATGAGGCTCAGAGAGGTCATGGGACTTGCCCAAGGTCACACAGCCAGTACGTGGCAGTCAAGATTAATTTCAGGTCTGTCTGATTTCCCAGCCCAGGGTCTTCTCTATTTCATGGGGGGTGAGGGGTAGGAAAAAAGCTTAGAAAAGATATTTTTGCATGTGCAGAAGCCCAAATCGCTGAGCGTGCTTTATATTTATCCCCCACCTCCCTGCTTCCAGGCAGGAGAATTGGATTCTGTTTCCTACCCATCCTTTTTTTCTCCCTTTTACCTACATCCTGGTCTTCACTGACTTCCCAAATCACCCCCCGTTGTTCATGGCCTTGTACAAAACAGTACCCAACCTTGTTGTCTTCCCTGGGTCCATGCAGGATATGGTCACTAGGACCCAGGACCCATTCTTTTCTATGGTTTCTGGGATCCTGAAATGAGGAACTTCAGAGGCAAATCCAGCTTCCTCTCCCCTCCTCAGTTTCAACCCCTTGCCACACCCCCTTCTATGCTGTTTGCTTCCTGGGACAAAGTCCAGCTTGGGCCTCTCCCTGGGGGTCCACCACGCCAGTCAAGGTGACTCACCAGCAGAGTTTCCAGGAGACAGCCAGAACCTCACAGAAGTAGAGCCCACAGGGGCCCAACTAAGACTCCCCTCTCAGCGTCCCAAGCCCAGAATCCACCAAGGTTTGGGCAGACCAGAGCTCTGGAGGGACACTCAGTGAAGAGGCACAAGGATGTGTGGCTCCTAGGATAAATTTTTCTATCTCCTTGGGGTTTTCTTGTTGGGATTCCTGAGGCTCCCTCCCTCTTGCTCCCAGAGTCACTGCTCCCTCTTTCTCTTCTTTCTTCTTCTTCTTTCTTTCTCTTTCTTTCTTTCTTTTCTTTCTTTCTTTCTTTCTTTCTTCTTTCTTTCTTTCTTTCTTCTTTCTTTCTTTCTTTCTTTCTTCTTTCTTTCTTTCTTTCTTTCTTTCTTTCTTTCTTTCTTTCTTTCTTTCTTTCTTTCTTTCTTTCTTTTTTTTCTTTTTTTTTCTTTTTTTTCTTTCCTAGGGCTGCACCCATGGCATATGGAGGTTCCCAGGCTAGAGGTATAACCGGAGCTGTAGCCACCAGCCTACACCACAGCCACCATGACATAGGATCTGAGCCACGTCTGCGACCTACACCACAGCTCACAGCAATGCCAGATCCTTAACCCACTGAGTGAGGCCAGGGATCGAACCCGCAACCTCATGGTTCCTAGCTGGATTCATTAACCACTGCGCCACGACGGGAACTCCTCCCTATTTCTTTTTGGCCTAAGAATGGACAAACAGGTCCCTTTCCTGTTCCTAAGGTCCAGCTGAGTCAGGCTGACCATTTCAAAAGAGCTTAGAGGAAAACAAAAAGGAAATCATTATAGAAACTACCAACAACATAAAAGTGGGTAATGTCCAAAGTGCAGGTTTCAGATTCTGAGAATAATGTTAAAACCAGTGAAAAGCTTACTGAGCTCCACATTCCTCAATCCCAAGAAAACTCCAGACCTAATTATGCTAGCACAACTTAATGCTCCCCCCACCTGCCGCTGCCCTCCAATCCAGCCAGCCTCTGGCCATGTGATCTCCTAGACCAACTCAGGTGACTGTCATCTGAGTCTACCTTTCACCTTTCACCTACACTCCAGCTTTCCCAAAATGAGAATTTATTTTCTGGATTTATCCCCAGAGTCTCTAAGGTCTCTCTCCCTTACACCCAGCTCCATCACTGTCCTGGGTAGTGAAACAGCTTTAATTGCCCATGAATGAACTCTGAGATTTTCAGCTTCACTCATCTAAGGAGTCTTCACCAACTGAGACCCTTCCCCACAAAGGACATACGAACAAATGAACCAATGGGCTTCCCAAAATCCATAGCATGTGTAACAATGACTTCTTTATACATTCACCTTAAGATCCCTTCAAAAGAGTTAGCTTTGTGCTGGGCAGGAGGAAATGCTGGGAGAAAATGCCTAGGACGCATTCTCTTCTACCTGCAAAAAGAATCGATTTGCTTCTTTTTTTGATAATTATTTTTCACTTTAAAATTTTTTTGAGAGTGTCTGTTCCTAAATATCACCCCATAAATTATGTTTATGAGCTGCTTTTAAGTTAACGATTGCAATCACGGAATGAATTTCAGGTTGAGATTCTGTCTCTGTCATCAAGGCATATTGGGAAAGAACAGATGTGAAAAGTCCTTGGAATAGCCTGCTCTGAATTTGGTCAGGATTGTGGGGGAGGTCACGATAACTATGCTGCGACTAGTAGAAGCCAGTTACTGCTGGCAGGGAAAGTCAGAGAATGCAAAATGAGGGTGAGCAGGAAAGTTGGATGGCGCTTTCGCCTTCTGTGAATCATGACTCATTCGGGTAGCCGTCGTTGCCCTGGGATACCAGGAGACGCCTTGTCCTGAGCGTCCTGTATCTATAGAGACGACAACATGGCGGCGCTGTGAGTGCTGAGCGTTCGTCCCAGGGACTAGGGGAGCTTCGCGAGTGGCCAGGGAAGGTATCTGTCCTGGAAGACTGTCTCCTTTGGGAAGTCGTGGTCAGGGGTCTCCTCAGTGTCCTTCAGCGAGCCCCCAAGGGTCTGAGACTTGTGTGAGATCAGCCTCTTAGAGAAAGGTAGAACTGCTCTAAGTATATTTTATTCCTTCTTTTTACCTGTTTTTTCCTCTCTCTATTCAATGGCCCATCATTTTTTTCCATTGGTCGCCTTAGGAACTTTTAGGTTGTAAATTAGGAAAATAAAGGAAGCTGATGATAGATTTTTTAAATTCCTCAAGATTAGAAAAATGGGTTTTAAAAAACACCTCTCTTGCCTACTGTCTCACAATGATTGCAGATGTGTGTCTTTTGGAAGAGCAGCACAGGCTAGCGTGGAAGTCAAAATTGTTCATTATACTAACATAGGTTTGTCTAGGGCTTTTTCAAATCCCCTATTCCTTTTAAGTTTCACATCAACTTTGTGAAATAGGATAACCCTTATTTTACAGGTAAAGAGACTGAAGCTTGAGGAGATGGAGAAACTTGCCCATCTCAAACACATCTAAGCAGATGCTGGAACCCAGCTTTTCTTACTCAGAACCACTACTCACTTCCCTAAGCCCAAAGATCTGGTCTGGACGAGCTTTGTACCCTGTTGTCTCTCACTGTTTTTTTCTGCAAATGTTGATTAGAGATTTTTTTCAGAGCCCTGAGTCAGGGGCTGTCTGTAGAGTCCCCTAAAGTCCCAGGCATTAATGGGTGGTGGAAACACTACAAAGCCACCCAGTAGCAGAAAAGTAATGGGACCTTCCCCCTTATCTCCTCAGTTTGCATTGCTTTGATTCCGTCTGAACGCCCACTTTGCAACTGAAGGTAGGAACCTTGCCTGTTCTGTACCATGCCTAGCACTGGTACAGAGCAGACACTCAGTAGATGCCTTGCAAGTGAATGAATGTGTGAGGGTTTGGTCATGTTCCAATAAGGAAAGAGTGAATCAACAGAATCTTTTGTTCTGTGAGTGGTGGGGAGGGGGTGGGAGAGTATCTGATGGAAACATGGAAATTTCTAAAGGGCAATCATAAAATTGTTCACTAAAGCATAATGTATTGTAATAAGGAGCTGAACCCAAGACTTGAAAAGAGGTAATTTTAGGCCAAAATAAAAGACAACAAACATCTAATCATAAATTGTTTTAAGGATAAGATACATATGAAGGACTTACAACAATACTTGGCACATAATACTTTCTTTTTTTTTTTTTTTGTCTTTTTTTGCCATTTCTTGGGCCGCTCCCGCGGCATATGGAGGTTCCCAGGCTAGGGGTTGAATCAGAGCTGTAGCCACGAGCCTACGCCAGAGCCACAGCAACGCAGGATCTGAGCCGCGTCTGCCATCTACACCACAGCTCACGGCAACACCGGATCGTTAACCCACTGAGCAAGGGCAGGGATCGAACCCGCAACCTCATGGTTCCTAGTCGGATTCGTTAAACCACTGCGCCACGATGGGAATTCCACATAATACTTTCTTAGTAAATGTTCTGAGAAGTTGGGTTTATTTTTGAGATTGTTATTCAGAAAGTTGGGGAAGGATACTGACTAGTCTTAAAAATACACATATGTTCAAAAAAGTATTACATTGATGCTGTCCAGTATGGTAGCCCCACCTAGTGCATGTGCTGAAGGAAGCGTGCTAGAAGAGGTATTTGAGATGGAGCCAGAGCCAGATCCTTGTGTGTTCCTTAGAGCAGGGCCAAGCACCCTTTTGAGCATTTGGTGAAAGCTGTGAACACTTTCCCTGGAAAAGAGCACATGCCACTACCCATGACATTTTGCATGTAATTTTCTTATAACATTTGTATATATTTGCATGGAACTTCCAGCTGCAGTCTATCAATGGATGCCTCTGCTTTAGAGGTTGATTCATCTATCCTTGGATTGAGTCATTATTTCAGTGAATGTTTACTTTAAACCTGGACTAGAGGTTGTGTACATATAGAGGAAACCCAGAAACCCAAGAATTCTCCCATCTCATTTGCCTCTTCTTTGTCCTTTATTGCTCTTCTCTCAGGAGGCAAGACACGTTCAGAGGAAAAAGTAGAGAGTAAAAGCCAGATCAAGGTAATACCTATGCTTCAGTGACACTCACTGGGGGCTTGCTGAGAGATGCCACGTGTGGCCATGAAGAGCAGGGCAGCATGGGCCTCATCCCCAGTTCCCTTTTCCAAGTGTCTTTCCTGAATGGTGAGTCTCTAGGCTCCCAGGCAAAGCCCTGGATCACGTATTCAGCCTTATTCCTTATGGTCCTGCCTCACACCTGTTGCCAGAGCTCAAAAGCAGGCCCTGCTCCTGATAATGATGGCCATGATGAGGCTACTCCATTGGCCTCTCTTTTCATGCCCCTCCTGCCTGCCCCCCCCACCCCCACCCCCTGGTCTCTTCCCAGTTCTGAACTGGCAGGAACTCCTGGCTTAGCCGGAATGCTTCCCTTGGACTTGTTTTCCAGGCACCCAGTGCTCATCAAGGCAGCCCTGGACCTCCTCATGAGGACTGGGGACAGTGGGGACTGCACCATGAACTCCGGATCATGCCTGACTGCCAGCACAGTGGCCATTCCCACCATCACGGGCAGCACAGCCATGAGTGCCTGCAGCAGCAGCAACGCTAGCGCCTGTGTGAGGACACGTGGGATGGGTGGGGTGGGCGGAGCAGGGCCGGCCCGGCTGGGTGGCAGGGCAGCAGGGGTAGGATTATGATAGGACTCCCTTCTTCAAACCCTGCATGCACTGAGCCCCTTGCTGTGAGTGTGATAGTGGAGGGAGGAGAACGTTAGGGAGAAGGGAGTAGGAAACCCATAGAGTGGCCCGTAGCTCTGTCTTCCTTCCAAAAGCTCTTCTGGTCTTGATCCCTGGGGCTTTGTGTTTGCCCAGTGGATGATGTTGTTTACTTTTTGCAGCTCTCAGGGTTCTCTCTGTGTAATAGTACAGGGCCAGGGTGGGAGGTGCTTGTCTCCGGATGTGACTGCAAGGTTTGACTGCATTTTGTGCAGCACGCGTCTGCACCGTGTGTGAACTCTCATGTCTCCTTGGATGTGAGAGTGGTGGCATCTGCCTCCCTGCAGACTGGGGGTCATCTCACTTCTGCATCTGTGCTCTCAGATTCACTCACTGCCCTTCCCTGCTCTGCTCTGAGGGAGTAGGAAGAGAGACGCCAGGCTATTTCTCTTCTCTTTCTGCCTTTGGCAGTGTCTCCATTAGCAGCTGCCTCTCCCCATGACTCCAGTTCCCACCTGACAGGCCTCTGTGCTCTCAGAACCCCTCCACCTCCCCTAACCTACCGGATTGTAGCAGCTTCTGATGTTGCTAACTCTGGGGATACTTCACCATCCCCTGGCTGTGCACTCAATTCCTTGTTTTAAACACACAGAATATGGGAGTTCCCATTGTGGCGTAGTGGAAACGAATCTGTCTAGTATCCATGAGGATGCGAGTTTAATTCCTTGTCTCAATCAGTGGTTTAAAAGCTCCGGCATTGCCATAAACTGTGGGTGTAGGTGGCAGACACAGCTCGGATCCAGCATTGCTGTGGCGTAGGGTGGCAACTGCAGCTCCAGTTCAACCCCTAGCCTGAGAACTTCCATATGCCAAGGGTGTGGCCCTAAAAAACAAAACCAAAACAAAACAACAACAACAACAACAACAACAACAAAACCCACCCAGGGTAGCATCTCTTTTCCTGGTTGGACCCTGACTGATGCACCAACTAATAATTTGTAATAAGTGATACTTATTCACCTCTCCTTCGTGTGAAAATCAGGCCATCTGGCACTCTCTGAAAATACTGAAACTGAGATGTAAGCTCCAAGAGAGAAGAAATTCATCAGTCTTGTACACTGTTATAGTCCTGGCACCTATACAGAGTCCAGTGCATCATAAGTAGTCAACAAATATCTGTCCAACATATAAATATATCCTTATGTCATGTGATGATAGAAGAACGATACTTGGTCAAAGATGAAATAAAATGCCAGTGAGTAGAGCATTCACAGCAATGACTGGTAGGAAGAGGGACCTGGTTCATCCTCCTGCCATCTGGCCGCCCCAGGGATTTTTATGCCTTCTTCCCTCCTCAGATACATAAGGGTTAGGGATCAGCCCATGAAAGTGTTTTCTGTTATAGACAGGAAGCTCTAGCATCATTCAGAACAGTGCTTGGAGCGGCCCCAAAGTCAGGACCTGGGGTTTGGGTTAGTCACGGGCAAACTGGCTCTTTCATCTGCCCCACTAACCAGGTGAGGGATGGGAGAGGGGATAGTGGAGTACCCTGTGCTCTGGAAAAATGCCAGGGATAGGCTGCTCCTGCTAAGAGGACCTTCTGGAGAGAAGAGGTAAGATGGGGGTGTTCCGGTGGGGCTTAGTGGGTTAAGAACCCAACATAGTGTTCCTGAGGATGCAGGTTCAATTCCTGGCCTGGCTCAGTGGGTTAAGGATCCAGTGTTGCTGCAAGCTGTGGCATAGGTTGCAGGTGCAGCTGGGATTTGGCGTGGCTGTGGCTGTAGCATAGGCTCCAACCAGCATATCTGATTGACCTCTGGCCCAGGGAACTTCCATGTGCTGCAGATACAGCCCTAGGAAGGAAAAAAAGGAGAAGGGGTGGGGTGAGGAGGAAGAGGTGGCATCTGAGCAGAACAGTATCTGAGGGTGCACCTTGGAATGAAGCAGGCCAGCTAAGACTGCTAAGTGAGCCAGGTGGAATGGCCGATGGGGTGGCCCAGGGAAGGCTTCAGGGACAGAGTTTTGGGGAATCTAGTTGGAAAACCATTCCAGTGACCTCAGAAGAGGTAACCAGGAATGCCTGCCTCTCACCTTCTCTTTCCAGACCACCCCCCCGGGGTGAGCAGTGCTGTAATTCATTACTTTCTGGAAGTGGGGAGATCTTTGCCCATTCTCTGGGTCTTTGCATCCCACCCTGCTTTCTTCTCCCTGCCAACCAAACAGCCTGCCAGCTCTGTGGACACGAAGCTATGCCTTCTAAAGAAGCAGGAAAAATGAAGAAAGAGGGTCATCTGGGGCATTGAGGTGGCCGAGGAGCTACAGTGGAAAGGCTGGGAGCTGGGCAAGGAGATCACCAAGAACCTGGTTCTGAAAAATCTGTCCTGGAAAATCCAGAAGATAAAGTACAGGTATCAGTATGAGGGATCAGAGACCAAGCCCTTGAGCCCACAAGCCCCCAAAGAAGCCACTCTTTAAAAAACAAACAGTACACTTAAAATGTCATATAAAACCAGAGCAGTGTATGAGACACATACACTTTGAATAATTATTGAAAGTAGAACTCATGTGACCAGATGAAATAATGGAATGATGACAGTGTCTGAAGCTCCCCTTCTCCCAGTATGAGTCCCTCCCCTATTGGAACACATTCCCTACCCATAAAGGTTAACTGCTCTCCTGACTTTCCTTATAGTGACTTTCTTGCTTTTCTCAAAAGGGCTTACCCTTTATGTTTGCATCTAATTGCTATGGTTTAGTTTTATCTTCTTATGAACTTTATATAACTGGGATAATATGGTATACTTTTGCCACTCTTTTATTTTGTTCAGTTATGTTTGGAAGACTCATCCACATACAGATATGCCTCATCCTTTTCATCACACTATAATATTCCAGTTCATGCTTCTATGTGTTCATCCATTCTTCTGCTGTGGGACTTTTGAGTTTCCAGTCTGGGACTGTTATCAACATTAAATGTATACATTTCCTATTGTACAAGTTCAAGTGTTTTTCTAGGGTAGATATCATCAGAGTAGAATTACTGCGACATGTACCTGTTTGCTTTTTGTAGATAAAGCTAAACTATTTTCCAAAGTACTTACATCCATTTATATTCTCACCAGGCACATATGAGCATTCCCATCCCTCACTATCTTTATCAGCAATTGCTATTGTCAAGATTTTTGAATTTTCGTCAATAATGGTAATTTTGTGGGCTTAATTTGCATTTCTCTGATTACTAATACAGTTGAGTGTCCTTTTACATGTTATTAGCCTTTTCATTTGTGAAATTACTGTTTATGTCTGTGCCCTTGGAGTCCCTGTTGTGGCTCAATGGTAACAAACCTGACTAGTGTCCATGAGATTGCAGGTTCGATCCCTGGCCTCCCTCAGTGGGTTAAGGATCCGGCATTGCCATGAGCTGTGGGATGTAGGTCGCAGACATAGCTCAGATCTGGCTTTGCTGTGGCTGTGGTGTAGGCTGGCAGCTACAGCTCTGATTCACCCCTGGCCTGGGAACTTCCTTATGCTCTGGGTGCAGCCCTAAAAAGACAAAAAAAAAAAATTGTGCCCATTTTTCCATGAGATTATCTTTTTTCAGTGGGTTTGCTTGTTTGTTTGTTTTGTCTTTTGTCTTTTTAGGGCTGAACCTACAATATATGGAGGTTCTCAGGCTAGGGGTCAAATCAGAGCCCCAGCCTCTGGCCTACACCACAGCTCATGGCAACACCAGATCCTTAACCCACTGAGCGAGGAAACCCAAAAACTCATGGTTCCTAGTTGGATTCATTTCCACTGTGCCCCCCCCCCTTTTTCCCCTTAATTGAAGTACGTGAGTTTCAGTTGCGGTGCAGTGGATTTAGCATCTGCCATTGTTTCTGCAGTGGTTCAGGTTTGATCCCTGGCCCAGTGAGGTGGGTTAAGGATCTGGGTTGCTGCAGCTGTGGCAAAGGTCAAAGCTGCAGCTCAGATTCTTTCCCTGGCCCAGGAACATCCATATGTACAGGTGTGGCATATAAAGAAAAGAAAAATTGCAATATAGCTGATTTGTGATATTAGTTTCAGGTGTACAGCATAGTGATTCAGTATTTTTTATAAATTATACTCCATTAAAAGTTATTACAAAATAAAGGCTATAATTCTCTGTGCTATGCAATATATTCTCATTATATTATCTATTTTTTTTTTGTCTTTTTGTCTTTTGTTGTTGTTGTTGTTGTTGTTGTTGCTATTTCTTGGGCCGCTCCCATGGCATATGGAGGTTCCCAGGCTAGGGGTTGAATCGGAGCTGTAGCCACCGGCCTACGCCAGAGCCACAGCAACGCGGGATCCGAGCCATGTCTGCAACCTACACCACAGCTCACGGCAACGCCGGATCGTTAACCCACTGAGCAAGGGCAGGGACCGAACCCGCAACCTCATGGTTCCTAGTCGGATTCGTTAACCACTGCGCCACGATGGGAACTCCCTATATTATCTATTTTATACATAGTAGTTTGTGTCTCTTAATCCCATACCCCTATCTTGCCCCTCCTCCTTCCTCTCCCCACTAGCAACCACTAGTTTGTTTTCTATTATCTGTGAATCTGTTTTTGTTTTACCACATACATTTGTTTTATTTTTTAGATTCCATATATAAGTGATATCATACAGTATTTGTCTTTCTCTGTCTGACTTTCTGACATTTCACTGAGCATAATATTTTCTTTCTTTTTTCTTTTCTTTTCTTTGTTTTTGTCTTTTTAGGGCTGCACCTGCTGCATATGGAGGTTCCCAGGCTAGAGGTGGAATCAGAGCTATAGCTGCTGGCCTACACCACAGCCACAGCAACACAGGATCCAAGTTGCATCTGCGACACCACAGCTCATGGCAATGCTAGATCCTTAACTCAGTGAGCGAGGCCAGGGATGGAACCAGCGTCCTCATGGATACTAGTCAGGTTTGTTAATCGCTGAGCCACGACGGGAACTCCATCACTGAGCATAATATTTTCTGGGTCCTTCCATGTTGCTGCAAATGGCAGAGTTTTACTCTTTTTTTGCTGAGTAATAATCCAGTGTGTGTGTGTGTGTGTGTGCGTGTGCGTGTGCGTGTGCGTGTGTGTGTGTGTGTGTGTGTGTGTATTACATCTTCTTTACGCAATTATCTGTTAATGAACACTTGGGTTGCTTCCATGTCTTGGCTATTATAAATAATGCTGCTATGAACATTGGGATGCATATATTTCCAATTAGTTCTGTTTCTTCTAGATATATACCCAGGAGTGGGATTGCCGGATCATATGATAGATCTATTTTTAGTTTTTTTGAGGAACCTCCATACTGCTTTCCATAGTGGCTGCACCAATTTACATTCCCACCAACAGTGTACAAGGATTCCCTTTTCTCTACATCCTCACCAATATTTGTTGTTTGTAGACATTTTGATGACAGCCATCCTGACAGGTGTGAGATGATATCTCAATGATTTATAATTCTTTAATAATTAGCAATGTTGAATATCTTTTCATGTGCCTGTTTAGCTATCTGTATATCTTCTTTGTAGATTAACTTTTTAAAAATAAAAGTTCTTATCATGAATACTAATACTTTGTCAGTTACGTATTATGAATATTTTCTCCAACCTGGTGACTTGTTTGTTCCTTGATCGTGAATGTCTTTTGACGAAAAGAAGTTCTTAATTTCAAAGAAATCAAATGAACCTCTCTTTTTCTTTACAGTTAATGCTTTTTTGTGTCTTGCTTCAGAAGGTCTTCTCTATCCCTGTCTAGGTCATGAAGATATTTTCCTATAGTGTCTTCTAAAGACTTTATAATTTTACTGTTCACATTTGTCTTTTATCTGTATGGAACTGATTTTTGGAAATACTTTGAAGTAGGGATTCCATGACTTTTTTCCCCCATCAACCACGTGCCCAGTTGTCCCAACATCATTTATGTTGAACAACAAAAAATTTAGTTCATGCTTTCCTTCATGATCTCCCCCACCACTGATATATATCTAGTGTACATATATGTATGGATACATTTCCTTTTTCTTTTTTTATTAAAGGATAGTTGATTTACAGTGTTCCTTCAATTTCTGCTGTACAGCAAAGTGACCCAGTCATGCATGTATATATACATTCATGACCCAGTCATGTATATATATATATATATTCTTTTTTTTAAGACTGTCTTCCATCATTTTCTAACCCAAGAGATTGAACATAGTTCCCTGTGCTGTAATAAGTATCCCATTATCCATTCTACCATTAAATATTTCATATAGCATAATAAAAAGAACAACCTAACCAGTAAGAATAACAAAAATAATGCACCCTCTGAAAATAAGTAAAATATAAAATGCATAAATTGGTTAAAAAACAGCGTAACTATATAAATATGTCCTCACAGTTTGTTCCATCTTATTGATTCTTCAATGTAGGCATTACACCATTCTAGGTGACGTGATAAACAAGACATCATTGACCTTACATTGTACCATGGAGAGAAATGGATAATAATAATACAATTGTAGAGCTGTATTATTTAATTGTACAGTTGCATTATTTAATTATAATTATCATAAATTCTTTGATGGAGAGGAAATCAGAATCAGATCTAAGGAGACTTCAGCATTCCAAGAATGATGTCAAATGACCCCCTTCATGGTGGATTATGCACTTATTTACTATGAGATATATTTCTTCTCCAGAGATTCCTTGTTTGTGTATCAATTGTAGATTTTTGGTTTGCAGTTATTCTGAAGTTTTGATATAAGAATCTATATGTATATGAGATTGTTTTAAGCTGTTGTTCTCTTATTTGCAAGTTCATCTCCAGTGTCCTACGTTTGTACCCACCTCTTCTCATGATTTCTGATTTTGGTGGTATAATTGTGCACAGTTGATTTTGTATATTTACTGTATATATATACCTTTACTGGTGAGCCTTGTCATTTGTGGAATTTTTGTTTCCTATTGCTGTGTTTTCTTTTCTGCCTAGAGAAGTTCCTTTAGTATTTGTCGTAAGGCTGGTTTAGTGTTGCTGAATTCTCTCAACTTTTGCTTATCTGTGAAAGTTTTGATTTCTCCTTCAAACCTGAATGAGAGCCTTCCTAGGTAGAGTAATCTTGGTTGGAGGTTTTTTCCTTTCATCACGTTAAGTATATATCATGCCACTCTCTTTTGGCCTACAGAGTTTCTGCTGAAAAATCTGCCGATAACCTTATTGGGGTTTCCTTGCATGTTACTTGTTTCTTTTCCCTAGCTGCTTTCAAGATTTTCTCTTTGTCTTTAATTTTGGTCAGTTTGATTAATATGTGTCTTGGGGTGTTCCTCCTTGGGTTTATTTTCTATGGTACTCGTTGTGCTTCCTGGATTTGAGTGGTTCCTTTCCCATTTTAGGGAACTTTTTGGCTATTATCTCTTGGAATATTTTTTTCTGTTCCCTTCTCTCTTCTCCTTCTGGCACCCCTATAATATGGATGTTGGTGCACTTAATGCTGCCCCAGAGCTCTCTGAGACTCTCCTGATTTATTTTCAATCTTTTTTCTCTTTTCTGTTCTGCATCCGTAATTTCCACTAATCTGTCCTCCACCTCGCTTATTCATTCTTCTGCCTCCTGTATTCTGCTGTTAGCTGCTTCTAGTGAATTTTTTATTTCATTTATTGTATTTTGCATCTCTTCTTGTTTAAGTTTTATATCTTGTACCTCTTTGGTCAGTGTTTCTTGTAAGTTATCCATCTTTGCCTCCAGCATCATCTTCAGCATCAACAGTCTAAAATCTTTTTCCTGGATGCTGAGAATCTCCTCATTGCTTAGCTGATTTTTGTATTTTTTTTTTCCTTTCTCCCTCATCTGAGTTATAGTTCTCCGTCTTTTCATTTTTATAGGTTTTTGGTGTGGTGACCTTTTTACAGATAATAGAGTTGTAGCCTCTCTTACTTCTGGTGTCTGCCCCCCTTGTGGCTGAAGTCAGTATGGAGGCTTGGTGTAGCTTCCTGATGGGAGGGTCTGATGCCTGCCCACTGGTAGGTGGAACTGATTCTAATCCCTCTGGTGGGTGGGGCTTAGTCTCTGGATGGGATTAGGGGCAGCTGCATGCCTGAGGGGTCTTTAGGTAGCCTGTTTACTGAGGGGTGGGGCTGTGATCCCACCTGGATTGTTGTTTGCCCTGGGGCTTCTCAGCACTGACTGACTGGTGGGGCCAGATTTTCCCAAAATGGCCACCTCCAGAGAAAGGCAGCTGCTGAATATTCCCGAGAGCTTTGCCTTCAATGTCCCTCCCTCACAACAAGCCACATTCACCCCTGTTTTTCCAGGATGTCCTTACTTATCCATTCTAAATGTAATAGTTTGCATCTACCAAACTCCCCATACACCCCATTCCCTTCTCCCTCCCCCTGGCAAATACTAGTCTGCCCTCCATGCCCATGATCTGTTTCTATTTTGTAGACAGGATCATTTGTGCCATATTTTAGATTCCATGTATGAGTGATATCATATGGTATTTGTCTTTCTCTTTCTGACTTACTTCACTTAGTATGAGAATCTCTAGTTGCATCCATGTTGTTGGAAATGGCATTATTTTGTCCTTTTTTGTGGCTGAGTAGTATGCCATTTATATATGTACCACATCTTCTTAATCCCTTCATCTGTTGATGGACATTTTTGGGTTTTTTTTCCATGTCTTAGCTATTGTGAATAGTGCTGCAATGAACATAGCACTGCATGTATCTTTTTCAGTGAAAGTTTTGTCTGGATATATGCCCAGGAGAGGGATTGCCAGATCATATAGTAGGTAGTTCTAAATTTAGTTTTCTGAGAAATCTCCATACTGTTTTCCATAGTGGTTGTACCAATTTCCATTCCCACCAACAGTGAAGGAGAGTTCCCTTTTCTCCACATTCTCTCCAGCACTTGTTCTTTGTTGACTTGTTGATAGCCATTCTACTTGATGTGAGGTAGTACCTCACTGTAGTTTAGATTTGCATTTTTCTAATAATTAGTGATGAGCATTTTTTCATGTGCCTGCTGGCCATCCTGCATCCATTTCTGAACTCTTGTTTTGTCTCTCCCTGGGCTAGTAAATATTATCCTGAATTAATTATTAGAGCTTATAATAAATCATGATTATCTTGTAGTGTAAGTTGTCCAACATCATTCTTTTTTTTTTGCTTTTTAGGACCACACCTATGGCATATAGAAGTTCCCAGGCTAGGGGTTGAATCAGAGTTTCAGCTGCCAGCCTA
The DNA here is from genome assembly GCF_016906955.1 of Phacochoerus africanus. Classification (NCBI taxonomy): domain Eukaryota; kingdom Metazoa; phylum Chordata; class Mammalia; order Artiodactyla; family Suidae; genus Phacochoerus; species Phacochoerus africanus. The sequence goes on along the minus strand of NC_062546.1, from coordinate 186,589,113 downwards.
CACCACAGCCACAGCAATTCGAGATCCAGGCCTTACCTGCAACCTACATAGCTCACAGCAATGCTGGGTCTTTAACACACTGAACAAGGCCAGGAATCGAACCTGCATCCTCATGGATCATAGTTGGGTTTGTTAACCACTGAGCCATGAAGGAAACTCCCTGAATTTTCATATGTATCTTCAAATCAGCTTATCACACATACACACAAACAACTTTTTGAAATTTTGATTGGGATTTAATTGAACCTACAGATCAATCAGATCAATTTGGGGAGAATTGACATCATTACAAATTAAATCTTTTGTGAATATAGTTTATTTTTGAATTTATTTAGGTCTTCTTTGTGTCTTTCAATAAACTGTAAAGTTTTCTCTGTAGATAGCTTACACATGACTAGTTAGATTTATCTCTGTTTTAATTATTTGATGGTGCTAAGTATGATACTTTGAAAGTTTTTTCATTTTCTCCTGGTTGCTGGTTTTTTTAGAAAGTCATTTTCGGAGTTTCCGTCATGGCGCAGTGGAAACGAATCCAACTAGGAACAATGAAGTTGCAGGTTTGATCCCTGGTCTCGCTCAGTGGGTTAAGAATCTGGCATTGCCATGAGCTGTGGCATAGGTCGTAGACGTGGCTTGGATCTGGTGTTACTGTGGCTGTGGTGTAGGCTGGCAACTACAGTTCCAATTGGACCCCTAGCCTGGGAACCTCCGTATGCCTCAGATGCGGCCCCAAAAGGACAAAAAACAAACAAAAAAAAAGTCATTTTGAAAAATATGGATGTTTTGTCCCTAATCTCGTATCCAGCAACCTTGATAAATTCTCACATTAATTCTAATAATGTATTTTTCTTTTTTCCAGGCACACATTCATATTTCATATTAAAATGGCATTTTTTTCTTTCCAACCCAGTATCCTTTCCTTTTCTGTTTTCCCTCACTGCACTGCTGAAAAGGAAAGTGCTAAACAGAAGTGGTTATAGAAGGCATTCTTGTTTTGTTCACGATTGCAATGGGAAAGATTCCAGAGTTTCACCATTAGTTTGGATGTTTCCTGTAGTTTTTTTTTTTTTTTTTTCTTTTTTTAGACTTTATCAGGTTAAGGAAGTTCCCTTCTATTTCTATGTTGCTGAGAATTTTTCTCATAAACATATATTGAAGTTTATCTAATTTTTTTCTCTATTAAGATGGTCATTTGATTATTTTCTCTCTTAGTTTGTTAGTATGGTGAATTACATTAATTGATTTTCTGTGTTAAACCAGTTGTGTAGTCCTAGAATAAGCCCAGCATTGTCATGGTTGAGTATTCTTTCTGTACATATTGCTAAATTCTTTTGGCCAATATTTTGTTTATGGAGGATATTGGCTTGTAATTTTCCTTTCTTCTCATAACTATCAGGTTTTATCTCTTTTTTTTCTGCTTTTTTGCTTTTTAGGGCTGAACCTGTGGCATATGGAGGTTCCCAGGCTAGGGGTCCAATCAGAGCTGTAGCTGCCAGGCTACACCACAGCCACAGCAACACCAAATCTGAGCCACGTCTGTGACCTACACCACAACTCACAACAATGCCGGATCCCCAACCCACTGATCGAGGCCAGGGATCAAACATGCAACCTCATGGTCACCAGTTAGAGTCGTTTCCTCTGACAGTGGGAACTCCCACTATCAGGTTTTGATAACTATGTTATGATGCATTCATAGAATATTTTGGGGAGGATTTCCTTGTTTTCTGTCATTGGGAAGACAAGGCTAGAATTATCAAATGCTTGGTATGACTACTATGAAGCCATCTGGCCTGATGTTTCCTTTGTGGGAAGATTTTTGACTATTCAATTTTTGGGTAGGGTGGTCATAAAATGTATAATTTTTGAGTCAGTTTTGGTCAATTATGTATTTCTAGGAATGTGTTTATCTAAATTTTTACACATCGGTATAGAGTCTTGGGCAATATTATTAATATTTTTGAAGCCTGTAATGTCTATAGTTTTGTCTCTCCCTCTCTCTCTCTTTTTTTTTTTTAGGGCCACACCCATGGTATTTGGAGGTTCCCAGGCTGGGGGTCCAGTCGGAGCTGTAGCTGCCAGCCTATGCCAATAGCCACAGCCACAGCAATGTGGGATCCGTGCTACGTCCGCAAACTATACCACAGCTCATGGCAACACCGGATCCTTAACCCACTGAGCAAGGCCAGGGATCGAACCCACATCCTCATGGATACTAGTCCAATCGTCAGCCGCTGAGCCACGATGGGAACTCCTGCAGTATCTATAGTTTTGACCCACCTCGGAACTCTACAGCTCTGCCAAGGTCTCTGCTTGGAAAGGCATCTCTGGCCCCTCTGTTGTCTGCTTTGATTTCCCCCAGCTAAGTGTTCAGGGATTGGGTTAAATCAGGGCAGCCTTCGGCATCCCAGGCCCCACTGACCACCGTGTGCATCAGAGGTAAAGAGATGCTCCCTTGCCCCTGTGCCTTTTCATCAATGCTGTGGCATCCTGGAGTGAAGGTCTGCAGGAAAGGTGGTAGGATGCGGAGACAAGCCCCATGGACTCAAGCCATCTTGGCTTTCCAGGGTCTTCCCTAATCTTTGTGCCTCTTCTAGTTTTCTGATCCTGAAGCCCTTTTCCCCTGGCTCCCTCCCACAGGCTCCCCAAGACCAAGTTCTTCTTCACGGTCATCCCCCAGCCCATCTTCCTGAGCCCAGGCATAACCCTCTCCCTCCCCATCATCTTCCGGCCCCTGGAGAAGGTAAAGGCTGCCACTGCGAGTAGAGGGCAGGGAGACCACAGGCACAGTGACCTCGGAGCAGGGGGCCGGGCAGAGCCATGAGGAGCTCCCCCATCGCACCCAGATCCCACCAGGCGGAGCCCAAACTCCGGCTTGGGAAGCGCTGGAGAGGCTCAGACCCTGATCTCATTAGACAGAGGGGGCTTCCCTGTTGGATATGGGGGCGGGGGCGGGTGCGATGCTACTGTGTTGGCTCTAAAATATTCCCCCGAATACTTGGTTCCTCACCAAAGAAGCCCCATATCTCTGAGAGCAAGATGGTGCTGGAGCGCAGGTAATTGACTTGCTCCTCAGAGACTGAGATAGAGGCCGTGGCTCAGCCCAGCCCTCAGTGGCGGTGTGGGAGGGTGGCCAAGGGCCCTGAGTGCCCCCCAGGTACCCCTGATCTGTGACTGCCTCTGCCTCCCCGCCCCCACACTGCAGAAGGAGTACATGGACCAGCTGTGGTTTGAGAAAGCAGAGGGGATGTTCCGTGTGGACCTGCGGGCCACCGTGCCTTGCCACAATCTCATCTGCCCACCGTCCCTGCAGTTGCCCATGTGTGCCATGGGGGACACGGCCGAGGCCTGGTTCTGCCTGGACAATGTGGGGTGAGGGGAGTGGCTGAGGCTCAGAGGCAGGAAGAGTGAGAACTGCGAGGAGGGCTCCTGGGAGCAGGAGAGACCTGCGTGTCTGCGGGTGGAAGGGGAGGGAGCCTGCGGGGAGCATCTCAGCCTTTCTGGAGCAGGGGCAGGGGTCACAGCGAGCCCAGTGGCTCTGACCTTCCCTCCCCTTCTAGGGACCTGACCACCTTCTTCACCTGGGAGTCCCCTGGCCCATTCCAGGTGCTGCCTAACACGGGACTGCTGGAGCCAGGCCAGGCTTGCCAGATCAAGGTGACCTTTCAGCCCCTGATGGCTGTCATCTATGACGTTCAGGCCACGTGCTGGTACGGGGAGGGCAGCAAGCAGAAGAGCAGCATCCAGCTGCGGGGTATAGGTGAGGCCTGACCTATCGGCTGTCCCCAGAGCCCCCGCTGCACTTCCCTGGATCTCAAAGCTTCAGTGTGCCCCTTCCCTCAACCTGGCCCCCATGGGACCCTCCTCTAGCCTCCTACCCTCCCCCAAGCCCCACGGGCTTTGCTTTTTTCTTGGTTTGCCTTGGTGCCACCTTAGGGACACCTATCTTCTTTGAGGGGCTCTTCAAATGAGGCCACAGAGGCCCCGGTGGGTTTCTCTCCAAGACTCCCCCATCTCTACACAGCCAAGTGTGCCCAGCTGCTGGTGAGCATAAAGCAGAAGCGCCCAGAGGACCAGGAGGCCGCGGGCTTCCAGAAAGTGTTGCACTTCGGCTCTGTTGCTGTGGGCTGCACCACTGAGAGGCAAATCAAGCTGTATAACCCGTCAGCGGTAAGCATCCAGTGCATGTGGGGATGGAGGGGAGCTGGGGCAGGACTCAGGGGCCACAGGGCCGGGTGCTCCTAAAACCCACCCCCTGTACAGAATGCTGCAAGCCTCGAGTAACCCATGTCTGTTGATACACTCATGTGTCAACAGGTGTCAACAGGTGTCCCCTCTCCTCTTAGCCAGGGTCTGGGCTGCGGTTTCCCTTGACCCTACAGAGCAACCCCAAGAGCAGCCCTAAGGTTGTTCTGATGCCAGGATCACTGCTTGCTTTTATGGTCCCTTTGGGAAAAGAAAAAGGTGCCCCCTCTGGGCGGTCTCAGGGCAGGGTACCCGGCTTGGCCCCTTCCTTCCTCCAGGTGGAGGCAACCTTGCTGCATGATCAGAACTGATGAGTGGCACAGGCAGGGCATCAGCTGCCCTCACCCCCTTGGCTGGGCACTCCCTTGGTAATGGTAGACCGCCTTGCCCTGTCACCTAACTCCTGCCCCCCCCCACCTGGCCCCACAGGTGAGCGCCTCTTTCAGGATCGAAATGGCCCCAGATACGCTGGCCAAAGACCAGGCCTTTTGGTGCCCCATGGCCCACGGAGTCGTGCTCCCAGGAGAGAAGAAATGCGTGTCGGTGTTCTTCCACCCGGAGACTCTGGACGTCAGGACGATGGACTACTTGTCCATCATGCCCTCTGGCGGTGCCTCGCAGACCCTGCTCAAACTTGTTGGTTTCTGTAGAGGTACTGGCAACCCCAGGTCACTGCCTCCCTCTGGAGACCCGAGCAGCTCAGGCTTAGGATTGGCAAGTGCCTGCTCCTTGCCCACAGCCTAGGTGTTGCTGCCCCCTGGTGGGCTTGGTGAGGAATCAGTTGCAGACACTTGGAGATACTGTTTCATGCTCATCCCCGTGACTTGGAGGTCGGCTCAGGCCTCTGGGGCTCCAGGCCTTTCCAACCTAGTGCCAGGTCTTCTGTCTCCAGGTGACACCGCCTCCCATCAGTGGTACCCTTTCTGATACCCCAGCCCCACCCAGGCGGCAGGGCCCACTCAGAGCCCCCGTCTCCTGTGCCCAGGTCCTGATGTGTCCTTGCAGTACCATTGCATCGACTTCAGCTGGGTCAACCTTGGGGAACGCTCGGAGCAGACTCTGTGGATTGAGAACAAGTCAGACTGCACAGCCCACTTCCAGTTCGCCATCGACTGTCAGGAGAGTGTCTTCAGCATCAGACCTGCCTTCGGGACCCTGGTGGGCAAGGCCCGCATAACCCTGCACTGCACCTTCCAGCCCACTCACCCCATCATCTACTTTCGGCGGGTGGCCTGCCTCATCCATCACCAGGTAAACTGGGAGGGGGGGGCGGTGAGGAGAGGGTCTCCTGGGAGTTGGAGGGGCCCGTCTGAGGCCCAAAGATGAAGACAATACTAGATGCTCAGTCCCCTGTATTCTGGAACTTCTAGGACTGTCTGCCTGGATCATCTCCTCCAGGGAAGCAGCCTGGCTTTTGGAGCCAGAGCACGGCCAAGGGCACATGAGGGCTCACTCCAAACCGGGGGTGGGGGGGTTGGGGGTAGGAGGGATTGGACCTCACCCTATGAAGTGTGGGCAGGGCAGAGAGTCTGGAAGTGGTGACCCCAACCCAGGCCCCCGGGCAAGGTGGTACAAACTCTGTCCTGACCAGCTGGCCTCTGGCCAACGTGGCAAGTGGAGGCCAAAACCCAGCCTCACACAGACCGATGTCACAGGACCCGCTGTTCCTGGACCTGATTGGGACCTGCCACTCAGACAGCACCAAGCCGGCCATCCTGAGGCCACAGCACCTCGCTTGGTACCGCACGCACCTGGCGCGGGGCCTGACACGCTACCCGCCCGACATTCTGGGCATCATGCTGAGGGAGAAGAAGTTGGAGCAGGATAAGAACGGGGCCCTGATGATTTCCACCAAGGTTCGATGGACCCCTCTGGGACCCCCAGGAGCCATCTACCCTCCCTAGGTTTATGCCCCCTTCCCTAGCATTTCATGGGCAGTCTCATGCCAGGCCCTGTGGGTACCTTGGTTGGGGGCGGTGGGTGATGTGTGTGGAGCTCTTATAGCCTTTTCACAGAAAGGAGCACGGGAGGTGAGGGATGAGGGGCAACAGCTGGAGAATGGCAGCTGGGCACCCACCCACCTGTCTCTCCTCAAGCAGGACCTGGAGGACATACCAGCCCTGCAGTATCCCCTCATCCCACCCATGACCGAATACTTCTTCGATGGCACCAACGACATGGCCATCTTCCCCCCACCTGTCAGTCTTGAGCCTGTCGAGGTAGACTTTGGTGCCTGCCCCAGGCCCGAGGACCCCAACCCTGTCCCCCTGTGCCTGATGAACCACACCAACGGCAAGATCACTGTGGCCTGGACACGAAGGTCTGACTGCCCCTTCTGGGTGACCCCCAACACCTGCGACGTGCCCCCCCTCAAGTCCATGGCCATGCGCCTGCACTTCCAGCCACCTCACCCCAACTGCCTGTACGCCTTGGAGCTGGAAGGCTTCGCTGTCTATAAGGTACGTGGGGCAGACAAGATGGGGAAAGCGGGTTCTCTGCCCTGGAGCCTGAACAGCAGAGTGTGGGGTCAGTGGGGGTGACCCCACTGATGGATGTGGGATCCATCCTCCCCGGGCCAGGTCCTGCTCCTCCCTCTCCTTGTCTTCTTGGCTGGACACTGGTCTTAGTGGTTTGTCTTCTCCCAGGGTCATGACTGCCTGGGCCTGGGCCCAGGGACTTCTTGGCCCATCTGAGTATGTCTTACCTGTTGTGTCTCCCACCACCTCCAGAGGGAGCACTCAGTGGGGCTCAAGCCCTTTGAAACATTTTGATGATGAGGCTCCTGGCTTGGGTGGAGGTGGGGTGCTCCTGGCCTCTCTCTAGTCCTTGTAGTAGGAAGTGGTCCCTCTAAAAGAGTCAGGAGGGAGTTCCCATTGTGGCTCAGGGATAACAAACTCGACTAGGATCCATGAGGATGCAGGTTCGATCCCTGGCATTGCCATGAGCTATGGTGTAGGTTGCAGACCTGGCTTGGATCCCACATCGCAGTGGCCATTGCGTAGGCTGGCAGCTGCAGCTCCAATTCAGCCCCTGGCCTGGGAACCTCCATGTGCTGGGGGAGCGGCCCTGAAAAAGAAAAAAGAAAAAAGAAAAAAGTCAGGGGCAGGAACCAGAGCCTGGGGGACCGAGTCGGGGGCACCCAGTAGTTAGGCTGTGGGGGAAGGACTTCTAGCTCAGCTTCCCTTGACCGGGGAATTCAGACCACAGGCTCTCAGCCCAAGACTCTTAGCCCCAGACGTGTGGCTCCCTCCCCCTCTGCAGTCCATCCTGCCCTTTCCCTCCTTCTGCGGCTCTGCCCGCCCTGCACTTCTCTTCCAGTGGCTGGTGCTGAGGTAAAGGGAGAAGCAGAGTCGTGCAGTGGATCAGGGTCCCTTAGCAGCTATGTGACCTTGCATGTCTGTTAATGTCTCTGAGCCCTGGTCTTTTCATCTATAACTTTAAGGTCATATCCAGACTTTTGAGAAGTTTTTCCAAAGCTGAGTTGGAAACAGAGCTTTAGCTGCCTCTGTTCTAATATCTTGGCCGGTCTGGGGGAGGAGGAAGGATGCAGAGGTTTGTATGAATATGGCTGTGGACGAGTGGCTTTGATGAGCCCGACAGACTTCCAGGATACAGGCTCTAGTCCTGCGCTGTCGGATATGCCAACCCATAGCCACATGTGGCTGCTGAGCACTTGAACTGTGTCTGGTCCAAACAGATGTTGCTGTAAGGGGAAGAGATGCACTGATTTCCAAGACATGGCATGAAAAGAACACACAATGCCTCCTGCATCACTTTTATATCAGTTACATGTTGAAGTGATAAAATCTTGGATCTACTGGGTTAAATAAAACATATTACTGAAATTAACTTTACACATTTCACTCTGTCGATGTGGCTACCAGGACATTTAAAACGATGCCTGCTGTTCACACTTGTGGCTCATGTTATATTTCTATTGGCCAGTGCTCTCCAGGCACGTTCCTGCAGGAGGAACGGTGCTTTCACATCCCAGCCCTGCCCTATTCTGCTGGGAGGATTAAAGAGCATGGGTGCTGGGTGCTAAGTGCTCAGAGCAGGGCCCAGTACACAGCGGGCAGCGCTATTCTGACTACTCTTCTCGCAATGTCTTCCCTTCTGGGCTCCTGCAATCTGGAGGCGAGCTGCGGTGGCCCCCAGGAGGGCGCAGGACTCAGCTTGTCTGTGGGTCCGGTCCCCCTCCCCCGCCACAGGTCCTACGGAGCTACAACAATATTGAAGAGGACTGCACCGTGTGCCCGTCCTGGTGCCTGACGCTCCGGGCGCGAGGCCACAGCTATGGTGCCACCTTGGAGCACCACATCCCGCAATACTCCCTGCATGTCCCCAAGGTGAGCGCGGCCCCAGCAGTAGCGGGGGAGGGGGAACAGGGGAGCCCGGCTTCTGTGGTAGCCTGCAGTTCCCTCTCCTGTCTCCGATGGCCTCAGAAACATGTCCAAACCGCCCCCCGCAACCGAAACACGTCCAAGACCCTCTGACCCTAGCCATCCTAGCCTCCCCACTGCTGGCCCCTGGGGCTCTGTAGCCATCAAGGCCTCTCTCCTGGGTCACTAGGGCACTGGGACTGGGGTCACTGGGGCTTGGACCACTGGCTCCAGCCTGCTCCATCTGAAATACTCCCCAGTGCTCTCACACTCCGGCTCCTTCATTTGCCGTGTCTGCTGGGTGCCTGCTGGGCAGACGGCAGCCCCTCGGGGAGCATCCTGTCCTGCTGCAGTCACAGAGCCGACTCCTCGAGGAGCCAAAATTCCCAGGTCTCTCCGAAGGGCCCTGGGAGGCCCCATCGGACCAGAGCACCAGATAACACAAGGCTTCAAAACCCAGATTCTGGGAGTTCCCGTCGTGGCACGGCAGTTAATGAACCTGACTAGTATCCATGAGGACTCCGGTTTGATCCCTGGCCTCGCTCAGGGGGTTAAGGATCCTGCGTTGCCATGAGCCGTAGTGTAGGACACAGACCTTGGATCGATCTGATGTTGCTGTGGCTGTGGGTAGGCCGGCAGCTGTAGCTCCGATTCGACCCCTAGCCTGGGAACCTCCATATGCTGTGGGTGCAGCCCTAAAAAGACAAAGAAACAAAAGAAAACAACCAAAACAGATTCGGGAACCAGCTGGCCGTGCTCCAATTCTGGCTTCTCCTACATGCCTCTTCCCAGCTTCTGTTACCATCATCCGTCTTTTCATCCATCCGTGTTACCCTCAAGCCTCATACTGCTGAAAAGACACCACCTTGGGACAATGTTCTGGGGCGTGATCTTGGTCCTCCACTCGTTACGCTTCTGCTCAAAGGCACCCCTTCCCAAAGCCCCCCTGACTGCCCAGGGGTCACCTGGCTGACCCCTCACTCCCACCCGGTTCCCTTGGCCAGTTCCTCCCAGCAGTTTGTGGCCTTTACTCAGATCCAGCAGATTCAGGGCCCATGTTGCTCCCCCGCTGCTTCATGTACCTGTGCTCATTGTCCCAGCTGGATGGGCACCCTGGTCGGCGACCTTGGCCTTGTGTTCTGTAGCCAGCCTAGCTCTTCACCTGGTGCTGGCTGCACCCTAGGTGCTTGAGGAATGTCTGGCAGCTGAGGTTGCTGGGGTTTTCCGTTTCTCAAAGTGGGGTTCCCCTCAGCTACCTGCATGAGCATCATCTAGAAGGGGCTGCTTAGGCCAGACCTTCTGGACCGGGGTCTCTAAAACTGGGTTCTTCAACAGATGAGTTGAGGGCACCCTAAAAGTGAAAGAACCTTGAAGGGGGTCTCAGAGACCCGAACTTCCCAGAGTTCCTGCAGCCACTCCATCTCTGTCTGGAGGTCTCTGGAAAACAGAAGCATTTTTTGGTGCCAAGCTGGGTCCCTCCATTTCCCGCTCCCAGAGCCTTGACTGGGATGTGCAAAGACATCCCATATCTCCTGGGATTCGGCTCCGCCCAGGCTCACATAGACTTCCCTAAGGATATGTCTGGGTGTGGGGAGTTCCTTAAGGATATGTATGGGTGGGGGGGGGTGCATAGATCTGAGCATGGGTCCCTCTTCTCTTGCACCCCAGCTGTTTCCTGCAGTTTCGCCCGGTGAACCCTCCTACCGCAGCCTGCTCCTGATCAACAAAGGCTCCATGCTGCTGACCTTCAACCTGGCCCCCCAAAGCAGCCCAGACATCTCCCTGCGGCCCAGCTCAGGCCTTGTGGCCCCTGGGGCCCACCAGATCTTCCTCATTTGCACCTATGCCAAGGGCAACTCCTGGAGGCAGCACGTTTTCTACTTGCAGTTCAATCTCTGCCCCCAGTATCTCCAGGTAGGAGGCAGGGATGGGGACTGGGTCCTTGGGAGGTGGGGCCACCCAAAGCCACTTTCTGGGAGTGGTCTCTAAAGCTCCCCTTAAGTAGCCCAGGGACTGTGTCTCTTCCAGAAAGTGGCACGGCAGGGAAAGAACCCCTTGGCCATATCTGGGGACAGCTATCCTCAGGGCCCTGCCTGTCCACCTTAGAGGGTCTGGGACAAGAAAAGGGGTGCAGAGGTCTGGAAGGAAGGAACAGAGGCCACCCAAGACTCATATCTGCATGTGGTAGAGGCATGTTTGGGGCCATGTCTAGTCTATGAAATAATCTGTCATCCCCTTTCCCTAAGTTCTTTTCAAGAACTATCTCCTGGGTCGGTTACCATGTACTCTGACTTTGGCAGCCACTGCCCAGGCCCAGGGCAGCAGAGACTTTGCTATCTGCTCCAAGGGGGAAAAGCTGCCCACCTCTGACTCTTGGGGGAGCCAGAGCTGCAGTGGGATGTCAGGGCTCATCCTCTCTTCACTGGCCCCAGGAGGTGAGCATGCAGAGCCGGGAGGAGCCACTGCAGCTGAAGCTGGACACCTCTAAAAGCATCTTCTTCAAGCCCACCTGGGTGGGCTGCTCCTCCACCAGCCTCTTCACCTTCCGTAACCCCACGCGTCTGCCCTTGGAGTTTGAGTGGAGGGTTTCCCAGCAGCTCCGAAAGATGCTGGCCGTCCAGCCCGCCAGAGGGATTATCCAGCCCAACGAGAGCCTCGTGAGTGCCCTGCTGTGCTGCTAAGGGCTATGGGGAAGGGTACCCATCAACCTCCCCTTCACCATCATCTCTTACTCATGCCTGTCTGGGGCCAGGCTTACCCTCCCATTCATCCAGTCAATCCAGAGTCCGTCCTTCCAGCCTCATTTCTATCGTCATCACCCCCATTTTACAAAGAGGAGCCGAGACCTTAAAAAAAAAAAAAAAAGCCACTTACTAAGACTATGAATTAGGAGGTGCAGACCTGGGACTTGAACCAGGGTTTCTGATGTCAGGGTCCAGGGACAAGTCCGTTCTCCATCCACGGTTTCCAAAGCTGTGAGATCCCTGGGAGGTGGTGTGGAGCAGCTGGATTGGGGGTCAAACGGGTGGCTACCCATTCAGGAGTGAGAAAGGGGCTCCTGGAAGTTGAAGCAGCAGGTCCCTGGAGTGGGGCACAGGCTGGGACCAAAACTCGCAGACGCCATCCCAGGTCTCAGGCCTTCTAGACTAGTCGAGGAGGCCAAACTCGGGCCAAGAACCACCAACACACTGTCAGGAAGAGCCCGGGCATAGTAGGCTACAAGGTGAGAGTCCACACAGCCCCCAGAGTCAGCCCCAAGAGTTCACACCCCAGATCCCCCAAGCACCCTCATCAGCTGTGTGACCGTGGGCAAGTTACCCCACGTCTCTGAGCCTCCAGTTTCTCATCAGACAACAAGGCACCAAACTAATACCACTTAGCTTATAGAGATGGAGGATTGAGGGCTTAGGGAGACAGTACAGTGCACAATATGCATAAACGCCTGGCCCAGAGAAACACTCAGAGGTACCATAGCTCGCTGTCCTGCAAATGGGACATAGATGTGCTTGAGCCTGGGCAGGGGTTTGCAGGGACCCCCATGCAGGGATAATCTCTGTGGCCCCAGACAATGACGTGGACCTTCAGCCCCCTGGAGGAGACCAAGTACCTGTTCCGAGTGGGGATATGGGTCTGGGAAGCCGGCCTGCCCCCGAGCACGAAGCCTCCCACCACCACTCACTACATGCTCCGGCTGGTGGGCCTGGGCGTCACCGGGCAGCCTCTCTGTGAGTGGGAGGACCCTGGCGGGTGGGGGCACAGATGGGAGGGAAGAGACCAGGTGTCTGACTCCAAGAAGGCAGGGGATGGGAGTCTTCTGTCCCCCTCAATCCCGGGGCCCTCACCCCGGACCCTGCCCTTCCTTGAGGATGCTCTGAGGCCAGGGGTGGGAAAGCCGGGGCCACGGGCCTAGGGGCGCCCCCTCCCTGGGCTGGCTGACTCTGGCCCTCAGGCAAAGGAGAAGGAGCTGGACTTTGGGAACATACTGGTGAACAGCAAGCAGTCCAGGACGCTGGTGCTTCTGAACGAGGGCGACTGCACCCTCTACTACCGCCTGTTCCTGGAGCAGTGCAGCCCTGAAGCTGTGGACAACGGCCCTCTCGGTACTCAGGCCTGGGCTGGGAGGCGGGCATGGGGGGCCCTGGTTAAGACTGCTTAACCGGGAGTTCCCGCTGTGGCACAGTGGGTCAAGGATCCTGAGGTGCTGGTGCTGTGGTGTGTGTTGCAGCTGCGGCTCAGATTCAATCCCTGGCCCTGGAACTTCCATATGCCTTGGGTGTGGCCATAAAAAGAAAGAAGAAAATAAGACTGGTTAGGAGTTCCCGTCGTGGCTGAGTGGTTAACGAACCTGACTAGGAACCATGAGGTTGCAGGTTCCATCCCTGGCCTTGCTCAGTGGGTTAAGGATCCGGCGTTGCCATGAGCTGTGGTGTAGGTCGCAGATGTGGCTCAGATTCCGCATTGCTGTGGCTGTGGTGTAGGCCGGTGGCTACAGCTTCGATTGGACCCCTAGCCTGGGAACCTCCATATGCCGCAGGTGCAGCTCTGGAAAAAAGACAAAGGAAAAAAAAAAAAAAAAAAGACTGGTTAACCAGACCATGGTGCAGGAGTGGGCAGAGCAGGGCTTAAAGCTTGGTACTTCCACATTCTAGACGTGTGGCACTCTGGGTGAATGTCCTCTCTGAGACTCAGCTCCTTCATCTGTAAGATGGGGCCACTAGTGGCACCTACCTCCTGGGGCTGCCAGGAGGAACAAAGTGCTTAACAGGTGCCCGTGACACAGAGACAGGTCCCCACTGTCTTGGTCTGGAGGAGGGACTCCAGGGCCTGGCTCAGGGCCTGCTCTCTAATCAGTGCTCTGCTGGTCCAGGGGAGGGTATTGGGGATGGAGCAAGAGGAAAGGCCAGGACCCTCTGGGCTGCACTGAGCGCCTTCTCTGCCCTTGACCCCACTCGGGCATCCCTGTGCAGCTCTGCAGCTGGACCGCACAGAGGGGAGTATGCCACCCCGGTCCCAGGACACTATCTGCCTGATCGCCTGTCCCAAGTTCCGGTCCCAGTACTCCTGGACCATCAGCTACTCTCTCCTCTCCCACAGAGGTACCTGGGCCATCAGACACGGGGCCAGGGAGGAAAGGGGGTGGGCAGTGTGAGCAGGACTTGTGGTGGGAGGATGCTGAGGGTCCAGGCAGAGCTAGCAGAGGGGGTGTGAGTGTGCCTGGGTGTGCCTTTGGGTGTCTGGTGTGTACACCTCATACCAACCACGTCTGTCTAGATGAGTGTCCGTATGTCTGTCCCTGGGCTGTGGCTTACTGAGGGATCTTCGGCAAATCCTTAGCTGCCCGAGCCTTGGCTTCTTCCTTTGTAAAGTGGTGTTGTTGCTAACCTGCCCCGGGGCTCCTGGGCAGCACCGGAGAGTGGCTAAGGGCTTGGACACAAGCCAGACTCCTTGGAATTAGATCCTGGCCTCAGCACTTATGAGCCATGTAATCTTTTTTATTTGGGGTGGGGAGTGGGGGCAAAGCCCCCACTGCATATGGAGGTTCCCAGGCCGGGGGTCAAATCTGAGCTGTAGTTGCCGGCCTACACCACAGCCACAGCAAAGCCGAACCCTTAACCCACTGAGCAAGGCTGGGGATCGAACCCCCATCCTCATGGATACTAGTTGGGTTGGTTACCACTGAGCCATGACAGGAACTCCTGAGTCATGTCATCTTAACAAGTTGTTTAACCTCCCTATGCTTTAGTTTCCCCATCTGTAAAATCAGGATGATAACGGTGTACAGGCAAAAATACTTAAGTACTGACACATGTTACCACATGGGCAAACCTTGTAAACATTGTGACAAGTAAAAGGGGAAGTGTCTGTTGTGGCTCAGTGGTAAGGAATCCGACTAGGGTCTGTGAGGATGAGGGTTTGATTCTTGAGCTTGCTCAGTGGGTTAAGGATTCGGTGTTGCTGTGGCTGTGGTGTAGGCCGGCAGCTGTGGCTCCGATTCGACCCCTAGCCTGGGAACCTCCATATGCCGAGGGTGCAGCTCTAAAAAGACAAAAAAAAAAAAAGTAAAAGCGGCCAGTCATAAAAAGCCACACATTGTATGATTCTATTTATGTGAAACATCCAGAACGTCCAGAAACATCATGGCTCAGTGGTTAATGAACCTGACTAGTGTCCATGAGGATACAGGTTCAATCCCTGGCCTCGCTCGGTGGGTTAAGGATCTGGTGTTGCCGTGAGTTGTGGTGTAGGTCCCAGACGTGGCTCGTATCTGGCGTTGCTGTGGCTGTGGTGTAGGTTGGCAGCTGTAGCTCTGATTAGACCCCTAGCCTGGGAACCTCCATGTTTAGGGCTGTGGGTGCAGCCCTAAAAGACAAAAAGACACAAAAAAAGGGGGGGGGGGAGGGAGAAGAAAGTAGATTAGTGTTTGCCAGGGGTTGGGGGAGGGGTGAGTGGGGAGTGATGACTAATTGGTACTGGATTTCTTTGGGGGGCATGAAAATGTTCTAAAAGCAGTGGTGGCGAAGAGTTCCTGTCGTGGCACAGTGGTTAACGAATCCGACTAGGAACCATGAGGTTGCGGGTTCGATCCCTTCCCTTGCTCAGTGGGTTAGGGATCCAGCTATTGCTGTGAGCTGTCGTGTAGGTCGCAGACTCTGCTCGGATCCCGCGTTGCTGTGGCTCTGGCATAGGTTGGCAGCTACAGCTCCGATTCGACCCCTAGCCTGGGAACCTCCATATGCTGTGGGAGTGGCCCAAGAAATGGCAAAAAGACAAAAAAAAAAAAAAAGCAGTGGTGGCGACTGAGCATCTCTGAATATGGGGGGTGGAAATCACTGAATTGGATGTGTTTAAAGGGTTAATTTTATGGCATATAGATTATACCTCAATAAGGCTGTCAGTAAAACTATTAGTTTGAAAACAAGTAACAGTACACCTTAAATACAGTAGTGTTTGCCAAGCACTCAGGACGGTGCCTGGTCCGTAGGCAATATCAGACCAGGTCTAGCTGTTGCTGGAAGCATCCCAGGGCCTGTTGGCTCCCAACAGGTGACAGCTGCTCTTGACAATGATCTTGGGGCAGGTTGCCTGGGACCCCTGCACCCTCAGCCTGGAGGCCCCGCCCCACGGGAGCTGGGAGGTGAGTGCACCCCTCTCTCCCACACCCCCTTCCCCCAGATAACAAGGTTGGGGAGAAGCAGGAGCTGTGTCGTGTCTCCCTGATGGCCGTGTACCCCATCCTCTCCATCCTGGACATCTGCTCCATGGGCAGTGCCCAGGGCATCACCCGGAAGCACCTGTGGCGCCTCTTCTCCCTGGACCTGCTCAACAGTTACTTGGAGCGTGACCCCACCCCCTGGGAGCTCACCTACGAGGTGCCGACCCGGCACAGGTGAGGCGGGCCTCAGGGAGAGGCAGGGCCTGTCTGGGGATGTTCTTGGAGCTTTCTGCCCACGTCCCCAGCACCAGGACCCGTCCAAGAAGGGGCTCCCTGTCTCCTCCCCAGTTCTTGCCCATCTCGGAAAAGCCTGGAGAAGGCAGGGACTGGCTTGAAGTCCCCCCTGCCCTGGAGTCCCAGATTTCCCAATTCCCACCTGTAGGGGGATGGGTGCCAAGCCAGCCACCCCAGGGGAGGGGGCCCCATCCTGTTCCAATCCCTGTCTCTGAGACCCTCTCTCTGCTCCACACAGCACCAGCCAGACTCCTCCTGTCTTCACCCCTCTGAAGCTCAACTTCAATTTTGGGGCAGCACCAATAGACGCCCCACCCTCCGTGGTGCTGCTGGCGCTGAAGAACAGCGGACTGGTACCCCTGGACTGGTACGGAGGGGGTTGCTAGGGGCCTAGGGGTCAGGTGCTAGAGGCTTCTCTTGCTAGTGGCAGACCTAGCTGCCTGATGTCTGCGAAGATCGCCCAGCCCCCACCCCATTGATGAGATGTGGAAGCCAGGGTGGGACTGGGGGGTTGTCTGGCGGGACACCAGACCTGTCACTGGCTGAGACGCATCCCCTGGCTCAGAAGTGGTGGAATCACGCTGATGGAGACTGGCAGGGTCATGTCAATAGCGCAACGAAAGAGCAGCAGCCGTCGCTCCCCTGCCTCATGCCAGCTGCTGTGCTTGACGAGCCTTTTCTCCCCCCACCCCCGCCCTCACCCCCCAGTCTCACACCAACTCTGTGAAAAAAAATCCTCCTCTGCTGACTCTTTCTTAGATGGGGAGATAAGGACTCAGCCATTTGAGGCAGAGCCAAGTTCAAAGCCAGATTTGTCCAGCTCCAGAACCCCTGCTTAGTCAGCAAGAAGTTTTGAGGTGCTCTTACGTGCTGGGCACTGTGCTAGGTGCCAGGGCACCCCCATCGGGGCCCAATCCAGTGGGGATGAGCCCTGTACAGGGGCGAGTGGAGCGTCTCTGGCAGAGAAGGACAGGGCTCTGCTGCCGCAGCGCTGGTGTCAGGGAGATGGCAGGGCTGAGCAGAGCCACGTGGAGCTGTAGGAGGGGTCGAGGCTGGCCACAGGGCAAGCTGTGCTTCCCCGGTCACATGGGGCCCAGGCCTGGAAACCTGAGCCTGACAAGCTGGGCCCTTCCCGTGCTTGGCTTTCCCCCCAGGCCACCTCCCCCAACCCCCAACGGGTGCCCAGTAAGCATCCTGTTTCCATGCCAGCGCCTTTTCTTTTTCTCTCCCTGCCTCCACCACGCGCCTTGATTTCCTTGTAAACTTCCTTTTGATGACTTCTAACTTTGCTTGGCTAGACGGAGGTGAGAAAGAAGTGTCCCCATCTGGGTCAGGCTTGGGAGAGAGAGCCAGGGGCCCAGCCTGGGCGTGGCAGGGGGCAGCTAAGAGTGCCTGTATGCAGGGAGGGGCACCTGTGATCTCAGGGATCTTCCAGCCTGAGCAGAGCCTTGGGGCGTGTGGGGGTGAGGCTAGGGCCTACCGCGGGGTCTGGGGTGCAATGGCCACCCCTTACTATCTATCTGGGTTGTCCTGCCCCTCTCTGTGGGGGGAGGATGTGGGGGAAGCTGGCTCATTAGGCGGCTCCTGGCCCTAACTGACTGGGAAGCTTGGCAGCCAGGGGCCTGGTGGGGAAAGTCTGGGGCCGGCCTTGAGCTCTGGATCTGCCATTCACTGGGCTGTTTGAGTGGCCGCGAGCCAGGCCCTCTGGGGATCGGGAGTGGAGGCAGGAAAAGCGGCGTTGGCCTGTGTCCTGGTGTGGATTGCGTGTGCATGTGTGTTTGTGTAGCAGCAAGCCAGCTCACACTCTCTGTGGAGAGGGTCCAGGCTGCTGGAAGCCGGGGAAGGAGGAAAGCCCGGCAGAGTGCCTGCTGAGCTGGGCCCGTCCATCGGGAGATCATTTGAGGTTCAGGAAGGCAGTCCGTGCTGCTCCCCAGTCTCCAAACGCAGGGACCCTTCCTTGGAAGGCTTGACTCTCCTAGGCTTTTTGTGTTTTTTTCTGTTTCCTTTCAATTTCTTAGAAGGTTATTTTTGAAAATTCTAGCCAGTCTCTGTTGAACTCAGAAAGAACAGACCGAAGGTTTTATTCTGGCCAAGACCAGTAAGACACAGGGAGTATGGACTTGGCCTGGCGGCAGCAGCAGGCAGGACAGTGAACCCCAAATGGGAGGGGGAGTATCGGGAGAACAGGCAGCCGTATCGCTGCCCACTCCCTCCAGGCTTCCTCTGATGCCTCTGCTCTTGGCCCAGGGAGAGGTGGGGCCTTGCATTTAAGGCGGTGAGCCCTTACAGCGCCATATACACTGGCTAACGTCATCTGTTCCCTCATTCACTAAGTCATTGGCTAAACTGTAACTAGGTGCAGGCCCCGGGCCTGGAGCCCAGAATAGAAATGCAGATGAGGGAGTTCCCTGGTGGTCTAGTGGTTAGGATTTGGTGCTCTCACCAATGTGGCCTGGATTCAGTCTCTGATCTGGGAACTGAAATCTCACATCAAGCCACTGCAGGGTGCAGTAAAAGAGAGAGAGAAGGAGGGAAGGAAGGAAGGAGAGAGAAAGAAAGAAAAGGAAAGAAAGAAAGAAAGAAAGAAGAAAGAAAGAAAGAAAGAAGAAAGAAAGAAAGAAAGAAGAAAGAAAGAAAGAAAGAAGAAAGAAAGAAAGAAAGAAAGAAAAAGAAGGAAGGAAGGAAAGAAGTTTGCAGTTGAGCCCAGGCTCTGCCCTCCAGGTGGCATAGACAGCCCTTTGGTGCAGGCCCTCTTGAGGCCCCCTGGTTGGTGCTGCTGGCATTCCTAGATGCCTCAAATGGCCCTTCCAAGAGCTTTGCCACACAAGCCCCTCCAGGGTCAGCACCCCACATAATTAAGGATCCAGCGTTGCTGTGAGCTGTGGTGTAGGTCGCAGACACAGCTTGGATCTGCACTGCCGGCAGCTGTAGCTCTGATTGGACCCTAGCCTGGGAACCTCCATATGCCGCGGATGAGGCCCTAAAAAGACAAAAAGAAAAAAAAAGGGACCTACATAAACAATCAGCCCCTCTGACCCTGGCACCCACAATGGGAGCCCCAGTCTCTACCTTCCATTTAGTCATCAGAACGCTGCTTCGGTTCCTGGGTTTGGGGGCCATTATGAAGTAAGAATCCACATCCATGCATTTGTTAAGCTGTACATGGGACAGCTTGCCTAATGGATGAAGAAGCCTCCACCCATCCCACCTGGGGCTCAGAGCTCCCAACTCTGTTCTGAGAGGCCCCACCCCTTTTGCTTCTCACCCCTCTCCCAGGACCTTCCTCTTCCCAAGCGACCAACAGATCAACCTGGAGCTGTGGGCAGAGCAGGCAGAGTTTAACTGCACCGAGTTGCACCAAATGCGCGTGCAAGACAATTGCATCTTCTCCATCAGCCCCAAGGCTGGGAGCCTGAGTCCCGGGCAAGAGCAGATGGTGGAGTTCAAATACAGGTTGCCCCCACCCCCACCGTGTACTGCACTTCCGGTCCTGGAGACACCCCACCCCCACCCCCACCCCCACCCCCCACTTGTGGAGCAGACGGGCCTTACACTGTGTGACTCCAGAGTACCTGAGTGGCCACCATCCTGAGAAGGCCTCACCTTCCCACCTGCAGAGGAGGTTTAATTTTCCTCTTATCTCATCCTAGCTCAGGTGTCCACATAGCCACCCCATAGCCCCAGGCGTGTAATGACCCCTTGTTCTTCCACTCACACCAGGGCTCAATAACTCATCTGGGACTGTCTCCTCCCTTCCAGCCACCTGTTTGTTGGTACCGATCGCCTCCCGGTGCTCTTCAAGGTGTCCCATGGCCGGGAGATCCTGGTGAGGTCCAGCCCTGGTCGTGTCCCGGAAAGCCAAGAGAGCGGTGCAGGGAACCGTGTTCCGTAGGGAGCTAGCATCCAGATCTCTCTGCTGGGCACTTGGGTTCCTTCCAGGGAAAGATGCTCATGGGCTTTCTCTTTCCAGCTAAATTTCATAGGTGTGACAGTGGAATTGGGGCAGAAGTATGTGCACTTCACTTCCGCCAGCCATCAGTTCATCCCTGTCTCCATTGGTGACACACTACCCCCGAGGCAGGTCAGTGGTCTACATTGTCCTAGTCACCAAGAGCCTTTAGGGTTGATCTCTGTGTATCTGTGTCAGCCCTTGGCAGGGTGACAAAGACCTTGCCCTCCAAAAAGTCTTCACTCTAAGCAGTGGAACTGCAGGTCAAACCCCAGTACTGGGCAATTGGGAGAGACCCAAGGCAAGAGCCTTCCTAGTTTGCGTTATTGGAAAATAGGTAGTGCTGTTGGCTGGAAGGAGATACACTAGGGGGAGGAACGGGTTTTGGAGTGAAGAGTTCTGTTTGGGCCAAATTTAACATGCCTATGAAATGACCAAGAGGAGTTGTCAAGTGGAAGTTGAATGCCAGGTATGGACTCAGAGGGTGGTCCAAGCTAGAGAAATAAAGTCAGCATATTCAGGCGTGAGTGCTAAGGAAGATGACCAGGCCAGACCTAAATCCAGACGAACTCTTTATTCTCGTGGTCTTCCATTTTCTCATCTCTACTATGGAGGATTGGACCAAAAGATCCCTGGTTTCATCCAGAGATTCCCAAACTTTGGAGTTAGTGTTGGGGGTCCTCCCATCATCCTCATACCATACCATCCTTTAAGCACAACAACCTCTAATGGCAGATGGAGCAAGTGGCAGCCTCACAGGTAGTTAGAATGAGAGCCTAGAAAGCATGCATGGGTGTGGATAGTGCATGCATGGGTGTTGCCCTAAATTCCAACTCTAAGGACACAAGCACCCGTGTCTCCTATACCTCGACGAACGAAAGTTGAGAGCAAATAAAATAAGGATTACAGGGAGTTCTTATCGTGGCTCAGTGGTTAATGAATCTGACTATCATCCATGAGGACACAGGTTCGATCCCTGGCCTCACTCAGTGGGTTAAGGACAGGGTGTTGCCATGAGCTGTGGTGTAGGTCACAGACGTGGCTTGGATCTGACGTTGCTGTGGCTGTGGTGTAGGCCAGTGTCTGCAGCTCCAATTTGACCCCTAGCCTGGGAACCTCCACAGGCTGCAGGAGTGGCCCTGGAAAAAAAAAGCAAAAAATTTACATATAGATATAGATATAGATATAGATAGTTACATACTTCTTGAGTACTCAAGCCACAAGGGAAATCAGAGATATTTTAGTGGAGTTCTGGGACTATAAGGGTGACTTCATGGAGAACAACCTGGCCTCCCTCAGTGGACAGAGAATCCCAGGCTCTCGGCACCACCACTAAGCTGGTATGGAGGGTCCCTGTTTCCTCTCCCTGCAGATTTATGAGCTGTATAACGGTGGCTCAGTGCCTGTGACCTATGAGATCCAGACCAACATCCTGTCGGAGGTTCAGGAAAAGAATTTTGATCACCCCATCTTCTGCTGCCTCAACCCCAAAGGGGAGATCCAGCCAGGCACAACTGCTCAGGTCTTGTGGATCTTCTCACCCATTGAGGCCAAGACCTACACGGTGAGCAGCTGCCTGGGCTAATATGGGGTGGGGGATGGAGGTGGCTTCCTCAGCAGGCCTTGCTCTGACCAGTTCTTTCCCCCTCCCTCCTGACTTCCCAGGTGGACGTGCCCATACACATCCTGGGATGGAACTCAGCCATCATCCGCTTCCAGGGGGTGGGCTATGACCCCCATGTCATGGGGGACACAGCCCCATTCCACAACATCTCCTCGGGGGACAACAGCTCCATCCACTCGAGGCTGATGGTTCCTGGACAGGTAGGGGGAAGGGAGCTAGGAAGGCCTGAGGCCCAGGAGGAGGCTGAGGGGCCAGGGGGACCAGGACAGAAGGATGGGGAGGCTGGGAAGAAGTGAGACAGAGTTGAGCAGAGAGGGATACAGAGGTGAAGCCTGGAACCAACCTTCCTCCAGATTTAGGAGACAGCACCAGCTCTATGAGAGGCTTACCCTGCCACCTAGTGCTCACAGGCATTCCTGGGCAAGCCACTCCACCTGCTGCAGGGCCCTCCCTCCCGCCCTCTCCTCTACGCATTGAGATGGGGTACTGGAAGGGGAAGAAAGAAGCTCTCCCATTCTAGGGTTCTGAGGTATGGTCTTCAGACAGAGCAGTCCTTCCTTTGGACCTGGATGGATTTTGCTGAAAGATATCTGGACCCAATAACATTACCTTTGGTTCACACACTGCTGAGTGTTGAGAGGTCTGACCATCCACCCATCCATCCACCATCTATCCATTTTCCCCCGACCCACATGCCCATTTACTCAACCATGTATCTATCCATCTATCCATCCATCCACCCACTTCTCCATCCATCCTTCCATGAGCTCCTTTAGTTACTACCCACCAACACATCTTGCCTGTCCACTCTTCCACTCCTACCAGCTTTGCACTTTTACTGCAGGATGAGTACTGTGGAGGACACAGTCAGTAATGGGAAGAGCCAGACAATGTCTCAGCTCTAGAGGCACTCAGGGTTTAGACAGAGATAAAGCGCCCCTTCCACGGCATCAGTCTTTCCAGTACTCCTACAGTACAGCTCCTTCTCTGTGCTTGGTGAAGATGTGACAGCTGATCACCTATTAATTTACAACCATCCTTCAGAGACTCAGGTTATGTTGGCTTTGGATCTGTCTTCTCTAAGCAAATTCTGATTTCTCAATTCTTCCAAGCCTATTTTAATGGTCAAAAATCATAGGCTTTAGAGAGAGACTGTCTGGGTTTATCTCAGCTGTGCCTGTGAGAGGCCTTTGGAAAATTATTTATGTTCTCTGAACCTTAGTAGCACATCTATAAAATGGGGACAAGAGTTGTACCTATATCATCAGGCCACTGAGAGAATCAAATGCCAGTCACTTGCCTACAGTGATACCTGGCCTGTTGAAAGCACTCAGTAGTGCCTTAGTAGCTTAGCATTTCTTCACCTCCCAAAGTTGCTCTTGTGTTCTCTCCACAAACAGAGTGTCTTCTTGTCCCAATCTCATATCTCCCTGGGAAACATTCCTGTGCAGAGCAAGTGCAGTCGCCTGCTGTTCCTCAACAACATCTCCAAGAATGAGACAATTGTCTTTGTCTGGCAGCTAAAGCCTCCAGAATTTGGGGAGGTGAGAGTTCTCTGTGTTTGCAGGATCTGAACCTCTGGAGAGGCTCTAGACTCACCCCCTTTCACTCCACCCCATCCTATTCCACTCCATCTTATTCCATCTCATCCCATCCCATCCCATCCCATCCATCTGCACCCCATGCCATGCCATTTTGTCCCATATCATTCCATCCCATCCCATCCTACTCCATCATATCCCACTCCATCCCACCCCATCCTAGACCATCCCACCCATCCCATCCTACTCCATACCATCTCAGCGTATCCCATCCCATCCCACCCCATCGCATCCCATCCCGTGCCATCGCATCTTGTTCAATCCCATCCCTGTTAAGCTCCAGAGGCTTCTTCCCCAAATCAATAGGTATCTGTGAGTCCCATAAAAGGAAAGGTGGCTCCTGAAGAAACGATCCCGTTTGTGGTGACCCTGAAGGCCTCAGTGCATGCCAGCTTCTACAGCATTGACCTAGTATGCAAGGTAGGACCAGCCTCAGAGAAAAGGTGGGATGGCACACAACTCCCAGTCTTAGGGTGTGGGACAGGCTGTGAGATCTTCAGACCTGAGAGAGAGACAGAGACAGAGACAGAGACAGAGGGCAAGGGACAGCCTCTGAAAAAGTGGGGGCCCACTGCACAGGTCCAGGCCAAGGCCTTCCAGACTTTGGTCTTCTCTCTCCTTGTCCTGGGCTGCAGGTGTACCGGCAGGAACTCCTGAAGCAGTACCATAAGGAGCTGCAGGAGTGGAAGGATGAGAAGGCACGGCAGGAAGTGGAGTTCACCATCACAGATAGGAAAGTGAAGGTGAGCAGGGCAGAGTCGGCTCAGAACACCACAGAGCTTTCCAGTTGGCCTTGCCAGAGGGGACAGAGGTGGTGATCCAAGGAGGTCCTAAAAACTGGCCAGCCTGCCCTAAGAGATGAGGTTTCTTTCATTAGACTATGCGTAGCACCTCCCTAAGGGACTCTCTACATATGGAAAGCTGGCAACCATTCCCTGCTTCATGTAAGCTTGTATTTAATGAACACCTACCAGGTGCTGGGCACTGGGGACCCAGAGTTCACCTGATGGAAGAGAGTATGGGGTAGTGGTTACAGATACAGGCTCTAGAAACGAGTTTTGTTTCCTGGCTTTGATGATTTCTAGCTCTATGATCGTGGTCAACTAACCTCTTAGTTCCCTCAACTGTATAATGGGGGTAATATGACATCTGGGATTGGCTTCAAGGTAATCCAGGGATGGCATATAGATGAGACAAGATGACTAGGAATTGCTAATTGTTGAAGCTGTGCGGCGGGGTAATGGAGGATTCTTTGTAGCGTTCTCTCCACTTTTGCATGCTTTTGAAAATTTTCCACAATAAGAAGTTTAAAAATAAAAGTTTACAAAACATTTTTTTTTACATGCAAGTGAATTGTTATCTGCTTTTAGCACTGCTGTGAGGAGTAAATGATTTAATTCACGTAAAGTGCCAACAACAGCCCCTGGCACCTAGTAAGCACTCATTAAACATGGGGCATTAGTATTTATTTGGGGGAGACTGATAAATGTGAGATAAAATGTCCACCTTGGTTAGTTCCTTCCCCAATTTCACAGCCTCCGATGGTGGCATTCTTGTGCCTCAGTTGTCTCTGTGTCCTCCGCACTAAACCCTCAGGGAGGCACTGCTTCCCACTGAAGCTCTGGAGGCAAATGATGTCTTGAAAGTGATGGGAGAAGAGATTTCTGAATTCAGGGTTAGTAAAGGAGGCTGTATCCTTATCACAAAAAGCCACAAAGCTCTGGGGCACCAGGACAAGCTCCCTTGGGGCAGCCTGCACTGTTTGGTGGCATCTCCTTTTCTCTCTTTCAGTTGGGTAACCAGATTTTCCTTGTCTGCAGGCAGCACTTCCCAAGGGAAGGTTTTGGAAGAGGGCGTGGCTGGGAGTTGGGCAGGACCAAGGGGACAGCAGGTCCTAGCATTGACTTTAGGCCCTCTGTGGGTCATTGGGAAGAGTAGGAAGAGGGGAGTCCTTCCAGGCCTCTTGCATACTAAGCAGGGGTCTCCTTGCTTCTACAGAGACAGACCTATTGTACAGCTTGTGAACCTGTGAGGAAGTACAAGGTGAGGTCGGAAGCCCAGGCCCACCTCCTTGGGATAAATTGAGAAGGTCCTTGCTCCCTCCCCAGAGATACCTCCAACCTCCTGGAAGAGAGGGATGAAAGTGCCAATGGGTGGGGCTGTCACACCTGTGTGGCCCAAAAGATCTGTTTGGGAGGCTAGGGACCCATCAGTAATGGGACCGCAGTCCCCAAGCCCATTGTCATTCATGCCTCCCCTTTCCCAAAGACACTGCCCCCCATCAAGAACCAAGAGTATCTCAACCGGCCCACCAGCTGGAACCTTAAGATCCCAAAGGAGGAGACACATTGGCCATGCCCCCAGCCACCCTCACCAGGCATGCTCTACTTAGGCCTCACTGCCCGCGCCCATGCCACCGACTACTTCCTGGCCAACTTCTTCTCGGACTTTCCCCGCCACTTCTTGCACCGGTGAACTCTCAGGGAGGGAGGGGTATCCTTCCTCTGCCCCCCTCCCACTCCAGAACGAGGTCTGCCCAGACCCAACCCTTGCTGTGGTTTGGGAGTGTATGCAGCAGCAGTGGGACTACTGGGGCGCTGCTGGGCCCAAGATGGCACCATTACTGTATAGGTCCCTATGAGGAGGGGACAAAAGCCAGAGCCCCCTGGGGAACTTACCTAAGCCTCCTTGCCGCCCCTACTTCCTTCCTTTTCCAACTTGGAGCCTCTCCAGGTCCTGTGCTGGAGGGTTGGGCTTGGTTCCCCAAATGTAGCAGCAATACCTTGGGGTTAAGGCTGGGCTCTGCCCCAAACTCACTATGTCCTCATGACTGGGCAGCCACCATCCCTGCTCATGCCACCCCCATCCCAGCATGGTGGCTTGCCCAGGCCACTCAGGATGCCATGGCCTACCCCAGGGAGCTGCCAAAGAGGAAGTGCCCCAGGAAAGAGTCGGAGGCTGATGAAGACTCCCTTGAGATGTGGGCCCTTGTCTCCAAGCAAGAGAAGCAGCTCCTGGTTGACTGTCTCACCACCATCATCAGGTGACCACTCACCCCCAATCCCTCATCGCTCCAGCTCATCGGTCAACTCTGGGTCTACCCGGAGCCCCGGAAGGCCAAGCCCTTCCTCTCTTGAAAACCAGAACTTCCTCTCAAGTTCCTTCCCCTGGTGGCCCCAGGCCCTCCAGGATGTACAGCTCTAATAGAGCTGGCTGGAAGGATCCTCGGAGCAGGGTCCTGAGTTCTGCCTTGTCATAGCTGGTAGATGAGGTCTGCAGCCAATGTGCTGCCTCCCCAGGCCTCTGGCCCTCATTTGTGTGACTCTGACCTCCTGGGTCTTCCTCTCCCCTATATTGTTTACCTTTAAGAATCCATGGGGCCCAGAGATGCTTTTCTCTAAAGAAGGAATGGGAATGAGCAACTGATCAAGGGCTCCCCACCCCCGCCCCCTAGCACCTGTTTGTGGACACAGTAGTCAAGAACCGCCCCTTGGGGAACCCTGAAGCCAGAGCCCCCCCCTAGGGGGCTACAAGGCGTCTCAGTGAGGACCTTCTCCTCCTCCCTGCCACCCAGGGGCCTGCTGGAAGATAAGATCTTCCATGAGGCCGTGGACCAAAACCTGGTGGAGCAGATGCCTTACTTCTGCCAGTTCTGGAATGAGCAGTCGGCCAAGTTCACAGTCCAGAAGAGCAACCTGCACTTAATGCCAGACCCATCTCAGTCCTCCAACAGCTCGGAAGACAGCAGAGACAAGGAAAAGGAGGAGGGTAAGCGGAGGCTAAGGAAGAAGGAAGGCGGGGAAGAGGAGAAGGATGAAGAGGAGGAGCAGGAGGAGGAGGAGGAGCAGGAGGAGGAGGAAGAGGAGGAGGAGGAAGAAGAGATGGAGGAGGAGACGGAAGAGGAGGAGGAGACTGGCAAGGAGAAGCTGGAAGAAGAGGAGGTGGAGAAGGAGGTGGAGGAGAAGGAAGAGAAGTTGCCCTGGATGGACATTAAGGCTGAACTGCAGCCCACATCCCATGAGTCCCTGAAATGGCAGTGGCAGCAGCAGCTGAAGGTCTTAGTGAAGGAGAGGCAAGAGCAGGATGAGAAGGAGGCCATCAGCCGGTGAGCAGCCAGACCCCAGGGCGGGTTTGGGGGCGGGGGGGGGGGCTGAGTGCAGGGGGATCCTAGGAGGCAGTGGTGTGCTGGGGCTCTACCTGTGTGTGCTTCTCTTCCCAGCAGCTTTCATTGACATCACGGTTGGTGCCTACGCCCTCGGTGAGGGTATTTACAGAATATTACAGAGCTGAGCCTTAATTTTTTTCTCCAAGAGCAGGCTATTAACATTTACCATCACACCACGTCCAAATCTCCTAAATGGGTTTCTAAAGCCAGAAGAAAAGCACCACCACTTCTCCATTGGTCTCTCCCTGGGGCTGATCTGTGGCTGCTTTCTGTCCCTGTCGAGATGCCCTAGGAGTCCCTCCTGCGCCATCATAGTTTGAGGCATTTCCCCAACCCTGGCCCTGGAATGCAGACTCTGGCTGCCTGGGCTGGAATCCCACCACGTGTACCAGCCGTGTGACGTTTTGCAACTTGGTCTCTTCAAGCCATAGTCTGAACGTTTATAAAACTGGAACATGGATTCCTCACGGTGTTGGAGGGGGGAGTTAAGTGAGAATCCGCGTAGAGCACGCGGCACACACCGTACAGCAGAGTCGGGCGGGCGGGGGGACGTGAGCGCTGACCTCGGCGCCCCCGCCTCCCGCCCGGCAGGCTCCCGGCTTTCGCTAACCTGCAGGAGGCGCTGCTGGAGAACATGATCCAGAACATCTTGGTGGAGGCGAGCCGCGGAGAGGTGGTGCTCACCTCGCGGCCGCGCGTCATCGCCCTGCCACCGCTCAGCGTTCCCAGGTTGGGGCGCCCGGGCCAGCGGCCGCAGGGAGGGGAGCGAGAGGTTGCAGAGAGGGGCACCCTCGGAGGGAAGCCTCTCCTTCACCCGCTCTACCTGGGGCTTTTTGTCTTCCAGGATTCTGACTCCCGACTTGCTGCCCGCGGCGCCTCCGGGGCCGCAGCAAGGGGATACGAGCGGCACCACGGCACTGCCCCCTACCGACTATTCGCAGACACCAGCACACAGTCCCCCCTCCGACCTGCACCTCTAGGTTCCTACCGGCGCTCTCTCCGTCACCCCGCCAGTAAAGGATCCAGCCTTTTTTTTCTATATCTGCCTTGACTTTATTTCTCCGATGCGAAAAAAAAGCGCGCGCGCGACCTGAGAGGGACAGATGGTAGAAGCGGCCAAAGTGACTCCTTGAAGCCTTAGGGGCTGGGAGGTCGCGCCTCTCCGCTCCACACCTCAGTGAGGCGAGACGCAGCCGGGTGCTGGACCTGGTCTGGCCAGTGGAGGGCGCTTCGGGCGGAGCCTCGCTGGCCATTGCCCCAACAGAGCCTGGGGACAGGAGCCGAGCGCCAGGCCCGGTCTGCGCAGCAGGTGGCCGCAGGGCGAGGTGGCCACCCCTCCCCTTTCCCCACCGCGCCTGCTCCGAGGCTCGGCTCTTCCACCGCCAGCTTTTTCTCAGCATCTGCCGGGCTCCTGGGACTCTGCTAAGAGATTGGGAAGGAAGGGAAATCGAGGCACGTGCAAAGGGTCAACAACTAGACACTGGGATGCGGGTGGAGATCATCGCTAGATAGCGGGCCACAGACCCTACTAAACGACTCCTGTCGTGAATCTGAGTCCCCAGGAGGGGACGTCCCACCTTCCCTAGGATACCCACCTCCTGCTCCCCCTAACCTCCGCCTGGCAGCCTCTGTCCTCGGCTCCTCCCCCGCCTTCCCGAGGCAGGTGGGTGGAAAAGTGACATCTGGTGTTGTTCCAGAGGCGCCCAGGTCCCCGACACCCCCCCTTTACCCCCACCGCCAAGGCCTCGGTGGAGCTCTGGCCCCAAAGCCCAGGCGGGGGCGGGGAGAGAGGTGAGGGGCGCTCCGCCTCCTCTGAGTCAATATTTGCCCCGAGCAAACGGGCGCCCGGACAGGTGTGTGTGTGTGTGTGCGTGCGTGTGTGTGTGTGTGTGTGTGTGTGTGTCTATCTAGGGGCGGGGACTAAGCAGGCCGTATAAAGCGCGCTGAGCCCGGGCTCCGGCACAAGCTCCGGGGCGTGAGCTGGGGACCAAGCCAAGCAGGGCCCGATCGGGCGGAGGGTGGCCAGGAAGGGAGGGGCGGGCCAGGTGCGCACCTGTAGTGGCCGCCGCGGCCGCCGACGTGTCAGCCGCGGATGCGCGCAGGTGAGGGCGGCGGTAGCGGAGCGCTGTGCGGCACGGCCCTCGCCGAAGACCAGGACCAGGAGACCACCGCAGGCCACAGCCAGGCCCCGGGCCCTCCGCCCCCGCCCCGCGACGAGCCCCTCGCACAAACCGGACCTGAGCGTTTTGTTCGTTCGGCTCGCGTGAGGCAGGGGCGGCCTCTCAGCACCCGCCCGGGGGCCGAGCCGGATCGCCACGCAGGCACCTGTCGCCGCCGCCGCCGCCATACGGGTCGGAGAGGCTGTGCGCCGCTCCCCGGGCAGATCCGGCTCCCATCCGGCTCCGCCCGCCCTGCCTTGTCCTGCCCGCAACTCCTGGGCTGCCCAGCTAGATTCCGGAGAGTGCGGGCGGCCGCTCCACCGTTTGGCATAGGGGGCTGTGGCCCAGGTCAGGAGCATTTTCCGAGGTGGAAACCCGGCTTCTAGTCCGGATCTGTCCCAGCGACTTCTGTGGCCTTGGGCAAGTCATTTTCTGGCCCCTCCCAGGGTTTTGCGCTTTGCACAATGTGGAGGGTTGGTCTGGCCTCCTGCAAGGGCCCCACCAGTCCCCATATCCTGGTTCCTGGGCTTTTAGCGATACTTTTGAGCCCCCCGACGCGGAAAGTTGGAGGCTCTGGGGGGCTTGGAGCAAGAGCTATGAGGTGTGGAAAATCTGGGTGGTGGGAGCTAGAACCACAAGGGAGATAAGTCTGGCTCCTCTGGGTCTCTTTGGGGCTGACATCCTGAGGATTCACTCCCTGCGGTGTCTTTCAGTCTCCCCATGTTGGAGACAGACAGTCAGACAGATGGAAAAGGACAAACACAGGGTCCAGGAGCCCTTGCTTGATAGGGCAGCTCACCACCTTTCCCAAACTTCATAATCCCAAGGCCTCTTGTTTCAGTCAAATGGGGGTGGGGGTGGGTCTAAGTAGCCCTCAGATTAGGTGGGAGTCCGGGGTCATTAGCGACAACCCAAACCTGGGACAGCCCACCTCCCTTTCCAATGACTCAAAGGGTTAAGATCTGACATGGGGGAGGAGGAGGAAGATTGCCCTAGACTGCTGGCCCCCAGAACTGATTCTCCGTCCTGTGATTCCAGGTGGCCTCCATTCCCTCTCCCCAAATTGATGGCGATGCTGAGCCGGCCCCAGAGGGAGGGGCTGGCTGTAGGTCTGGGATGGAGGGACATCTCCTTGAACAGCGTAGGGAGCCCCAGTTTCCCCTAAGGGTGAGGAAGCACCATGGGCAGGCACTGTCCCCCCACTCCCACCCAGGCAGAGGCAGCCCCCAGGGAGATGGGAATGAGGGTCAGGAGTCAGTGGTCCCTTCTGACTCCAATTTGGATCCTGGAGGTGCTGGCTTGCCCCCTCCATGTTTCCCCCACTTCACTGCCATCTCGCCCCACACTACCCGCAGGCTCCACTGGATCTGCTGAGTCCTTGGCACCGAGAAAGGGAGGGGGAGGGGATGAGATGGCTCTGACAGATCCCAGGCAGGTTTGGGGAGAGGGTGGACAGCAGGCTGGATCCACATGCAACAGCCTTGGGGCAGGAGGGTGGGGGGTGAGGGGAGAGCCGGTGGGTCCCAGGCTGGGTGTGTGCAGCCCCCTTCCCGGCCTCCCTGGCCAGGCTTGTGGCTTAGGCCCGGCCCTCTGCTCCTTGCCTGGCACTGATTCATTTGCCTGTCAGGGGCCTGGCGCTGATACATCTTCCCTGTGTCACTGAGGGCTTCCTCTCCCCTCCCCCAATCCTAGAAGGGGGCTAGAGCTCTTCCCCTCTGGCTAGGATTCCAGATCCTAGGGCTATCAACAAAAAGGCCTCCCCTTGGAATGAACCCCCCTCCAACCACCACCACCACCACCACCACCACCACACACACACACACACACACACACACACACACACACACACACTCTTATAGCAGTCCTAGGGATGGGGGTGAGAAGAATGAGGCCACCAGTGGGCTGAGGGGTCTTCCCTTAGGACAGAGAGCCACTGCCTCCCCCTTCAGCCCTGGGAGCCCCATTTCCCCAGACCTCCACCCCCATCCCCCCATCCCCAAGACCCGCATTTCCTGGACTCACCAGGGATCTGGCCTCTCCTCCAAGTCCCTCCTCCCCTGCCTGGCCAGGGGTGGAGTCTCCAGGCGCCAGGCAGGCCTGCAGGTGCGGGGGCTTTGGGAGGGGGGTGCTCAGCAGCTGGTGTTCGAGGCGGGCCCCCACCCCCTCCCCCTTCCTGCTCAAAGCCTGTTTCCTGTCATCCCTGTCAGCACCCAGGGCGGGGGAGGAGACAGGTACTGGAGGAAGCGGAAAAAGGGAAAGAGCAGTTGGAGTGCAGTGTGGTGGGACGGGGGAACCGGCAAGGAGAAAAGGAGTGGGGGGAAGGATGAGAAAAAGAGCGGAGAAGCCAAGCAGAAGTTAAGCAGAAGCGCAAAGGGACGGATGGAGGGTGCAGCCCAGAGTGGGGTGAGAACCACAGGGATGATTTCAGGGTCCAGAGAGGCTGCAGACACCCTGCTCTGACCCCAGATGGTTAGGGCGAGAGTTAGAGGGACCCCAGAGATGGAGAGACACAGGGCAGTGTGTGATAACAAGGGATGCGCACTCCAGGGAGCGGGAGGGTCAGGGGTGAAGATGTTGGGTCAGAGGTCAGGGTTACCAGGGATGGAGGCTACGGTGTGGAAGAAGGGGGAGGCTATGTAAAAACAGCCTCCATCCCACCCACATGGGGACGGGAAATTACCTACCACAAATGAGAAAGAGGTGGCTTCTATGGGAGCGGCAAATGGGACAGCCAGGGCTGGAGGTGAGGGTGACAGCCCTATCTAGGGGGACCCATCTCTTCCCACGACGGGGCAAGAGGTGAAGAGGGGCAAAGCTCAGGCCATGTGAGCAGGGGGGGCAAGGATCAGACTCTGTCCCCCCCTTTCTCTCTTGGCCACAGCTGGACAGACAGCCGTGGCAGCAGCCTGGGCCCCACTATCCACCTGCTTATTCTGGCCCAGTCTTGGCACCTTCGGGTGCGGAGGCCGCCCAGGGTCCCTGTGAGAGTGGGGGGACATGGGAGTGGAGGCCCTGATGGGGGGGCTCGTACACAGGTGCTAATCCCCAATCCCAGCCAAGGCAGAACCAGAGCCTCTCTGACCTTCTCGGAGATTAGTCCCCATGGTGACAGTGGCAACTGGCCCCCTCATTCTGGCTAGGCCAGGTGTGTGTGTGGGGGGGGGGCAGGATGGGGAGGGAAGGGAGCCTTCCTGAGGCATCACAGGATCACAGGAGTCAGGGCTGGGAGGCCCCTCCGGGATCAGCAGTTAGCTTAGTTTTCAGGTACAAAACTGTGGCCCTTCCAAGGCCACATATGGAGCCAGGAAAAGCATCGGGACCAGAGGAGGCCAGACGAAAACAAAGGAAACTGGGATATACCCACACCCACAGCCACCCTCCAAACTCCCCAACTGAGCACATCAGTAGAATGGCTCTAATGGGGTGAAGCAGGAAGGCTCCCCATCCTGAATGTTAAGCTGGCTTCCACAGGGCAAGTGTGGGTGGGGGATGCAGCTATGCTGGCTGCCCCAACCCCTCCCCATGACCTAGCTCAGCCCCAGGGCAGGGGGGAAGAACTGGGCAGCGGAGCCAGTTATAACCACAACCACCCCAGCCTCCATGACAGTAACAGCAAACATTTATTTGCTGCCTCCCGCGGGCTAGTTCTGGGTTTCACATGCATTTCAATCTTCACAACAGTTTCTAAGGCAGTCATTTCCGTTTCACAGAGGGAAAATTTGAAAGGTAGAGTACAAGTTCTTCCAACTTGTAAGCAGTGGAGCTTGGGTTTGGGATTTTTAACCAAGGTAGTGGGCTGCAGTTTTGTTTTGGTTTTTTTTGTTTTTGTTTTTTTAAGAGCTGCACCTGCAGCATATGGAAGTCCCCAGGCTAGGGGTAGAATCAGAGATGCAGCTGCCGGCCTACACCACAACCACAGCAACGTGGGATCTGAGCCACGTCTGTGACTACACCACAGCTCACGGCCACGCCGGATCCCTAACCCACTGAGCAAGGCCAGGGATCGAACCCACATCCTCATGGATACCAGTCAGGTTCTTAACCTGCTGAGCTCAACAGGTACTCCCAAAGCCCACACTCTTAACCTTTCTAGTGTCTTATGATCATCAGTCTGCTCTAGGCAACCAGGGAGTGGGTTGTGTGCCTGTGAAAGTACACGAGGCACCCAGCACAGTGCCTGGCACATAGTACATCTTATCAAACATTTGAGGAAAAATTGAGGGAACAAATGTCCGCACATAAATGAATGTGACCACTGAGGTGTCTATTGAATCCTAGAAGGAGACTGTTCACAGGCGATGCACATGGGATCCCTCAGGATGAATGTGTGTACGTGTGCCTTGTGCAAGCCCCCTGGCTCTGCATCTGGGTGAGTGGGTGGTGGTGAAAGCTGCCTCCCATCTCTCTGGATCTCTGGGGGGGGGGGGCAGAGAAGAGGGGCTCTGTTGATAGAGAGACTGGGACAATGGGACCCTGCCTGAGCTGACTACACCCTCACCCGTGTTATCTCTGTCTCCCAGGAGACCAGACCTCACAGCCCCAGGGAAAGTGCTCCCTGCCTGTTCCCAGCTCCAGACCTGGGGTGGGGGTGGGGACTGGAGGAGCAGGGCTGCAAAGGAGGTGCTGGTGATGGTACAGGGTTGAGGGAAGGTGCCATTCACAGAATTTGCATCTTCAGTCGCCAAAGCCCTGGCTGATTTCCCAGTGAAATGAGGGGTCAGGGGTGGGGGCAGGCTGATTCGAGGAGGGAACACTGGCCCCAGCCACCTCGAAGCTGGCCATGGAATGGGGCTAAATATGAGGGAGATACCAACTTCCCTGGGAATTCTCAGCACCGTTACCTGGGATGGAGAGCTGGGCGAGAGGCCAGGTTGGGTTGGAGGGCCTCTTTCTTTCTTATTTTTTTCTTTTCTCTTTTGCTTTTTAGGGCTGCACCTGGGACATATGGCAGTTCCCAGGCTAGGGGTTGAATCGGAGCTACAGTTGCTGGCCTATGCCACAGCCACAAAAACTCAGGAACAAAGCCTCATCTGTGACCTACACCACAGCTCAAAGCAACACACCAGATCCTTAACCCACTGAGTGAGTCCAGGGACCGATCCTGCATCCTCATGGATACTAGTCGGGTTCTCAATCCACTGAGCCACAACAGGAGCTCCTGGGTTTGAGGGTTTCTTTGTCGGATCTACATTTCCCCACATGGGATGGGGATTTGAGTGGGATCCAGGGCTTCACTGAGGACACAGGACTGAGTCTGAAAGCTTCTCTGTGGGACCTTAGGGTACATTATGGGATGGGTGTTGCTGTAGAATCATGGGGGGTGGGGTGGGTCCTGAGGATTTCTCTGTGCCACCAAGGGTCCCTATATGAGATGAAGGACTGAATAGGGCGTAAGTAGGGGTCATGAGATCCCTATGAGATCTTGAGGTCCTTTTGGATGTATAGACCTGGGGACACTTGTTTTTTGTCTACCTACCTCCCCCTCCTCCCCCATGCCCAGGGGCTGAGGCTGTGGATGTGGAAGAGGTAGGGGTGAGGGTGCTGAGCTGGCAAACAAAGCCACCTGTGCATCCATCCTTCAGGAAGCTCGGAGCACAACTGATCTGGGAAAACAAACAGGACCAGCTGCTGGGGGGAGGGGGTGGAAGGAGGCTAGGAGGGGACTGGGTCGGGGAAGCCTTGAGGGCTGGAAGTGGAGCATCTCGGTGGAGAAAGGAGGCTGGGAGGGGGTCCATAGTACAGAAAAGGGGTAGGGATCTCCGAGTCCCATGCTGCCACGCCACGCACACTGCCCCCCAGCCCCTTCCCCTCAGTGGCTCGTTCTTCCCTTTCTTGATGACTATGAGGCCTGGAGCCAGGAAGGGGTCTGGAGGGAGATGGGGAGCCTGAGAAAGGTCTAGGATCTGGGCAACTGACTATTGGCAGTGATGGTGAGTGTGCCCATTTCTGAGGGAGCTGGTGAAGGCAGGAGAACTAAAAACCATGGACTATATAGGCTGTCGGTGATGGGACCCTCACACCCGTTCCCCTGACGAGGAAACTGAGGGAGAGGAGGGGGAGGGCTAGCTAGTGCCACATGGCTACTTAGAGCAGAGCCAAGATCAGAATTTAGGAATAAGAAGAATAGTGGCTGTTCTCATACACAGGTCTCCATCTCAAGTCCGACCAGACTCCCCACCACTTCCCCCCAGACTTTGAAAACACACACACACACACACACACACACACACACACACACACACACACACACACACACACACACCTTCCTGTGGAATAAGTCTTCTCACCAACACCTGGTGGACTGGAAACTGCCCTCCCAGATC
The DNA here is from genome assembly GCF_016906955.1 of Phacochoerus africanus. Classification (NCBI taxonomy): domain Eukaryota; kingdom Metazoa; phylum Chordata; class Mammalia; order Artiodactyla; family Suidae; genus Phacochoerus; species Phacochoerus africanus. Next base: position 186,553,218 of record NC_062546.1, on the reverse strand, counting down.
CTAAGCCTTTACGCCCGCAAACACAGCGTCCAGCCTCTGCCATACACCCCCGCACTCTGCGCCCACGTCACGGACCAGCGCAGACGCACGGCCTGACGCACTTGCCACCCGTGCCCCATGCCCCTCCCCACCTCAGCCTCCCACCACCTCCCTCCCCCTCCTCCGTCCCCAACACGAACGCTTTCCACTCAGCGCGGCTCGCGCGCCCCCCCTGGTGGCCAAAGTCGGAATTGCTTCACAGAAGTGGGAGAGGGAGCAGAGTGAAAAGACTGGGTCCCACAGGTCCCACCGCTGCCATAGCCCTGACTTTGAAATCGAGGCCAAGTGCGGAACCCAGAACTGTTTCTTACCTCCCTTTGTATTTCGTTCTTGCTCTTTTCGGTTTGGGGAAAATTATATCCTTTTTGTCCAAACCCCCTCTATCCTGGGGCGTCAGGGGACTGGGCACCCCTCAGATCCTAACCCCAAGCAAACCTGGTTGTGGTTGTCCCTGCTCTAACTCAAAACCTCCAAACTGGACTTTAATCCCTATGTTCTAGGGCCTCGTACTTTTGGCATTCACCTTCACACACGTTGTGATCCTCAACAGCAATTCCTCCCCAGTGAAAAAGAAAGAACCAGGAGAGACTCCGGTTTCCCCCAGTGCCTGTTCTCAGCGCGCCAGAACTTCAAGAGTGGGGAGGTTGGTAAGATAGGCAACCCATCACCCCTTCCCCCGCGACTCTCACTGGTGAATTTCTCCTTCTCGCGCGGACATTTGGCCCAATCTGACCACCCCATTTACTTCTTACTCATTCGAGAAATTTTATCAAGCACAATTTTATTATGTGTCAAGCATTGTGCTAGGCTGGAGGATGACAACTGGAAACAAGACCGACACAGCCTCTGCCCCTTTAAATGGAGCTTACACTCTTGTACAAAAGGAAGCACTCAGTATAGCCATACACAAGAGTTGAAAATGACAACTTTACAGAGTATTAAATGCTATAAAGAAAAGAGGATAATGGGGGTTCTTTTGTGGGTCAGCAGATTAAGGATCTGCTCAGGTCACTGCTGTGGTCCAGGTTTGATCCCTGGCCCAGGAACTTCTGCATGCCTCGGGTGCAGCCAAAAAAAGAAAAGAAAACAAGGGGATGATGCCAGGAAGAGCATCACCTAGCGGGTGGAAAAGTAGCCAGCATGCCACGATCTCATGACTAAAACGCTCCAGTAACAGGAACACAAACGCAAAGGCTCTGAGGCTGGAGTGAGCTTGGCAGTCGGGAGAAAGCAGAGAGGCCAGCATGACTAGACTTCTGGATCTGGGCAGCTGCAGCTGGACTGTGAGCCCTTTTAGTCCCAAGAGCACTGGCTTTGCAGTCAAAAGGTCTAAATTCTAATCTTGCTCTGATACTGGCTAGCCACGGAAAAGGGCCTGTGCCTCCTGGAGCCTCCATTTCCACGTCTTTTAACCCAAAGCAACCACGTTGGACAGTTGAGTCTATAAGGGAAGCACTTAGTTCATGCAAACAACAAACTATTATTTCCCTTCTTACCCATCCCTCCATTTCTGCTAGAATACCCTCTCCATTAAGGAAAACTCATAGTGTTGCCAGAAGCCTTTGTTTCTCATTGGCAGTCATGATGGTTAGGGAATTCTGCTGCAAGTTGTAAGGAAATTTCTTCCCTGGAACTTGCTTGGGGCTCCAAGCCTCTTCCCCTAAACTTCTCCCTCCCCACACCCCACTTTCTCCCACCTTCCGTGACCCAGGGATTGATCGCAAGAGCCAGGATCTACAGTCAAGACAGAAACCCAGGCTCACACCTCAGCTGGGCTGCTTCCCAGCTCTGACACCTCTCAGACTGCGTCCCGGAACCCTCTGGGACTCAGTATCGTCTGTAAAATGTAGACGAAATGTCCTCGGCGGGTCTGCGTGAGAATTAGCTGAGACCACGCATGAGAAAGCTCTGAGCACAGGGTCTGGCCCGAACTAGGCCCTCGATAATCAGCTGCTTGCTCTCGGGCTGACATGGAGACCGGAGGCCCCAAACCCTGGAGCTCTGGCGGGGGGTGGCTGGCAGCGTCGAGGTTCTGGCGGTGCTAACGTCGAAACATTCTTCCTCCGGACAGCAGCCAGCCACTCCCTACACGCTTTGGAAATCCGCGCCTTCCCTCGGGCGGTTCGAGTTTCCTGCGCTCAGCGCCGTCTTGCGGCGAGTCCTGGTCATTGCCTCTTTTCAGCACCTTTGCTCAAGAAAACTCCGAGAGCTCAGGGCCGGGGCTGGGAACTCGAACTTGGGAGAAAGGGTGCCATGACGGCCCATCCTCCGGGGAAAAGCGGACTAAGGGGCCTGAGGAAAATTGCTGGCGGGAAGCCTTGTTTACTTCCTCCCTAGTGTCGCCCACAAGGAAGGCCTCGACCTAGGGCTAAAGAAAGGGCGGAGTTTACACGCCTGGAAGAAGTTCCACATCTCGAGCAGGAAAGCGCCGTTTTAGCGGGGTGGCCACTAAAGGATCTGAGGATCTGAGCCTGGGAGGGTTCGCCTTGCCTGGCTCAGGCCCCCAAAAAAGAAAAAGCGGAGTCAGCCTTGGCTGTGGCGGGTGCAGGACGTGTGTCTCAGCAATTTCTATTGTACTCCCCGAGGGCTGGGCCAGGTCAGCGGCTGCAGGAAAGGCCTCGGCTTCCCCGGGGACACCAGAGCTGACCGCCGCCTGCCCGCTGACTCAGCTCCCCCCACCCCAGCGAGAGAGGGTGCGGGGAGGGGGCGAGGCCTGGTATAAAGCCCCGCAGGCGCAGCCCGCGCGCAGCCTCTCCATTTTCCGCCAGTACCGCGCTCACCCACCCGGTGAATACTCGGCGCAAGGGCAGGATCTCGTCGGTCGGGGGAGGGCGAGATGGGGGGAAAGCTGCTCGCAGCCCGGGTCCAGCCCGCGGGTCCTTCACCTCCCACCCGGGTTGGGCGGGCCTGGGCGGGGAGAGGGCTTTTGGGACGCTGAGCGCTTGGTCCGGTTCTTGTCTGCAGCGGCATGAGCAGCGCCCCTGCGCAGGGCCCAGCGCCCGCCAGCCTCACGCTTTGGGATGAGGAGGACTTCCAGGGCCGCCGCTGCCGGCTGCTGAGTGACTGCGCCAACATTGGCGAGCGCGGAGGCCTGCGCCGGGTGCGCTCGGTCAAGGTGGAAAATGGCGCGTGAGTGATCGCCCCGGCGCGCTGGGGCTGGATTGGGGGACTCGAGGCTCCCCGGGCGCAAGCTCGGAGACTGGGACCCCGGATCCCAGCCCTCCAGTCCCCAGACTGTATGTAAGCCCTGCCTGAGAGAGACCCACCAACATGGAAAACCCCCAGGCTTCCTCAAAACTCCCCACCAGCCCCAGGACAAATCATGGGACAGACTGTATCCTTGGGTGCGCTAAAGAGACAAAGGCGAGAAGGCAATCTTTGCCGGACTCCCCGGGGCCAGTCTGAACCCTAAAGGGGTTCCCAGGGTAGTTTCGCTCTCCCCAAGTTAAATGGCTCTATGCTTCATTTAACAAAAGAAGCCAAAAAAAAAAAAAAAAAAAAAGAAAAGAAAAGAAAAAAAAAGAAAGAAAGAAAGAAAAGAAAAAAGAAGAAGCCAAATCCTTTCCACTCTCCCTACCCTGGTCCCCTAGAGACTGGGGCCCTCTGGAGAACTGAGGCTCCCCAGCTTTGCAGCTTGTCACTATTAAGTTGGCGGGTTCCTACATCTATCTTTGCAGGGACCTAAATTCTTGAGGTAAGAGTGCTTGGTAATGTGATCTTCCTAGACTGGAAAATTCCTTCCAGCCTGGGGGCCCTGAGCTGGAAGCCTGGACCCCTCAAATCCAAGATAATGGCCTCTAGAAGGGCTGAGTTGCTTTACAGTGGGTGTGTCGGGGAAGGTCCTAGAGTGGAAGGAAAGACGGGTTTTAGTAGCAAGTAAGGGGAAGGGAGGGATGAATGAGGCTGGGGCAGATGCCTCCTAGTCCCTTTTATCTTTCTCCAGATGGGTGGCCTTCGAGTACCCCGACTTCCAGGGGCAACAATTTATTCTGGAGAAGGGTGACTATCCTCGCTGGAGTGCCTGGAGTGGCAGCGGTGGCCACCACAGCGACCAGCTGCTCTCTTTCCGGCCGGTACTCTGTGCAGTAAGTTAAGTCCTCCCCCTCCTCCTCTGCATCACAGTCCAAGTTCCAAGCCCTGGCCCCACTGTGGCACCTGGGAAAGGTCGTCCACTCACTGTCTGGAGGTGTGTACATACAACTTCTGGATGGGTACTAGTGGCATTACTTCCCAGAACCAGAGAGGTCTCTGAAAGTCGGGAATATGGGACTAAGCCAGGTGTCGGAAATCAGCACCTCGGACAGTGCCAAGGCCCTGCCAATCTTGAACTCCTGTCCATTCCTCACATCCTGTTGTCCATTATCACACAGCCCTGTGAGGTCGGGGTGGCTGTTGTTAGCCTTATACATAGGCGTGGAAATGGGGCTCAGATGGGCAAAGTGATTTGCCCCCGGTCACAAGAGTTATCATGAAGATGAGACAAAAATCAGGGATCAAGGCTGAGAAGGGGTTAGTCTCTGTGTGGATGTTGCAGAGTCGGGGAAAGCACTGTTCATGAGTCAGATATACTGCAGGAGAGGATCGCACCCCCCACTTCTGCTGACTCAGTACCCTACTAGCAAGGCCTGGTACTTGTGGGGTGGAGGACAGAGAACAGGTGCTGACTCAGTCCAGCTTCTCCATTCTAGGAAGCCCAGGAGCCCTGTGGGTGGGGGAGCATGGGACAATGGGAGCCCAGCCGTAACAAACATTGATGCCCTGGCCTGTATGTTCTGACTCTGCCATCAACGTTTTGCTGGGTCCTACCCTATGAGAGGCTATGCCCAGGGTGTTGGGCAGGGGGTTGGATAGTCAGTGAGCCCCTTAAAGACAATGTCTTGGTTAGTGGACCAGAGCTCTGATTTTCCTCCTGCAAAACAGGTCCATGTCACAAGATGCCCTCTAGCCCTAACCTGGAAGGGTCTTTGGGAACCACCCAGTCTCACCACCTCATTCCAAAGATATAGAAGGGGCCAACCAGGGTGGGGAACCTCTGAGCATCCCAGCTTCCCAGACTGATATGGAGCAAGTGAAGCAAACTCTTGGTGTGCTTATGGATCCTGTGTCTGCACAGCTTGTACTGGGCAGCAGGGTGGGGGATAGGGCTGAGAATGTGTCCATTAATGCCCCTTTGGCCTGATCTGTCCACCTCTCCCTCCCTGCACCTTAGAACCACAGTGACAGCCGTGTGACACTGTTTGAAGGGGAAAACTTCCAGGGCTGCAAGTTTGAACTCAATGACGACTACCCATCCCTGCCCTCCATGGGCTGGACCAGCAAGGACGTGGGTTCCCTCAAAGTCAGCTCTGGAGCGTGAGTCCTGGGACTGGAACAGGAAAGAAGAGCAGGGAGGCAATGGAGACCAGGGAGGAGTTGGAGGGAAAGGTGATGGGGGATGCTAAGAGACACAGTAAAGAGAGACACAGTAAAGAGAGAAGTTGGGGGCTGGTGGACAGGAGGAGTGAGGTCAAGGGGAAATGAGCCGATGGAGACAGACTGGGAGGGAGGGGGCAGGGACTAGGAGAATGGGAGTCAAGGGAAAGATGTGGAGGTAGAGGGAGGGATTGCAAATGTGGGAGAGGAGGCAATGGAGGGTGGGAATAGAAGACAAGGTGAGGAAAGTGTTAGGAAGACCGGGAGCAGTGGGCAGGGCAGCGAGAGATCCATGCAGGGAAAACTGAAGCCATGGTTGTAGAGCTGGGCCTTGGAAGCTGGAAAGGAGGACTAGTAATGGAGGACATGGGTGAGGTGGGGGCGGAGCTTACGCATCACCCCTGTGCCCTCCTGGCCTAGGTGGGTGGCCTACCAGTACCCAGGCTACCGGGGCTACCAGTATGTGTTGGAGCAGGACCGCCACAGCGGGGAGTTCCGCAACTACAGTGAATTCGGCACGCAAGCCCACACTGGGCAGCTCCAGTCCATTCGGAGAGTCCAGCACTAAGCCCCCCAGCCCCAGAGCCTCTCCTGAGCACCCTCAATAAAGGCTCCTGAACCTGCCTACCCCTCTTGCCTCCTTCTTGGTGTTTTGCTTTTTAATCTCCATCCTCAAGCTTCTGAGGGTCCTTCTCTGCCAACCTGACCCTCCCCTCAGACTCCAGGACCCTTGACTATGGAGCATATCCTGGCTTAGGATGTATGTGGCTGATGGGGCTGAGATGGAACTACTGGTAAGAATCCTGGGGATCCCGTTAAATGCAACCGGTCCCACACCTCTTCTTGGTAAAAGGCCCATCAGCTTGGACCAGAGGTACCACTAGCACAGATGGTGCCTTTGCCTTCCTCTAGCTTGGGTGCACACAGCTCCACAGCAGGGTTCGGAGCTGAATTTCAAGCTTCACGGACCCCCAGAGCCAGGCACCATCACACAGGGAAGGACCCCCTTAACTCAGCAGGAGCCCTGTTGGGTTCCTCTCTAACCCCCATCCTCACCCCAGGCATTTCCAGCCTTTATCTTCACCCTGGCTCCCAATCCAGCCTGAGGGAAGCCTGCACCCCTTTCCCAGCTTTGTCAAATTTCTGCCAAACAGAGGAACAAGGATGTGAGAGGGGTGACTGGTGGGAGGTCTCACTGCCTCCTAGGGATTTCTAAGGGGTAGATATCCTCTCTTTGAGCCAAGCCCCAGACCCTTTGGATGACAATCCCTCATGTGGTATTGAGCTTTAGCATTTATAAAGGATGTTTTTACCTCACCTCTTAGCAATCTCAAACAGCTCCCTCTTCATACTTCCTCTCCCTCCCCGCTCCTCAGAAGACTAGTGAGCTGGAGAAGCTACCCCTTAGCCCCTGACCACAGTAAGCCTGGGTTCTTGAGCAGGTGGTAGAAGCCCACAGCCGTGGTGGGGCCGAGTGTGGCAGCAGCCATCAGAGGCCATGGTACCAATGTAGCTTCTTCCCAATGCCCTCTTGGGTCCGATTTGTGATAACTCAGTCCCACATAGGAAGGACCTCCAAGGTTAGGATGCCCTTCATCCTGCCCCTCAGGGATTCTTATGTTTTCAGGCCCCTAGTGGACTTATCCGTAGGGAGGGAGCGCATCGCCCCAGCCGGGAGAGCCAAGATGGTGTTGGGGAAAAGCCAGACTTGGACCCGGGCTGTTCCCAGGGGCCAAGCTGTAAAAGTCAAGCATCTGCTCCCTTGGGAAGAGCCCTGGACCAGACGTCAGAACACCTAAACCCAGCCACATGGCATTCCTGAGCCACAGTTCCCTCACCTGTAAACTGGGGCTACTGATTCCTGCCTTGTCTCTCTCACAGGGTTGCTGTGAGGGTTCAAAGAGAACCCCCTGAAGATGCTCATGGTGTCACAGAAAAGCTTTGGGGCAGTTACCATAGGACAGTCCTTCCCCTGTCTCCCCTCATAGATTCCAGGGTCAGGTCAGGGGACCAAAGGACAGAGTGTTAGATGGGGTATGAGTTCTGCTTTATACCTGGATGGGTTCTAGAGTCCATGGCCCCTGTTGCATTGGGTCATCCTAAGAGCTTCCGTTCTTCATCCATTTCACCAAAGAAGAAACGGAGCTTCTCTGAGATGGAGAAGTCTTGATGAGGTCATCCACTTAATTGATGACAAAGCCAGGACCTGAACACGGATTTCCTAATCCCAAATCCAGGCTGTTAAGTGGAAGCTGACCTGAGCCGTGGGCAAAAGCCTCAGGCCTCAGCAGAGCTCCAAACCTTTGTGGTCTCCAGAGGAGCCTGGGGTTCCTAGATAGTCACAGGCTCCTAACTATCCCCTTGGGGGGAGATGGTAGAAGTAACAACAGGTAAATGTATACAGCTTTGTCTGAGTACCAGGCAAGTATTATATAAGCCTAATAATTCTGTGTAGTAGGTACGATACACCCCATTTTACAGATTAAGAGACTAAAGTACAGAGGTTATGTAATTTTCCCCAAAGCCACACAACTAGGAAATGGGAAATGTGGAGCTGGATCCACACCCAGACAAACTGGTCTCAGAGCCCAGATCTCAGAGCCCTGCTTTGGGGGTCAGGCAACAGGCAAAGGGAGACCTGGCATCCACCACCAGCTGAACCGACCTCCCTTCAGGAAGGTCCATGGCTACCAGGACGAGTCAGCAAGATGCCTTCAGGAACTGGCAGTATGACCATGACCAGGGCACGCTCTCCCTCTAGGTCTCAGTATCCCCACCTGTACAATGAAGGAATTGGGGAGCTAATATGTGTAGTAGGCTTCGCCAGCATGGATCTTCTAGGTTTTCTCAGACCCAGGGGTCCAACTCTGCTCCCCATGCCAGCAACTAAAGAGTGAGGAGTGGGCACAGTGGCCAGGTGGGGCCTGAGCATTTTCACCTTCCAATCCTCCTTCCATTCTGGGCAGGCTGATGGTGCATAGAACCCTGTGGGTGGGAAGCCAGGTGGGAGAAGGATGGACGGAGAGCTGCCCAGACCCACCCACTGGCTGCACTCAGCTAAAGGCCAAAGGGGCCGGAGGAGGTCATCTGTTTTCCAGTGGTGTGGCCAAGATCCACGTGGGGTGGGGGTGCAGCCCTCACAAACTCTTCCCAGAGCCAGCCCACCCCTTCAGCCCCTGAGCCCTCAGTGAGGTGGGGGCCAGAGCCTGAGCTGTCAATCCTTCCCCAGATGGGAGCTGGCATGTCTGGGTAGATCCTCACACCAGGCACCTCTCCCTTCTGCCTCAGCCTTCCGCTGAGAGCATTAAGTGGGTGAGACCTGCTGCCTCCCTGCTCTTGCAATTCTGGCCTCTTGCTCCTTATTTTCCATCTGGGGAAGGGAGAAGAAGGCATGATGGAGAGAGATTGGGACATCAGCCCCACTCTCAAGGCCATCCTCTTTTTTGAAACCCTGAGTTTTGTCCCCCGGGGACATCCCAACCTCTCATCTTTCTCCCATCAGATTCCCCTTCCACATTCTGAGGCCTCCATCTTTATCCCTTTAGGATCCTCTAGGGTACTGGGATCCCCCTCATTTGCCCCTAAACTCACCTCCCACATTCCTCCTTGGTTCCTTCTGATTCTTGGCACTCTCCACCAGCAAGAATGAGCATCCCAGCAGCCAGAGCAAGTAAGGAATGCACAGGGGCTCCGCAGAATCATTCCCCTCCCATAAGCTGAACTTCCCAGACATCCTCAATCATGAACCCCAAGACCAGGGATCCTGCAGGAAACCTGCCCACTCCAAACCAGCCACAGGCCTCTTCACCTCCTGGACACAAGCAGTGGGAAATAAAGGCCTTGAAATGGCCTATTCTTTATCTTTTTTTTTTTGGGGGGGGGGGAGGCTTTTTCAGCCACCCTGTGGCATATGGAGTTCAGAAATCAGAAGCGAGCTGCAGTTGCTCCCTGCATCAAAGCCAGCTCCTTAACCCACTGTGCCAGGCTGGGGATCGAACATGTGTCCTGGTGCCCCAGAGACTCCACCCACCTCATTGCGCCATAGCAGGAACTCCCGAGATGACCTATTCTGACCAGTCACCAAGTGCTGCATGACTGCAGGTGGGCTTCCAGCCCAGAGCCTCATCTTCAGCCAGCATCCTTCCTTAGCAGGCCTCTCCAGAGCCAGGAAGCCTGACAGCTACCCAGAGACTCAAGGCCACCTGGGAACCACATCAGCTTTGCTAACACCCCCTTTGTCCCTTTTTGGAGTGGTTTTACTTCCACTCCCCCTGGGTTGGAGGCATGTACTGTGCACACCCCTGTTTTAACCCTTCTGCTGGGAGTAGTTGTGAGGGTAGATGGTAGGCTGGGATGGCAAGAGGTGGAGAAAGATGGGAGAGAAATAGTTGTGGGGGGGAGTATAAGGGGGATTGCAAGTCTACCATATGCCACAAATTAGTGGGGAACAAACAAATGAGAAAAGGAAGAGATGAGAGGGGTGAGATGGAAAGCTAGAGAGGAGACAGGAGAGGAGACGGATGTGGGAGGAGGGCCTAGATGGAAGGAGAGATCTAAAAAGGGGGAGGAAAGGCAACCCAATAAAAGTTGTATGGGAGACGCCCCAGCACTGGCCCAGAGGCCTGAGAGCCCTGGAAAGGCAGGAAACAGGCGAAAGGGAGAGGGAGACAGGGAAGAAGATCGGATCTCCATGGAAGAGCAGAGGGTGGGAGAGGAGGAGGAGGGAGAAGTAGCGGGGATAGGGGGGTTGGGGGCAGAGATAAAGGGAGCAACGGCTGCTGGCCCGGAGCGCAGCGACAGGCGAGAGGGAGGGAAGCGGAAATTTAAAAGTGAAGATGCAGATAACGCAGCCTGGAGACGGGAACCCGGGTGGGGTGGGGGTGGGGTGGGGTGGGGGTGGGGGGGAGGAAGGGGAGGAGAGCAGAGCGCTGGTGGTGGGGGGAGGATGGGTGGGAAGGAGTGGGGGCCCTGTGGCCCCGGGGGTCCGAAGTGGGGCCAGGTACCCCGCCCCATCGTTGTTTGCTCAGAGTCAGGGAGGCGGAAAAGAAATGCGCTCCTGACCCCTATCAGAGCGCGAGGCCCAGGCCCATCCCCCGCGCGTCTCCTGGGTTGCGGGGTGCGGGGGGCTGCCGGGTGCGCTTGGCTGCAGCTCCGCGCGTTGGAGACTTTATTGCGATGGGGCGATAAGAGGGGCGGGGGCGGGGTCCGGGGGGCCGAGGCGGCAGCGCTTTAATTAAAACGGAAATTGCGGCCCCTGCCCGCGCGGGGGCCCGGAGGGTTGCGAGCAGCCTTGTAGCTGCGAGCATCGCTCCAGGACCCCCTCCATCCCCCGCCACACCCGGGCAGCCCCCTCCCGCCAGGCCCTGCCGGACCCAGCGCCGCCGTTTTCTCCCTGTCACCCGCACTCGCCTCGGGCGGGGATCCGTGCCCCGGAGCGCAAAGCCTGACGCGATTCCCCCCCTCCCCTCATCACCACCCCCCCCCACCTCCCACCGCCCAGTCCCTGGCGGCGATGAGACAGAGCGGCGCCTCCCAGCCCCTGCTGATCAACATGTACCTGCCAGGTACCAGGGACCAGCCGGGCGCTGGAGGCACCAGGACCTGGGGCGGGAACTCCGCGTTGGGGCATGGGAAGGGGATGCTGGGGTCCAAGGGAAGGGGGCGCGGTCCAGAGACTCGTATTGCTGGGAAAACTGAGCAAGCTAGGACATTGGGAGACCTTAAAAGCAGATGAAGAGCTTTGGGGTGTTAGCGTGAGGTCTAGAGGACTTGAAGTGAGCAGACTGGGAGCCTGGGAAGCCGAGGGCCCCAGCTTGGGAGCTGAAAGAGCCTGGTAGGGGGGAGTAGGGGGGTCTCTATAGAGTGGCCAGGGTGGGGTGGGGGGGCTCAGGGCGCGTGCAGTGTTGGGAGGCTTCGGTCAGCCTGACGTCGCCCCTGCGCCCTCGTGGCTCCTCACCTCCGTGCTCCAAGCGTTCCCACCAACCCAGCCTTCCAGGCGCCCTCTCCTCTCCGATGGGCTCCACGCGCTCCGGCTCGGCTGGCGCAAACCCCGCTTGGCTTTATAAGGCTCCCGCCGGCCCGTTCGGAAAGCGGATTTCCTTTTTCCTGGACGCGTTTCCTGACTTGGGCGTTATGGAGGGGCTCCGCGCCGCGCGCGCCCGGGCCAGACTCCGGGAGGAGGAGCCGGACGGATCGGGCCCCCAACCTCGCGCCCAGGAACCAAGGCACCCCCTTTCTCCCCCTCGAGCCTTGGCTCCGGGCCCTTTCGGTCAAGCCGGCAACCTGTGCCTGGATCCGCCTGACTGTTTTCTCCTGCCGCCACAGATCCCGTCGGAGACGGTCTCTTCAAGGAAGGGAAGAGCCCAGGGTGGGGGCCCCTGAGCCCTGCGGTACAAAAAGGTGAGCGGGCTGGTGGACTGGAAAGGCGGAGGCAAGGACAGCGGGTAGGGTCCGGGGCACCCACCCGGGAAGGACAGGTGCCGCTGCCACCTGAATAGAGAGGAAGTGATGTGCACTGCTGGGCTCCGGGAAGCAGAGGGTCGGGGCTTGATTGTGGGGAGGCTGGGGGTGGTAGGGGGAACATTCATTTGGCCTTTGGCTCCTGCATCTTCTGAGACCCACAGCTGAACTTGCAGGCCAGGGCAGATGGAGAGGATGGTGGCCCTCCACCCCACCTCCTTTTTGACTTCAGATGTTTTTCCCGATATGGGGCTGGGTCTGAGGCTCTTGGTGTCCTTTCCCCACTGGCAGTGGGAGTGCAAGGTCTGGCACCACCTGGCAAGGTGACCAGGAGAATTTCTCCCCGGCCACTCAAGGCCTGGCTGGCATCGGGTCAGCACCTACCTTCCTCACTGGCCTGCACCGGCAGGCTCTGCAGGCTAAGAAGACCCCTGGGGAACTGTGGTAGATTCCTAGGTCCACCACCTATTTCCGCTGATCCTGAAATTACCCTCAGGTTTGCTTTTTTGGCAGCAGAAGCTTGATGGCCTTCTAGGCAAAGCCTCCCCACAGGTTCCCCAACCAATCAGTACCCTAGATCTCACCAAGTTACAGTAAGCAGGAAAATGAGGTCGGCAGCTTCTTTATCCAAATAGGAACACAACATCTAACAGGAATGAATTTCCAGGCTTCTATGTCCCCCAGTACCAAATGCACACTTTTACCCAAACCTCCTCCTGCTTCTGACCCTAAAATGCATGCTCCCAGCCTGGAGCCAGGCAGCTCCTCACTGGGCTGGTGTGGAGGGACTGGGATAGAAATTATGGTGGAGGGCAGAATCTGGGTTCTGAGCAAGTTGGGAAAAAAAGAAAGGTTCACCAGGCTCAATTTGAAGCATTAATCAGACAACTTCGAGAAAAATCCATTTGGTTTTGAAAGAGAGTGTGGACGGCGGGTAATTCTATCCAGATTTTTCTCCACTTGTCTGATCGAGGCTCCAAGACATGGAAGCAGGAGCTCTCTCTCACCACTCGCTTATCCTGGAAAATCTCCTGGCCACTTCTAGCAACCCAGGAAAATCCAGATGGGGCAGAAGAGCCCAAAGAAGGAAGGAGGCAGGGAGCCAAGCAGAGTGGCTTCCTGGCCTCCTGGGCTTTCCTCAGAGCTGTGCTTCCAGCTCCCAGGGAAGTATGACACCTTGTACTCTGGGAATCCCGCCTGTTTCGAAAAAAAAAAAAAAAGAGGCCAAACTGGAGTAGCCCCGGTGCACCAGATGCTGGCAAGGGTGGGGAGTGTTCAGAAGCTGCCATTCCTCTCACACTTAGGGGGCCACTGTCCCCACTCCTTGTCCCACACAGTGCCGAGAGGAAGTCGGCCATCACCCCTGTTCCATCTGAGGCAGGGGTTCCAACTGTATGCCTTATCCCCCGGCCCCCGGCCCGGGTGATCCTGCTGCAAACCTGACTCTTCCCTCTGGATCTCTGGACGCGATCCAGCTGGGACGTGGCAGTCCGACCACCTGTGTAGGGTACCCAGTGCGGTTGTGCAGGCTCTGCACTGCGTAAGTGTGCTCGGCCCAGCGCCTGATATCCGGCCCTTGCTCAGCTTCGAGAGCCTTGTGCCTTGGTGCGCCGCTGCCTCGACGCGGAGGAGGCAATGCTTCCCGCTCTTTCACCAATTCTCACAAAGCTCTGTGCCCGTGGGGCTGCGTCTAAGTGGGAGCGTTTCCATTGTGCAAAAGCGCGGTAACAGCTAGGAACCGCTTTGCTGATCAGCCCTTCCCTGGCCAGCCGCTCCAGCTGCGCCGCTGTTTTACAGTTGGACTTGCCCTTTCCCTCCCTGGCACCAGTTCCCCCCGGACTGGGGCGGGGGAAGCGGGGTCTCTCGCCTCACCTCTTCCCCTGCCTCCAGCCTCCTTCCTCTCGCCTCTGGCTGATTGCTCCCTCCCCACAGGCAGCGGGCAGATCCAGCTGTGGCAGTTTCTGCTGGAGCTGCTGGCCGACCGCGCGAACGCCGGCTGCATCGCGTGGGAGGGTGGCCACGGCGAGTTCAAGCTCACGGACCCAGACGAGGTGGCGCGGCGCTGGGGTGAGCGCAAGAGCAAGCCTAACATGAACTATGACAAGCTGAGCCGCGCGCTGCGCTACTACTATGACAAGAACATCATGAGCAAGGTGCACGGGAAGCGCTACGCCTACCGCTTCGATTTCCAGGGCCTGGCGCAGGCCTGCCAGCCGCCCCCAGCTCACGCCCACGCCGCCGCGGCCGCGGCCGCCGCCGCCGCAGCCGCCCAGGACGGCGCGCTCTACAAGCTGCCGGCCGGCCTGGCCCCGCTGCCCTTCCCCGGCCTCTCCAAACTCAATCTCATGGCCGCCTCGGCCGGCGTCGCGCCCGCCGGCTTCTCCTACTGGCCCGGCCCGGGCCCCGCCGCCACCGCCGCCGCCACCCGCCGCGCTCTACCCCAGCCCGGGCTTGCAGGGCCCTCCCGGGCCCTTTGGCGCGGTGGCCGCCACCTCGCACCTGGGGGGCCATTACCACTAGACGGGGCGGCCGGGTGCCACGCGACCTCCCCCAGACGCCCAGAGCCTCGCTCAATCCCATCCACACCCCGGAGAGGAAGCCGGCGCCTCCCCCACGGTTCCTTTGGCCTCAGATTTTACTCCACTCGCTGCACGCAGCCCCGAGGGAAGGGACCAGAAGCCGCCTCAGCCTTCCCTTAAAGCTGGATTCCTCCCCGCCGCATCCCTCAACCTCCGAGGGAGGGTGACCCCACTTCCTCTAACCTCCACCTTGTTCTAGATTCCAGGTTCCTGAATGAGATTCCTGGGTCTCCCCTGATTTTCTCTTCCCCTCCATCCGTAACTCCCTCTGCATCCCAGAAGCCCCTCCATTGGGACCCTTTTCTTTCGAATTCCAAATCTTTTCTCATTTATTTTTTCCCTCCCTACGGAGCTGCCCCATCCCCCTAATGGCCGAGGCAAGGCACAGTCCACCTTCTCCGCACCCACCTCCCCGGGCATTCCAGCAGAACCCCCCACCCCAGGCTTCTAGGTAGCTTGGGGGAGGGGCCTTTCCTCCTGCCCCCACCCTCCCGCAGGACTGCCCTGTGTTTCTATTCCCTTCCAGATCTATTAAAGCTCCCAAGCTCCCTGCTGCCTCTCTCTCTGTTCTTAGCTGCACTAGAAACTTCTCGGGGTGGGGGGTGGCGGTGGTGGTAATGAGATGCCCAGCTCAGGCCTGAGCAAAAAGACCTGCCAAGGAAGAGCTGGAGAGAATGAGGACAGGCAGGCTTGGAGGGGAGGGCAGACTCGCTAGTGAGAGGGCTCGGCCCACGAGGGAAAGGCCCTGCTGCAGCCCACCCTCCACCTGGCAGTCGGCCCCAGCCAACCTCACCCTGCCTTCCACTTGCCTCTTCACCCCACCCCATCCCAACTTTCCTCCCGCCAGAGCGCCGGCATCCCACCTTCCCCCATCTCACCCATCCTTCTTCCTGGTCCTTACCTCATCCCAACCTTCTCCTGCCTTGTATCATTTTCACTCCATCTCAATCTTTCCTCAGTCATTCCATTTCATCCCCTTCCCCACCTCCTCGCCCCTCCCCTCCCCATCCTGCCCCCGCTCAGACTTTCTCTCTCACTCACAGTCACAAACTGCCCCTCCCCTCTATCTTCAGCGCTATCTTTTCTCCTCATTTTCAGAAAGAGAGCTCCCTTTCTGCCCCTGCCGCGCCCCTCCCCGGCTTGCGGCTGCAATCGCCTTCTCGTGGGTGGCACGCGCCCTCTGCTGGTTGGAGGAGGGTAAGCCAGAGCCTGGTTTGCAGCTAAACAGGGGACCCACCAAAGGCCAGACACCCCCAGGCCAACTTTTGGAGGAGGGCGAAAGGAGGGAACCCTAGCCCTGCATCCAAGGTCCGGTCTCAAGAGGTCCAGGAAGTGTGTCAGGTGTGTCATCCTGCCCAGGCCATTTTCCTCACCACCTGAGGCCCTTCTTAATTCTGTGCCCACTGGGGGCCACGGCTCTTATGCTTTCTCCACTTCTTTGACAAAACCTATTGGCAGGAAAACTGCCTAAAACATGTTCTCTTAGATGGAAACAGTACTGGGAAAGGTACCTGAAATGATAGCTGGAACTCAGAGCTGCACACCAAGGCAAGCCCCTTGCACCCCTGTCCCCGTGGTCTGAGTGTTTCTTTCCCAGGGGCCACATCTCTTCCTGGACCAAAGGTTCCTCGCTGGGAGAATGCCTGGGCTCCCACCAGGAAATTGAGGAGGTTTCCTGGTGTCCTGTGGGCAGGAAGGGAAATGCAGATGGGAGACTGGACAGTTAAGTGCATGGAGAGTCTGTATGCCCCTTCCAAAGGAATGAAATCAAGGTCCACCTAGATGAAGAGTCTTTATTTTTTGTGTCTTCACTTTATTTTTCTGTTTTTCCAAATAACACACTCAGCATAGAAAATTTGGAAAATACACAATAAGGACTCCATTAAATATTAGTTGCATGGAGCAGGTAACGAAATATGGGGAAAAGTCACCTACAGTCTCATTACCCAGAAGCCACTATTTATAACTCCTTGTCATTATCTCCTTCTTCTTCTCTATGCCCTTTAGAATGGAATGGTACCCTGCTTTAGTCCCTTAACATTCTGGCATCAGCATGTTCCATGTTGATATGCCCTTTAGACTTCATGGCGTGGGAGGGCTGGATCATGTATTCCAGGGAGCAGATGACCAGGGGAGAGTCCAGCCTGGTGAGAGCCTCAAGGACTTGGAGGAAGAGGCAAAGGGCCTCTTTGCAGGGCGCAGAAGCTTGGGGTGGGGGGACAATACATTAGGGAGACATAACTGGGTTCCAGAAAGATTCGGGCTGCTAAGAACTATGGGTTGAATGTAAAAAGATGAAAATTCCTAGCAAGGAATGTGAGGTCCTACCCTCAGATCTTTCAAACCCAGAGCTCAAGATGTGGGACGGGCAGGGCACAGTACAGCCTATGGATAAATTAGTGATGTCTTCGTCAACACAGCATTACCTGGGAGCCTGTAGGGGGAATGCAGAAAACCCCTGGGATCTGAGGGTGCATTGATGCAGCTATGGCACCTAGGATGAAGGAAACGATCCACTTGCTGTGATGACCCTTCCCCCAGCATAATTGTACACTTTCAGGAGACCAAATGGACAACAGAGTAGATCCAGGAAGTGGAGAGAAAGAATGCTGGAAAACCACCATGGTCTGGAAAGTCATAGTGGGGAAAGAGGCACGGGAGCTGTCCTCAATTTTTCAAAGCACTATCCTGTGGCAAAGCACCTGGATGCATGCACTGGGACACATGGTAGAAAGCCAGAGTGAGACAGATATGTCAATTTGATCTAAGGAATAGACTCTGCCACAGACCATGTCAGATGTGGAGTGAGTGCTCTGTCACTGGAGTGTTCAGTGGACCCTTCTTTGGGAGGTTGAGAAAGGAGGTGGACTAGGTGACTTCGACCTTGAGACTCTTGAAGTCCTATGAGTGAGGTGGTAAAGGAGGGGTTTCAGGCATTGTTGGGAAGTGTTGTTAGATTAGGGTTTCTTCTTATTTATGATATCACATCCTTAAAGCTCCCTCTGCCCCTCTGTTCTTTCCTGCACAAAGAGCCAACTGGGGAAGCTAAGATATGGGATGGGGCATTGGAAAACCTGAGTACTCCAAATCAGCTTGGCAACTTGACCTCTAGATAATTCTAGGATTACATTTACTGTAGTCTTGGGATGACTCTACTCCACCCAAACCCTGTGGAGGCCACGCTCTTACCACACTCTGCTTCCTGATGATCCAGGCCCATCCTCATTGACCCTGAACCCCTTGGTCCTTGGCTCTCCAAGGTATTGATCCCACCATTGCTTCTCTCTCCCAATCCAGGGTCCAGCCCCTCTTGAATTCTCTGAAGTTTTGAGCCTTTTCTCTGTCTCTTCCTTCATGTCATTTGTGAAAATATGGCTCATTCTCCCACACCCCCTCTCCCCACCATTATAGACTTTACAATTTTTTTAATTTTAATTTTTTACAGTCACACCTGTGGCATAGGGAAGTTCCCCAGCTAGGGGTCGAATCAGAGCTACAGCTGCAGGCCGATGCCACAGTCACAGCGACGTGGGATCCTTAAGCCGCTGAGCAAGGCCAAAGATCGAACCCGCATCCTCATGGAAAATATGTTGGGTTCTTAACCCACTGAGCCACACAAGAACTCCATAAAACACTTTCACATCCATTGTTTTATCGAGTTCCTCCAAGTTCAGGGAGAAAGACACAGCAGGGGTTTCTTTTTCCACTTGGAGGGTAATTAAACCAAAGCTCAAGAAGTTAAGAGATTTGGCCAAAGCCTCAGGGCCTATTCTAAGATCAGAGTCCTCTGGTTCCTCTCCTAGGCCTTTTCCCAGTGCTCTGAATAGTTTCTCTCCATAGTCCCAAGTGGCGTTGGTCACCGTGTTTGTGGGATCACTCCCCCGCCTCCCAGGATGACAGTGACCCAAGTCTTCTAAAGTAACGTGTGCTCCGTGTGACCAAGATCCACTTGCCTTCACTTGCAGATGGAATCAGAAGTCCACCCAGCATGCTGTGTGAGGACATCCACGTCCACACTGCCCACGACCTGCATAGCCACAGAGCACTGAGGCCACCTAGGGCACTGAGGATTACAAAGCAACTTCGCATGCAGTAGCTCATGTGGCCACAGACAGACCTCAGAATGGGTTGCTGTGATGTGATGTACTTTTCTCAGAGCTTTCTGCTTTTCTGGCCTTCATTTTTCCTTCACATGTCTTTAAAATGCACTCCAACTTGTTCCTCAAACTTTTGTGTGTGTGTGTGTGTGTGTGTATTTTTGCCATTTCTGGGGCCGCTCTCGCGGCATATGGAGGTTCCAAGGCTAGGGGTTGAATTGGAGCTGTAGCCACCGGCCTACGCCAGAGCCACAGCTACGCAGGATCCGAGCTGCGTCTGCAACCTACACCACAGCTCACAGCAACGCCGGATCGTTAACCCACTGAGCAAGGCCAGGGACCGAACCCGCAACCTCATGGTTCCTAGTCAGATTCGTTAACCACTGCGCCACGACGGGAACTCCTTTTTTTTTTTTTTTAGTCTACCTCAAACTTTTTTATAACTCATATCAAGTAGACCTGCTACATGATAATAAAAATGTGCCCTACCATTCACTGCACCTGACTCTATGCAGGCTCTGTCCTATGCTAATGCCTGTGGTCCCTCCTTTAACCTGGCCATAACCTTGCCAAGTAGGGATGGTCACCTCCACTTTCAGATGAGGAAACTGTGACTTGGAGAAGTTAAGTGACTGGCCCAGCCTGTGACCCCAGGGCTCAGGTCCTGACCCATCACAACAGATCCACTCCCACTTGGCCTTCCTGGAAAGCTTCTTCCTCATGAGGGTGTGACCACTCACGGCCCACTCACTGCAGGTGTACTCCATCTAACTGTCTACTCATAGCAGAAGATGACTGCTTAAATGGACAAATCGATGGCTTTTCTTACAAGTGTCTTCAGTTAGTTAGGGCCCCTGTCTGATAAACAAAAGAATGAATTAGGTTGTTTTGTTGCCCCGTTGTCTTTTGCAAGCCTTCACTTTCCTAACTGTTCCTACAACTTTTGAGTGGATATCTGTACTCTGGGGTGGGGCTGAGGGTCTGATAGCAACTTGACTTCGGTGGAATTCCTCCCTCAGTTTGGTCAGTGAGATTTCCCCTTGACCCTCCTCTGTCCTGGGATGGTGGCTCTTGTGTCTACAGGCAAGTGGCCTGATGTCCCATTGACTGTGACTTTTTCTGTTTCTGAGAATTCCCTCCCACTGGATCCTGTTTGCTATTTCTTCCCTTCCTTTCTTTGTAAGTGAAAGGTGATATAGCATGAGGGTTAAGTGCAAGGGCTCTGGGGATGAACTTGCTGGGTTTGAGTGCTGGCTCTGTCATTTACTATCTGTGTGACCTCAAACAAGTCACTTTACTTGTGCCTCAATTACTCCATCCATAAAATGAATATGATAATAACAGAACCTACCTCATAGGGTTGAAAGAATAAATGATTATATAAGTACCTTTGTACATGCATCAATGTTTTCTATTATTAGAAAAAACAAAACAACCCCAAATAAAGCAGGCACCTGCCTCTTCCCTTCTAATCCAATCTGATACACTCCATGTGCTCTGTGAAGGAACTTGAATGTTTACCTCCACTGGAACATTGACATTCCAGGCCAGTCACCCATCTGAGGAGCTTCACCAAGAACCAGCCTCTTGACTGGTTATGTGGCCACAACTATCACATGGGTCAGCCTCCTATACCCAGTGCATTCTCCCTCTTTTTATACGGTAACTGGAGGTTGTACCAAATTTAAAGTTATGGGATTTCAGCTAATTACCATATGTATGACTTTGGGAATATATTATACTGTTAAGATATGTGATTTTCTTAGAGTGTAGATTAAATAATAATAATATTAGCAGTAACACTTAACATACTTGTCACTCTTAAAACATTTAATGACATCCCAATATTTCCTCTCAATGTGGCAGACACAACTAGCTCTACCCCTCACTCCAAGTTGCATGCTTCTTAATTCATGTAGCAAAGATGTCACTGGGAAGCAACCACCCAGCCAGGGACTAATTTTCTAGCCCTCCTTGCGTCTTGGTAGGAGCCTTGTTTTTGCCAACAGCATATGAACAGAAATGATAGTATATATTGCTCCCAGGCCAAGGCATTTAGAAGTGGGTGTGACTTCTCCATACCCTCTTATTCCCTTTTTGTCATCTGGATTTAGGAGACAACTAGTTCCTAAGAGATGGTCGAGCTACACTATGAAAGGATCTTGGTTCCTAAAACATTAAGTGGAGAGAAATCACTCATCAACATGCACTGAACTATTACATTTAATTTGGAAGTTTTCTTGTTACAGCAACTAACATTACCATAATTAATACTCAATCACATTTAATCCTTACAAGAATCCTCTGAAATAGACATGGTGATTCTTCCCATTTTATAATGAGAAAACTGAGGTACAGAGCGGTTAAGTCCAATGTCACATGTTGAGAAAGGGCAGCTCAGAATCTGAATTCAGTCTGACTTCAGAGGCAATAAGTTCACTTAACCACTAAAGAAATGAAAGAGCTTTATATGCTAAGGCATCCTAGAAGTAATCAATAACACTCATTGAACATAGGTGCCAGGCACTATTTAAAGAGATTTTCATTCATTTAATCCTCATGACCCTTTGGAATTGGATCTAGAATTATTCCCATTCTATAGATGAGGAAAATTGAGGCACAAAATATTAAATAAGTTGTTTGGAGTCACAGTGCTGCTAGATGGTAGCAAGGTGATTCAAACTCTAGCAGCTCAGTTTCCTTATTCTCTTTATCATCTCTCATTGAGGAGTGAGCAGATTCGAGATTTTGAGAGGCCTAGGAAGTGACAGGACTATTTCCTCAAACCTCAGCCCAACCCCAGGGCATTCCCAATTCCAGTACTCATCTGGGTTCCAGACAAATAACAGAGTGAGAAATAAATTTGAGAAGCCTTGTGGCCAGTGTGACTCTTGCATTTATCTCAAATGGCATGATGGAGTAGAGGGAAGCCAGAAGGACATGGATTCAAACCAAACTCTGCCTACTTCCTGTGGGAATGAGAAGGCTACTTGTTCTCTCTGAGCCTCAGTGGCCTCATCTGCAAAATGGAGACATTGATTACACCCACCTTGTTAGACTGCTACAAGGGCAGAGCATGCGCCCAAAGAATTCAGTACAGACGGCTGCTCCGTAACTGCCATCCCCCCAGCATCGGCCAACCCAGGACAGAGACCTGCCCCGGGAGCTCAAACCACCTCTCTCAATCTAATCCCTCTACTTCTCCTTCCATGAGTCAGAGCTCCTTCCTTGAATGTGTGAGGCTGGGGGAAGAAGAAGTAGTTGAAGCAGGCTGGAAGACCAGAACCTGGGTTCCTTTTTCTGGAAGAGAAGGTCAAGTTGCTGAGCAACACAGCAGGAAGTTGTCAAGGAGGCTCCAGGCAGGGCTGTCCTTTTATACCCTACAATATGGAGAGATCTGGGGTGACACTAGAAAGGGGGATGAGAGGGAAAAGTGGGGAAGTGTCCCAGGCAGTGATGGTAACCTCTAGACCTCATTTTTCTTTCCTATGATCACCTTCCCAATTCCCCTTGGTTTTCTACTCTTCTCCTTGATTTTCTACCTTTGACACATAGCGGCAAAGAGACAGATTCTAGGTTCCTTCCTGTATTTACGTCTGTGTGGCCACGTCTGTAAACACATGCCTGTGGGCCAGATTCAGTACCACCGTATATGTGTACCACGCTTTGCAGTTTACAAAGCACATCCATATATGTGATTTTACCAGATACAACAATCTCTTTAACTCCTATATGACAGATGAGGGGAAAAAAGTCCAAAAGTCCCATCACAATGAGGGAACAGCCAGGCCCAGATTTGCTGCAAATCTTAGCATATTTCCACTACATGGAGCATGAATGGTAGCATAGGAATTGGCACACTCTGGTGCCTGCTGTTTCATGTCCTCACAGTTTGAAGATTCTTTATGCCTGGTGTCCTAAGACGCTCCCATGATGAATCTTTCCCCACCCTTTACTACAAAGCAGGTGAGTTGTGGAGGCAGGTTCAGCTGTTCTTTTCTACTGGGGCAGGGGGATCTCTGGAGTGGGGAATCCCAAGAGAGGCCTGGCCTCCTGGCCCAGAGGCTGAGATTCAGGAATGTTGTTGGGTTGAGCCAGGCTGACACAGTATCTATGCACCAGCAGCTGAAGCAAGTCCCCTGGCTGGCATTCCAGAGAGAGACACATGGGTCCCCCTGGGGCCAAGACCTGGCAGCCAGGAGTAAACACATGTCACCAAGTCACAGATTTCTCATGGGAGGCCCAGGCTTCTTGGGCTCCCTACTGCCTCAGGGGCTTGCAGAGTCGGTCAGAGCAGCTGAGGGTCCCATTCTGGACTCTGTCTTGGTCCCTTAATCCCTCTGTCAATATTTATTAACAGAGCTAACTACCATAGCAATGGTTGTTACCCCAACAAAAATAATATTGTCATTCTCATGACAGCCATTTGATAAGACATCACAAGTCTGAGATTCCTATTTCCATCTGATGGACAAGAAAACTGAAATTCAGAAAAGCTGAATAACTGTCTTAGATCAACATCTAGGAGTTCCCATCGTGGCGCAGTGGTTAACGAATCCGACTAGGAACCATGAGGTTGAGGGTTCGGTCCCTGCCCTTGCTCAGTGGGTTAATGATCCGGCGTTGCCGTGAGCTGTGGTGTAGGTTGCAGACGCGGCTCGGATCCCGCGTTGCTGTGGCTCCGGCGTAGGCCGGTGGCTACAGCTCCGATTCAACCCCTGGCCTGGGAACCTCCATATGCCTCGGGAGGGGCCCAAGAAATAGCAACAACAACAACAACAACAACAAAGACAAAAGACAAAAGACAAAAAAAAATCCAGTAAATGGTAGAGACTCAAACATCTGACTCCTAGTCTTTTGTTCTGTATGTCGGACATCACCCTGCCTTTAAATGTCAGAGAGGAGAAAGGAGTGTCCCAGAAGGACATTCAGCCACCCTGTCCTCTACCTCCAAATTGCACCTGCCCAGGACCATGTAGGCCACATGGATCAGTTGGTGTTCCACACAGAACAAGCAATTTGAATAATAATAATGATCATTATTATTCTTTTTCATGTCTGCACCCACAGCACATGGAGGTTCCCAGGCCAGGGACTGACTCTGAGCCTCAGCTGCAACTTATGCCACTGCTGCAATACCTACACCAGATACTTTAACCCACTGTGCCAGGATCAAACCTACACCTCCGCAATGACTGGGGCAGCTTCAGTGGGATTCTTAACCCACTGCGCCATAGCAGGACATCCTTGAATAATGATTTTGATTAAAGTTTTATCAACTTCCAAAGATGCTTTGAGATGACCTACTACAAAACAGAATCTTCAGTTGGTGAGAAAGGAGATGAATTCCTGCAAGTCAGGGACAAGGCAATGTCTTTTTTATCCCTTCCAACCTTGTTATCATTGCTACCACTGAACATTCTATTGGAGATCCTAGTCAACACAATAAGACAAAAAAAGGTATTGCTATATGCACACAGTGGAAAGGAAGATTTTTCAAATGTCCTTGTTTGCAGACAATATGACTGCCTACCTAGAATATCCCAGAGATTCAACTGGAAATCAATTAGAACTAATGAAATTAGTATATCTGGGAAGATACAAGATTAACATATACAAACATATGGATTTTCCATAACAGTGTAGAAATAAGGAAAAGAATTGGGAATGGCAGATTTATAAGAGCAATAAAAAATACGTTCCCAAGTATACCTAATGAGAAACATGGGAAATATCTAAATGGAAAAAAAACCTATAAGTTTTCACTAAGGAACATAATAGAAGACCTGAATAAATGGAACACTTAGCATGTTCCTGAGTGGAAAGACTCAATATTGCAAGACGTCAAATCAACAAAAGTATACTGTCCCAATCCAAGTCCTAAAGGAATTTTATGGCTCTAAAGTTCTTCTGGATTATGTGTTTAAGACTAGCCAAGCAGTTTTAGCAAAAGAACAATGCGCATACTGCAGATCTACAGTATTAAAGGCATGGTTTGGGAGTTCCCATTGTGGCTCAGCAGGTTAAGAATCCGTCTATTATCCATAAGGACGCAGGTTCGATCCCTGGCCTCTTTCAGTGGGTTAAAGGATCCAGCATTGCTGCAAGATGTGGCCCAGATCTGGCATTGCTGTGGCTGTGATGTAGGCCAGAAGCTATGGCTCCGATTCGACCCCTAGACAGGAAACCTCCAAATGCTGTGGGTGCAGCCCTAGAAAAGACCAAAAAAAAAAAAAAATGCTGTTTGGCACAGAAATAGTCAGGTAGATCAATGGAACCCAGTAGAGCCTTGAAACAGACACATGTATAGGTGAGAATTTCATAAAGATCGAGATAGTATTCACTGCAAGAAAAAGAAGACTGTTCAAAGGTTTGTGCAACCTGCTGTTCGTTTGGGGAAATAGTTGTAGCTCTACTGCTCACCACATACAAAAGTAAATCCCAAAATAAATTGAAGAATGAAATAAAGACATTATAAAAGTACCAGGACAAAATTCAAAACCAAACAAAACCTAATCTCCAAACCCAGCACAAAATAAGAACATTCAGCAAGAGAAGAGAAATTGCAAGCATCTGGGAGAAGTTAGCTACCACACTTGTGTCCTAAAAATATATATTTAGTTGCATACTTATTGAGAACCAAAAGACAAACATGCACACTGTCACTATTTTAGTTCATTGATCCATTATCCATTTTTTGAGATCGACTAAGTGTCAGGCACTTGGCTAATTCTTACTGTTTAAGAAAAAAATATGAATTAGTTAATGTGAAGAGGGAACTTCCCCCTAGCTTTATTATTTGAATAAGGAACAATGGGTCTCCTTTGGCATTTACACAAAAATGGACAAGTGTTCTTTAAACGGTGTTGGATGAATTCTTGCAAGAGTGTGTATGTGGGCACCCATACTCTGGGTGTGTGGGTGTGTGTGTAGTTTACATGTGCTGTATGTGTACACACACACATGCCCACTGGAATAGACAGGTGTCTCACTTCTCTTGTCCAGCAAGGGACATTCTTAAACCCTAGGGATTTGGAAATAGCTTGAGGAGGAGGAAAGCAGTGAGAGACTTTGGAGATATATGAAAGAGGAGGAGGGCAGGTCTAGGGATGTGTGTCTCTCATATTCCAGAACTGCCTAGCCTCACTTTTTTCCTCTTCCCTCCTTCCTTTAACTTTTTCTTCTTTCTTTCTTTTCTTTTTTTCTTTTTTCTTTTGTCTTTTCCCCCCCCTTTTCTAGGGCCGTTCCTGCAGCATATGGAGGTTGCCAGGCTAGGGGTCAAATAGGAGCTGTAGCCACCCGGCCTACGTCATAGCCACAGCAACGCGGGATCCGAGCCGCATCTGCAATCTATACCACAGTTCATGGCAATGCTGGATCTTTAACCCATTGAGCAAGGCCGGGGATTGAACCCGAAACCTCATGGTTCCTAGTCAGATTCATTAACCACTGAACCATGACGGGAACGCCTCTTCTTTATTTCTATCTCTTTTTCTTTCTTTATCTTTTCTTCTTCTTCTATTTAGGTAATAACAATAGTACAATTCATTGTAATTAACTAAAAAACTCAGAAGAGGGTAAAACTAATCATTTAAATTCCCTCTACTTCGAATAACCATTAACACTTTAATAAATATCCTAAAGCTTTCTGTCGTACACACACACACACACACACACACACACACAAACACTAATTCAATATATATCTATTGACTGCCTACTGCCAGGAACAGGGAATCGAGCAGTAAACAAATAGACCTTTTATTGACCTGATACAAAATAAATAACAAAAAATTATCAGGCAGGGACAATTGTCATGAAGAAATCAATCAGGGGCATAAGATGAAGGGTGACTATGGGGCGGGCTGAGATGAAGTTATCAGGAAGAGGTGGCTGTTAAGTTGAGATCTGAATGACAGGAAGAGGACAGCTGTTTAAAGACCTCTCTCTTCTTACACCTACTATTTTCACTTTGTCATGGTCATTTTTAATGTAGATTACTGTATCATTTAAATGGTCCATAATATCCCAATGAATACTGATTTATCACAATTTACTTAATCTCCTACTGAGGCATTCAATTTTTTATTATTATAAACAACGTTATAATAAGTATCCTTGTCTTAGGTCCTTTCTCACTTAGCTCCTTAGGGCAAATTTCTGGAAATGTAGTTGGGACAAAGAGAATACTGCCTTTTACATTTTGATGCATAGTCAAGTAGCTCTCCAAAAAGACTGGACTAACATATATGTCTACAACAGTGCTGGAAAAGGTCACATTTCCCCATGTTTTTGTCATGGTTGAAACTGTTCATTTTTATAACCTTTGTCAGTGTAAGAGATGCACTATCCCACTGCTGTTTTGACTTGAATTTCTTTGGTCAATAACAAAGTCTAGTATCTTCCCATGTGTTTATTGATCATTTACATTGTTTGTGTAAATAATGGTTTGAATTACCTCTTCGCAGTTTTATTTTTCTATTGAAAATTTATTGTGTTGTACATACACTCTCAATCTTGTTTGTGATTGTTCTTCTCAATTTCTCTAACATTCAAAAGTTTCAATGGCATCAGATGAATCAATCTTTTTCTTTAAGATCTCTCTAGCGCTAAAAAAATGTTCTCCACCCAACCCGAAATGCAGTAATAATAATAAACCCACATTTTCTTCAAGTATTTTATTTAGTATTTGACTAGTCACATTCTTATTTTCTAATTATGCAAATAATATACTAATACATTCTTAATGTAAAAAATTAAACTCCACAGATAAGGTGAAAATCTCCTAGACAACATCGATCCCAGTTCCTTCCCAGAAGTCACAGATTAAGAGTGATATGTATCTTTCTTAAGCTTCTATTATACACACACACACACAGAGAAATTAAAGTTTGATTTGTTTTGCTTTTGCATAAATGATATAGTACTGTGTATATCGTTATGCAATTTCTACTGATACTGCATGTTTTGGATATCTTTCCTGTCAGTACCTCCAATCCAATGCATTTTTCTTTTCTTTTCTTTTTGTTTTTTGTCTTTTCAGGGCCACACCCATGGCATATGGAGGTTCCCAGACTGAGGGTCTCATCGGAGCTATAGCTGCTGGCTTACACCACAGCCACAGCAATGCCAGATCTAAGGTCTGCAAACTACACCACAGCTCACGGCAACTGTGGATCCTTAACCCACTGAACAAGGCCAGGGATCTAACCCGCAACCTCATGGTTCCTAGTCAGATTCATTTCCGCTGCACCACGACGGGAACTCCCCAGTCCATTCTTTTAATCTGCGTACTGTGGTATTCAGTAATTTGAATATATCAAACGTGTTTTAAACTTCTAACCTACTAGTGGATATTTTAGGTTGATTCCATTTTATCTCTCTCTAAACAAAAACACAAAAAAATCTTTGTACACACATTTAAGTATTTCTCTAGGGTCAGTACTAGAAATTGAAACTCTGGAGTAGAAAAGTATGTGCATTTAAATTTCTAATAGATACTTTCAATTTTTCTCTTGTCTAAGTTTTTTTTTTAGTTTTTTTTTCTTTGTATTTTAAAAATCAATTTGGAACTTATCTGGAGGGTAAAGAATGAGGAAGGATTGACTTTTTTTTTCATCATATAAATGAATTCCCAGTTGTCCCAAAACCATTTACTAACTAATCCATCTTTTCCCAGTGGATTTGAAGTGATGCCTTTGTCATATGTTAAATTCCCATGTATGCTGGAGTTGAGCTTTGGATTATCTATTCTGCTTATTGATATGTCTATTCTTGTTTTCAGTGCCTTATGTTTTAGCTGCTTTAGCTCTATAATAAATTTTAATATCTGGTAGAGCAAGTTTTCCACCATGACATCTTTCCTATTTTTTTTTTTTTTTTTTAGGCCACACCCGCAGCATATGGAACTTCCTAGGCTAGGGGTTGAATTGGAGCTACAGCTGCTGGCCTATGCCACAGCCACAGCAATGCCAGATCCAAGCCAGGTCTGAAACCTACACCACAGTTCATGGCAACGCCAGATCTTTAACCCAGTGAGAGAGGCCAGGGGTCAAAACTGCATCCTCATGGATGCTAGTCAAATTCGGTTCCACTGATCCCCTATGGGACCTCCAGCAATGCCGGATCCTTAAACCACTGAGCGAGGTCAGGGATAGAACCCACATCCTCATGGATACTAGTCAGGTTCCTAACCTACTGAGCCGCAGGGGAACTCCCTGCTTTTCTTGATAGTCTGTGTTTTTCTGGTATAAAGTGTAAACTATTTTTTAAGAAGTAAAATGTAGAAAGTAACACCTCTTTTCCTATTTACATTGTTTATCATCACCCCTCCATATATATACACACACACAGACTAATTTTATGATTTATGGGCTTGAAGGTAGATGTCAGTCACAGGAGACTATGACCAAAGAGTAAAAAAAAAAAAAGGCGGGGGTTGGGGGGACATGTAAAAAGTGAGTAACTACTGTGGGCAATATCACCAAGTAGAAAGAGACTTCGCTAAAGAAATAGTGAGGAGGATCTACGGAGAAAGAAATGCCGTGAAAGCCCAAACTGAACTGGGAGAATTTTAAGCCAGACATTGAGAGGTTTAGCCTGAATGCTGAGAAAATAGGAAGTCGGGGCTGCTGGAGTGAAAAGTCAGCCAGCGAGCCTACAAGTGAAAAAGATCTATCTTCTAAAAACCTCATCAATATATCAAACTCAGGTCAAAGGAAGGTGAATCCTGAGACTGTGCCCTGCAGTTTATCTGTCTTATACCCAATCTTTCATCACACAGAACTAAAGCAATTTTTCTATCCGTCATTTACACACCTAACCTGCGTGGTTATAGACGACCTTCTTGTTGAATGTCTGGCAAGGTGCTGAGAGGAAAGGTCATGGTCTTAATAAAGGTCTTTAAAGTTTAACCCTGGCTGTCTTGAGGGCATTTGTGGCAAATGTTGCTTACAATGTATAAGAGGGTGAAAAGGAGCACTTAAAGTGGGGCACATGAAGGTCAGGCCTCTCCCTGGTTGCCAGATGTCCCTGGTCATGGTGGCATGCTCAGAGGGGCTGCTTTGGCAGCCTCTGTTGTAGAAATCTTCCAGAGATGCCCATCTGGGTGCCTGAGGCAGAGTCTCAGCGGGTAGAGGCCACAGGATGTCCCCTTGGATACTGCCAGATGCTCTGGTTGCTGGGCACCCTGCTTGGCAGGCAAAGCAGTTACCTTGACAACCATCTCTCTCTCACATACACACACACATACACACACACCCCTCCACATGTCTGCAATTTTTTTTTACTTCTCCTTTCCTAATAAGTGCCAGGGTATTCCAGGGACAGGCAAGCATATCTCTCAGGACAGGATGTCCTCTGCTCCAGGAAGGGGGGCAAGGAAGGTGAGTAGAGATGTATCTGTGTTATAACTGAATGAAATTTCATCACTATAAGTGCATATGTACCTGCTTCTAGGTTAAAATGTGTCGTATATCAATAGATGTTTCAGCATGTATCATGCAAATGGTCAGATCACCATTTACTTGCCCATTTGCTTTCCTGCTCCCTTCTCCTCTCTGCTGCCCCATGGGAGAGTCACCTCAGGCCCTTTGCTGAGGGGAAGTGCTGAGTCATGGCTCCAGCTGGGTTTCTGTCTCGTATCCTCCATCTCCATTCTTTCCTCAGTCCATCCCTCTCCTGTGCTGGGTTCACTCTAGAGCTCTGGGTCCTCTTCATCACCTCCCACCTCAGCCTGGACACCTTCCCAGAGGTTCGCTTCTAGGCAATAAAGAGACTTCACTCTATTTCTGCATTTACTCTCATCTTGCCTTCTCAGAAGGTTATTCTGAGCCTTTCTCCATTTAACCCCCCTCCCCTTTCCTGAAAAAACAGGAGTCTGACCAAGTTTGACCCAGGCGGCTAATTCTTCCTTGTATTCATGCTGATCCTCCTCCAGTCCCTCACCTCCTAATCGGATTATGGCAGTGTCTCATGCCTTGGGGCATGGCAAGGAAAGTGAGATTTAATTTGACACCCTGCACTGAGGCTTTTTTTTCTCATTCTAGGTCTCCAAGTGCCAGACCACAGGTTCTTTGAGGTGGGTGTGGTGCTGTGCGCCGAAGTGAGTGCAGCAACTGGAAGGGTGCTGTGTTTATAAGTTCAGGGGCAGTATCTAGCGGGCCCCTAAGGGCAGGATGTTTGGGGGTCTCTGTAGGCTATCAGGTCTCTTTCCCATCCCCGTTAGGCTCGTCTAAGGCAGAAATTCCAATCAAGTAGTCTCACTAACTAGTTGCAAATAAGGTGGACCAGGATTGTTTTCCTCCACCGCCCAACAGAGGTGGGAGAGTGGAAAGATGGCCCTGCCCGCTCAGTCTGGTTACTATGGCGACAGCCACGGGGTGACCCAAGTGCTCCTCCCTCACTCCTGCCAAACCCAGAGAGATGACGGCACCTCGCTGACTGCGCCAAATTCCAGCCAATGGGCGGCTGCTCCCGCCTTCCCTTCCGCCAGCTCTCCCCTCCTCTCCCGCCCCCTCGCCCCGGGAACTCGATTCACAAATCTGGACTGGGGATTTCCGGCTCCAAGCCGGGTTGAAAGGGCGCTGGGGCCAGGCAGGGGAGAGTCGAGGTCTGTCCTCCTATGAGAGCAAGTAGGAGCCGGCATTTCTGGGCTTGGGGTCCAGACTCCTGTAACTCGCCACCAGAACGGATTACACCCTACTCCTAAATTACCCGGAAAACCTAATTGAGGCCGAGTCTGCAACGCCTCTTGCTCCTGCAAGCCCTCTCCCTGTCCCAGCGCTCCCGTCAGCACCACGGACAGCGGACGCGGGCCTTTTCTTTACAGGCCTCTCTGGGTTCTCTCTCCAGATCCTCCGAGGTCTCCGTGGCGACCAGGCTCAGTGCTCTACTGGAGCCAGGCCTCCTTGGGCCAATGAAATAGTGAATGGGGCTCTTAGCTATGTGTTTAAGAAAGCAACGGTGACAAAAGAGGAATCTCAAATAGCTTTTCTTCTTTCAACCCCCCAAAATGGCTCCTGTCTCACAGGCTGCCTGTGTCCTAGCCTCCCTGGAATGAAGGACCAGTGTCTGAGTCTTAAGCAGGGATGGGCCTCCCAAGGCTGCCCCAGGTGGATGTGTGACTGAAGCAGCCTTGCAGCAGCTCCATGGGTGGGGAAAATTGTATGGGGCTAAGTGTGGCTTTCAGGCCCCACTGGAGAATGAAGGCAGACTTAGGCCTGACCTGACTCTAGATAGGATGTATGGCAGGGAGAGATGGAGGAGGAAGAGAAAAGCAGCAATAACTAGCTGGGGCTACCTCAACGAACCGCTCTGTAAAAGGAAACAACTTCTGCTGTCCATATCACTTATTCTCTAAAAGGCCTGGGCATTAATGAGTAGATAGGTCAGACAAGATGAAAATGGGGGGGGGGGGTCAGTGGAAGGCAGGAATTCAACTTTACCATCAAGCCTCAACCCTTGACTCCCTCACTTTACCCTCTGTAAAATGGAAGCCAGCGAGAGGAGGGGAAGCAAAACCTTAGGGACTTGACCTTCTGCACTAGGTCTACGGCGGCCCTTCTGCCCTGCCTGTGACAGTTCCACTCCCACTCCCTCCCTCCCAGGGCCCAAAAAAAGGCCGGCGCAAAAACATCTGCAGGCGCTTCCAGCGCTTTATAGTTCTCTCCGGGACAGACGGACAGACAGACAACGCGGCCCGCACCGTCGGCCCTCAACATTGGCACCTTGGATATGGCACCAGGTCCAAACCAGTCCCTGGTACCCTCCCGGGAGAATTCCGGTCCGACCTCAGATCAGCACCTCAGACAGCTCCCGGCCCACCCCATCCCTCCCCCCTCCCTCTGAAACCACCAAATAAATTAAAAGGGGGGGGGGTACATCTAAGGATAAGGAAGAAGGGTGCCCCTCCCTCAGAGTAAGAAGAGTTTTCTGTCTCCTCCCACCCTTCCGCTGAGGCGCCGCCGCCGCTGCCAGGGTGACCTCCTAGATTGATTTTTTTTTCCCAAACCTCAGCCTCCTGAAGCTGGCATCCCCCTCCCCCCCAACTCCCGGCATGCAACACGTTGGAAAAGGTAGGGAGAGGCCGTGGGGGTGGGGCGAAGGACCATCCTGGTGGTTTGTCTGGGCTCCTGGGGCTGCAGTTTCTCGCGGCACCACCTCAGCCGATCCAAATTAAGAAATAATGTTCCCTTTGGTCCGGAGAGAAGAGTAAGGGGGGCTCAGTCTGGGGAAGAAATGCAAGCTGACACAGGCAGATGGGGGGAAGGCAGACAGGAGAGGAAATGGTGACAAATACCAGGAGCGAGGAAAAAGAGAACGGGAGGTGGCGACACAGGTGCAGAAAGACAAACGGGGTAATGAGAGATAGTCATGTAGGGGGTAAGATCCAGACGGAAATACACCCAAGGAACAGAAACTGGAAAGGCAGGGATGGAGATGGAAAGGCAAGAGAGAAGGTGAAGATACAGGAGATGAAGAAATGGACAAATCCGAGGGAGACGGACTTACAGTCACACACAGAAGGGGAGGCAGAGTCCCGGGCAGAACTGAAGAGATGGGGACGAAGATAGAAAGGGTTACGTTGGGGGTCCCCTCCCGCTCTCACCCCCTACCCCCACCCTGAGCCCAACAAATCCAGACGCCGCGGCTCCGGCATCCTGGCCTCCACCTTCCCCTGCGGGGCAGGGGCGGCTCCTTCTCGGGCCACGGCTTGGACCGGCTGTAACAGCGGCGGCGGCTTGATGGTCCCGGGGGGCTCCGAGTGTGTGTCAGGGGCTGGGGCGGGAAGCGGGGCGGCCCTTGGATTTCCCTAGCGGTCCAGGTTCATAGTCCAGTGCTTGGCTCCAGTCGCGCAGCTGTCCCTGGCAGCTGAGGAGGAGGAGGGGGCCGCGGGCGCTCCCCCGCTGGGTGGACCCCCGGAGCCGGCGGCGGCCTCGCCCTCGTTCTTGAGGTCTTGGAAGACCTGCGTGAAAAAGTGGGGGTCGGCATTGAGCCGCAGCATCTGCGGGCTGAGCCGCTGGATGAGGCGCAGGCAGCGTTGCCAGAAGCGCTCCTTGTCGGCTCCACGAGGAAGGGCTTGAGCGGGTAGGAGATCTCGTTGCCCATGTAGGAGTAGGCGAGGTAGAGACAGGTGAGGAAGGCGGCCTGAAGCTCAGCGGCCGATGCCAGCTCATCCCCGCGCAGCGACTCCCGGCACAGCAGGTACACGAACACCAGGTTGGCGGGCGTAATGAAGGCCTGGTCTTGCCAGCCCTGCAGCAGCAGCGAGCGGTCCACTCCGCGGAACCAGCCCACCAGCTCTCCCGGGCTCAGCTCCTTGAGACGGTAGCAGCGTCGGCACACGAAGTCGCCCAGGCAGCGCAGCAGCTCGCCGGTGGAAGCCTGCACGATGACCCTCCTCGGCGAGCCGCCAGGGTACCGGCGGCGCTGCCTGCGGGGCTGGGGGCGGCGGCGGCGGCGGCTTCCCTCCGCCCGAACCAGGCTGTGGTGCGGCGGCGCTGCCCCCTGACGGCGGCTCGCAAGTGGCAGCGGCCGCGGGCACGGTGGGCACAGGCACCGCCAGGGGCTTGGCTGCGCCGCCGCCGTCGGGAGGGTCCCGACCCTTGCGGAGAAGGTTCTCGCGGTTGCGTTGCTGGACCAGTGGGTCGGGGCCGGTGGACGCTGGCTTGGGCGTCACCTTCTTGCTGCCTTTCTTCTTTTTGGCAGATGCGGCTACCAGGCGCTTCCAGGTGAGGGCCGAGATGAGTACCGACGGCCGCTTGAGTCGGCTCTCGCCTTTGCCGCCCTTGCCCACTGGCGGCGCCCCGTAGCCCCCAAGCGCCTCGTCCCCAGCGGGCGGCGCCTTCTTCTTCTCCTCCGGCAGCCCGCCGGGCCTCCGGCCCTTGGCCGAGGAGGCGGGGGAAAGAGACAGCACCGTGCCCATCCTGCAGAGCGGGGCCGGCGCCCGGGCCCCGGCGGGAACCGCGGGCGGCGCTGCTGCCGCCGCTGCTGCAGCCCCCGGGGACCCGGCGGTGGGGGCCTAGCCCCGGCCCGGGCGCGGGAACAGGCAGTGGAAGGTGGCTGCTCGGCGGTTCGGCGGCGGCGGCGGCTCAGAGTCTGAGCTGCGCCAGCTGCAGCGTCAGCCCCACCCCTTGGCCCGGTCTTTGCCGAGCCGCGCCCCTCCTCGCGCAGCCAATCCTCGACAGAGGTGCCCTCCTAAGCGGCATCTCCTCTGACCAATAGAATCTCGCATGCCAATCAGGTCCCGCCCATTCCCCCCCTCCTCTGTCTCAGGTCCTTTCCCTTCACTAGAAAGGGAAAGGAGGAGGAGGTGGCTGGTTCGAGGTCCCCTTCTGAGTCGAAGTTGGTAGATGAGGAGCTGCTTCCACCTCCCGCTCCAGGTCCTGGGACCCTGAGTCAACTTGTTTTAATGCACCGGATGGCAATAGCAGAGATGCCATGGGAACAGACTCTCCCTCCTTTTGATTGTGTGTAGGGGGCAGCGTGGTCAGTGAGTGTTTTCATCAGGGAGCCCGGGGCCCAGCTGGGTCTCACTGCACAGGCTCTTCCAATCTTGCAGTCAGTCCATTCCCTCTTAGCTCTCCTTCCCTCCCTTCCCCTTGCCGAGGCTAGTGGGGAGGACTGCAGCAGGCACATTTCTGCTCTGCCTGAGATGGGGTGCTGGCTAGGCTGGCCGTCCTGAAGGTCATAACCTGTCCCCTTCGGGGCCTTTACTCTGGGGGTGGCAAGACCCTCGGATATGTCCCCGCAGCCACCGTTTGCCAACCTGATTCTCTGCACTTGAGTCTGTGATGAGAGGCCCTGAGCTCAGGTCCCTGGGTGGCTGCTCTTGTCTTCTGTCCTCCTCTCCCTCCCCACCCAACACCTCCTGATTCCACACTTGGATGAGTATTAGGTGGTAGGTCCCTGGGGAAATGCTGGATACTGATCTGCCCAAGCTGAGATGGGTTTTCACTGTTATATGCTCCCTGCCATTCAAGTCCTGGCTGTCTCCGCTCCCAGCTACATGCTCTTATGCTGTGTCTTGCCCATTTCTCTCTGGGTCTGTCTGTTCCTTCCTTGGCACCCATAAGGCCTTTGCCCTGGATTTGGTACTCTCTGGGCTTTATCTGAAGGTCCTGAGCTCAGCAGGCCTGTTCTATCTGCCTTCTGGGACTGTGTTCACCCTTCTCCTGGCCTGCTCTCTGTGGATCCCCAACACAGGAGTCTTCCAGCTTCCTCAGCGGGCCCTTGAGATGGGGAAAGAAACCTTTGCCAATGGATTCAGCAAAATCCTCAGAATTGGTCCTGGAGTTGCCTCCATGCTCCTCACAGACCATTAACACAACTCCAAGGATCCACTGCTTGTCGAGGTTGTTATATATGCAGGTGTGTGCCTAGTTCATTCCAGATAGGCTATTACAGAATCCTCTTGGGCTGCCATCAGAGGCACCAGCTTTTCTCAGCTGTCCCATAGGCCTCCCACATAAGGGGGCCTGTGGTCTGGCTATAGTGATACCCCATACCCACCATACACTACTATACACAGGCCAACTTGTACCCCCTCCCTGACTTAGTGCCCATTTGTACTTTCTCTGGGGGGGGGGGGGTGTCTCTTCTGCTCCCTTACGTCTGATCTTTATTCTCATAGTCCAAGGTGACCTGCCCAGCCCCTCATTCTCCCCATAGTTGCAGAAAAATGTTCCCTCTTTTCAGTTTCTGTAATTGGTTCCACTTCCTCCTACAAGGCCTTCTGAGTCAGCCTTTATCTGCCACCCAAGGAACAGTCGGTTCACCAGTAGTTAAGGACAAGGCCCACAGAGACTGAATTATGCTGGCAGAAACACCAGGCACGCGGATCTGAATGGCACGTGGGTCCTCCCAGCTCTGCTCCCAGCAGTCCCTCATTGACATAAGGCCTATTGCTGGTGTCATTCAGGACAAGACCCTATGTAGCAGCCACAGATGTCACCACCATGATTTCCCCACTCCAGGTTCAGCAGTGACCCTCCTGTTGTCCTCTTAGGATGGAGAGTTGCCTCCTCTGCTTCAGGGTCCCAAGCCTTAAAAGGGACCTTAAAAGATTTTACTCTCCCTTCTCACTCTCCATTTGTCCTGCCTCAGACCCTTTCTCTTTGGCTCACATGCTCACCACTCTCTTAGTCAGGTGATCCCTCTTGAATCTCTGAGCTCCTATAACTACTCCAGGACCCTCCCTCAGACCACCATGCTGTCTTCATTAAGCTCTTGAAATTCCATCTCTTCCAAGAAGTTTTTCTGGACTGATCGCAAGGGACCTGATGCCTTTTCTGGTATCAATCTTTCTAATCTCTTTTGCCCAGGAGTATCTAGGGAAACAACCTGGTTAAGAGCTGGGCTCCGAATTGCCAGTCCAAGATGTACAAGATGAATATGGATGGAATTTTAACGGACAAGCAGACAACATAATAAAAACAAATCCACAAAGAATGACAGCATTGCTGGAGTTCCTGTCATGGCGCAGTGGAAACAAACCCGATTAGGAACAAATGAGGTTGAGGGTTTGATTCCCAGCCTTGCTCAGTGGGTTAAGGGTCTGGTGTTGCTGTGAGCCATGGCATAGGTCACAGACGTGGCTGGGATCCTGCGTTGCTGTGGTTGTGGTGTAGTCCGGCAGCTGTAGCTCCTATTCAACCCCTAGCCTGGGAACCTCCATATGTCATGAGTGCAAAAGCAAAAAAAAAAAAAAAAAAACGCATTTCTGTTATAAAAAACCCAGCAGCATTAAGGGAGAAGAGAGGGAGGGAGGTTATGTCTCTACAAGAGGGATAAGCACAGTGAAACCAGGAAGACTTCATGAGAAGGTGGGCTTTAGGGAAGCAGAATAGCTTTCCACCCACATCTGCAAGTGTACTTTTCTGGTTGGGTTATATTTAGGGTATATATTCTGTAAGTGATTCATTTATCTGTATTAATATCTGCATGTACATTCTTACCTGTTCATTTCCCATGGAACTACAGGCTCCTCTGGGACAGTGCTGGCTGTGTTAAACTCTCTTAGGTGAGAAACCCCCTAAGGCCAGGCTCCTTGTCTGTCTCCATCACTCTGTAGGTTACCTAGAATGGTGCCCTGTCCAGGTTATTCCTGAAGGTTCTTTAAGGCAAGTACTGCAGGCATAGACCAAGAACTGGAGGGACTAAACCGGGGTTTTCACTTGGGCAGAAACATGGCCTTACTGATGAGGATCTCTGCCAACTTCACCTTAGAGATGAACCCTTCACTGACTCCCCTGGGCACATGAGCCCCATCTTTAAGGGAATATTCCCAGGCAACGCTGCTCAGATTCTTCTGCCCTTTGGCTATTTTTATCTTTTTTTTTTCTGAAAGACCATAGTCTAGATGGTAGGAGGCAGTTCTAGTCCACAGCTTATAAATTGTATGTCATTTTAGCTTTCTGGGCCTCCCTTTCTTCATACTAAAATGCAGGAATTCTATGTATTTTATTATCAGACAAAAAATGAATATTAGAGGCGTAAGATATTATCTTGGGAACTAGATTTTAAAAATGATGCCTAAAGCCTCTTCTAGTTTTACGATTCTGATTCTAAATAAAAATCTGTCCTATGAATCTGTTTCACTTTCTGGCTCTGGCTCTGTCTGGTTCTCCCTAATCTGTTTCTGCCTGATGGGCTCAGTCTTGTGTGCACAGCATGAGTGTGAGATCTGCCCTTCTGCAGTTCTACCCGAGAGATGAAGGGGAGGGGTGCTCAGGTTTTCAGCAATGTAAACCTCCTTGGGTTCCTCCAAGCTTTAGGGGGCCCCTGAAAGATGGTAAGACAAAGGACAGGATGCCAAGATGGCCAAGTTCCAAGGTCTCCCCAGTACACATCAAGATCGGAGGTCCTAGAACCCAAGGTCATTGCACCCCATGTCTCCAAGGGGTGCCTAAAAAGGGGCTGATGACAATGCAGATTCTTAACATAGCCAGAGTGGAGACTCAGCCTGGGCATCTGAATGCCTGGACCTTGCTACCCCGCTTTGCTGATCCAGTACTCCCACCCCAGGGTCTCAGCTCCTGAGGCGTCCAAAGGGAAAGGATATGCACCAGCCCTCCTTCCCTGGAAGACCTTATCCCAGGGAAGCTGGGGTGGGGAGGCAGTGGAGGGAGCAAAATATCTCCCTGGGCAACAGGGGGTAGTGGGGGAAAGGGGCTGAGCAGAGAGAAGAGGTGAACTTGACAAGGAGGTGCTGCTAGCTACCAGGAGGGACACCCCACGTTCTCATGCCTTTCCCTTTCCAGCAAGCCTCTGGCTAGGAGGACTTAATTGAGGAGCCCAAATATAGGTTTTTAAGAAGAGAATAGGATTGATAAGCACAGTAGGGGAACTAGTGCCCTGGGACAGGAAGAGAAAGGACCAATGCTGAGATGCTGGAGGGCCTGGGATGAAGGGTCAGGGGAGGACAAGCATGAGCCTGGGGCTCTTTTCTTGCCCTAAGCTCTGCTTCCTTAATAAAACCTTGGTCTCCCTTCAAGGTTACTGATGCCAGCCCTCTTGCATCCTCACCCCTGGATCTTCTCTCCCTAGCTCTCTGGCTCCTGTTTTCACCCCCCTTTGTTACCCCTGAGAACAGTTCTCTCTGCTCAATCCTTCCAGCACTCTCCAATAGCTTTATTTCTTAGTTCACCTTCTCCTGCTTCCATCAAGCCCCTTTTCTGCCTCCTCCCTTTCACCCCCAACCCCAAGCCACAAGCGTCTCTGTTTCCTCCCTGCCCCTGCTGGAGCCCAGCATAGCAGTCCAGATGTAGCAACAGATCAAGAAGGGCGGGGGTGGTGGCTGTTACTTTTCTGGGATATTCTTAGCCTGTCTGGGGGCTGGAGCTGGAATCAGCGTTTCCATCTCAACCAGGCAGGTGGCTGCAGGAAAGCTGCCACTGTGACTGGGTCTTCATCTAGATGTATGTCTCTTTCCCTATCCCTGTCCTCCTTTGTCTCAATTCCATTCTCAGTCCTTCCTTCCCATATGGCCCTGTGCCCTGGGATGGGGGTGGAGATTCCCTCTGCCCTGGCCTGGCTCCAGTGAGGTTTGAAAACTCCGGTCTTGGAGACTCTTGGGGAAAGAGAAGACCTTCAAGAACTCTGGCTCAGGTATTCCCTGGATCCCCAAACAGCCTTTGCCTTCTGCCCTGCTTTCATCTGGCCCAAAAACCTTTGCATGGTACTTGATTCTAGACTCTAGCCATGACCATGAGAGCCTTCCTTATCCTGATTGCACTCCAGGGCTCAGCCTCTCAGGAAGCAGCTCCCAAACTCCAGGAATCACTCAGGGCCCCTGGAGTTCGGGAGCTACCTCTGAGAGAGGCTGAGCCCTGGGGTATAGTCCTCGTTTGGAATTGAACGAGGGGCTCACCAGCCCAGACTCCTTCCTCAGCAGAGGGAGAGGCCAGGAAGAGATCTGACTCATTCACAAATGGCACAGAAAACATTTGTCACCTTAGAGAGACACTGTGGGGGTTCCTATGTAGGTTCTAGAGTCATGCAGGTCTGAATTCAAATCTTGCCCCTCCTCTTATGAGCTGGGAAGTTTGGGCAAGTTTCTTAATTGTCCCGAGGTCTATAAAGGTGGACAATCACAGGGTTGCTGTAAGATTTTGTTTAATCTCACAATGCTCCATAATGCTTGTATATTACACGTGCATGGTACTGGATGTTCAAGAAATGTGAGTTATTACAAATTATGCTGTCATCATTCTTTTTACAGAGCAGTAACAGTTTATTTGGCCTGTACCGTTACCATGTTTCTTTTCTCATTAGACCCTTCTTCATTAAAGGGCCAGGGTCATACTATTTCTTTTTGTTTGGCTTTTGAGACCTGAATTTAGAGCTGTCCTTTCTTCTGGGCAATCATGCTGGGAGCTATGGCTATTCCTGGGGGGTTGTTTGATTGATTCCTGAGGTCATG
Organism: Phacochoerus africanus; assembly: GCF_016906955.1. NCBI lineage: Eukaryota > Metazoa > Chordata > Mammalia > Artiodactyla > Suidae > Phacochoerus > Phacochoerus africanus. The sequence continues at coordinate 186,512,710 of NC_062546.1, read as the reverse complement.
AAAACCTGACAGCATATCAGGCACTGGTCCCCTTCTCTGGTCCACTGTAGACCTCATTAATTTTGTGAACCTCTGTGTATCTGCTATATGCCAGGCGCCATGCTGGTCCCACATTCTGACAGCAATTTTCAGATGGTGTTCTCAGGCTATTCATCCCACACCCTGCTGTCTTTCCAAAGCTCCAGAGACTCCAGGTAGGGTCAGTTCTGCTTTTCAAGAGCTTTGAGAAACTTTTTGCAGCACTATAAAATCCCTATTAGCAAATACTATTTGAGAAACTGTCACCTAAAAGGTATTGGTCTAGGTGCTGGGAACAGGAAACAGGATGAGGTAGGACTCCAGCCTTCGAAGAGCATAGAAGAGAAATGATAGAGATATGAAAAATAATAATAAATAGTAGTAAATTAGTCAGTGTCTTATGATTAGTTACAGAGGATGGGACTGGACAACTTTACTGGTCCTGCCCATCCCCCTCCACCTTTGCAGTTAATCAAATTCCAGCTTATCCTGAATTCTCACAGCTAAGCAACCACTGGCAGGGGGTTAAATTTTTTTTTTTTTCTTTTTAGGGCCACACCTGTGGCATACGTAAGTTCCCAGGCTAGGGGTTAAATCAGAGCTGCCAGCCTACACCACAGCCACAGCAACGTGCTATCCAATCTGCATCTGCGAGCTACACCACAGCTCTCGGAAACACTGGATCCTTAACCCACCGAGTGAGGCCAGGGATCAAACCCGCACCCTCATGGATACTGGTCGGGTTTCTAAAAGCCACACTCAAGACTGCTTTATCTGTGTGCTGTGCTTTACAGTTTACAAAGCACATCCATAGAATCCATAGACACAATTTCCCCTGAGCTACAATGGGAACTCCTAAAATCAATTTTTAACTGACGTCCAGTTCCTCCAGCTGGTATTGTGTCCTCTCCAGTCCCTGGCCTTTCCTGTCCAATCCCATGCTGAGATGATGCTAAACACCTTTCCTAAGGCAGAGCCAGGCCTCAGCAACTGTCTGCTCAGTGACTGATTCTGCCCTCAGAGCATGAGGGTTAATGAGTAACTGCTTGAGGAAGAGCCTGGTGGGCCTGCTTACAGCCCAACATCTTGTTGGATAGGACCCACTTCTATTTCCCTCCTCTTTGTCCAGGATTAGAGGCTGGTGGGAGAATGGGCTCTGTAACAGGTTCATTAATTTACATTTTCCTCTCTGTAGTCCCAAAACATAAGGTCAATCCTTTCTTTTTAACTCCTTTAGGTAAAAAAATGACCCTGATTTAATCACCCAGCACTCCACATGTACTCATTTTTTATTTGGGGTATGGGGCAGAGAAGTATAAGAAGGCTGTCTGTTGGACTAACTGGTAGCTTCTAAGATACTCTGCCTTGCAGAACCACCTGAAAGAACTTTGTAAAAATACAACTTCTGCGACCTACCTCAGACCAATGGAATCACAATTTCTTTGGGTGGGTTTAAGGTGGCATCACTGTAAGAAAAAATTAAGAGAAAGAGGGAAACTCAAGGAGATGGCTGGGTTCTACCTGTTCCTCCTCTTAAGCACTTCTATTATTGCTGCAAGAGGAGCATCTAACCTCTGTGTAGTAAGAATATCCTAATTTGCTTTTGGGGAACCATTTCTTCCACACTCTGAATTCATGCAGTTTACATGGGGCAATGGGAGTATCTTTTTCGTGTACCTAAAGGCCCAGACTCAAGACTACCTTATATGTGTACCATGCTCTACAGTTGACAAAGCACATCCATAGACACAATTTCACCTGATACTTCAGCAGCCTCTTGAATAGATATGTAGCTGACCATCTACTTTCCTGGTCACAATGGATCAGGGATGGGCTGATAACCAAAGTCAGTGTGAGATTCAGTTCTTGGAGTTTTACTAGAACTATTGAGAATGAGAGCCTTTCTTTCCTCTGAGGTTGCTAAGCTAGTGAGATGAAAACCTTGAGATGTTGGTGACTTGCTTGCTCCCACATGGAGAGAGGTCATCTGAACTAATATGCAGGAAAACAGAGTCAACAGATGAAGGGATAGATTCCTGATGTAATTTTAGCCCCTGGATCCATCTGGTCCTGATGCAGGTCTATAACCCAATAAACACCCCTTCTTCCCACATTTTTTCTTTCTTTCTTTCTTTTTTTTTTTTTTGGTCTTTTTTTGCTATTTCTTTGGGCCGCTCCCGAGGCATATGGAGGTTCCCAGGCTAGGGGTCCAATCGGAGCTGTAGCCACCGGCCTACGCCAGAGCCACAGCAACTCGGGATCCGAGCCGTGTCTGCAACCTACACCACAGCTCACGGCAATGCCGGATCGTTAACCCACTGAGCAAGGGCAGGGACTGAACCCGCAACCTCATGGTTCCTAGTCGGATTCATTAACCACTGCACCACGACGGGAACTCCCCTTCCCACATTTTTTCTAATCTTAAGGTAGTTTGAATAGCAAATCTAATACCTGCAAGGAAAAAAAATCCCAACAAATAGAACTTCCTGCCTGGAAATCTTCCTTCTGGATATTTTTTGATAACTTCAAAGAAATACATGTTTGGTCTTGATGCTGAGGAGGATGGTCTGTCACATCTGGTTGTCAGTGAAGGACTGAATCTGGATAAGGCACTGTTGACTACAATCTGGGTTCTGACCCTAAGGCTTATTTCCTGCTGGATTCCTCAAACCTCCCTGTCCAAACCATAGCTGGTGATAGGAGTTCTTCGTTAAGTCCCAGTGACCCTTCCTCATAGTAAAGGCCTTGGGACAAGAAAGCCATTTTCCTAAAGCCTGTAAAACTGTCAAATCTTCCTTCTGGGCTGCTGCCAGGTTACATTCCTTGGGGTATCAGCTTCCTGCCTAAGTAAGAAATTTGATGCTTCACTCTCCATCATGCTTCTGAATCAAGTTTGCCCCCAACCAGTGTCAGAGGCAGCTGTGGCCACACAGAACCATTTGTTATCATCAGAACCATTAGCACAGTGTCTCTGGTGGTGGTGGTGGTAGCAGTGGGGGTGGGTTTGAGCTTTAACCTGCCCCGGGGTTCTCTTCCAGGACTCCTGCCTAGCCTGCCCTTGGGGAGCTCTCTCAGAGGAGTGCCTGGGCCTCCAATAAAACAAAAAAAATTTTTTTTCTGTCTTTTTGTCTTTTAGGGCCACGCCTGCGGCATATGGAGGTTCCCAGGCTAGCATCCATTCAGAGCTATAGCTGCTGGCCTACACCAGAGCCACAGCAACACGTGATCCGAGCCGCGACTGCAACCTACACCACAGCTCATGGCAACTCCAGCCCCTTAACCAACTGAGCGAGCCCAGAGATCGAACCCACATCCTCATGGATGCTAGTCGGGTTCGTTAACTGCTGAGCCATGACAGGAACTCCCTAAACCAATTTTTTTTTTTTTTTTGGTCTTTTTGCCTTTTCTAGGGCTGCTCCCACAGCATATGGAAGTTCCCATGCTGGAGCCTACACCAGAGCCACAACAACACGTGATCCGAGCCGTGTCTGCAACCTACACCACAGCTCACAGCAACACCAGATCCTTAACCCCCTGAGTGAGGCCAGGGATCAAGCATTGCAACCTCATGGTTCCTAGTCAGCTTTGTTAACCACTGAGCCACAATGGGAACCCCGAGCTACTGGGGACCTCCAAACCAAAATTTTTGATCACAACATGGTTCATGCCTCTTTTTTAAACTCTGAGGGTTTACTTTCAAGTAGTTTATGGATTATTCTGCAGTAGGACAACATTTTCCTATCTCACTCTGTGGTCCAAATACACAATTTTTTTTTTTTAAATTGAAGTATAGTTGATTTATAATACTGTGTTTCATATTATTCTTTCATATTGACTTATGAGTGCCCACATAATTTTCCCTTTGCCCTTACCTTTTCAACCTCAGCCCTTCCTCTGACCTTACCACACTGGCCTCCTGCTCTGGGCTCTGCAATGGTTGTTTTTCTCTTCTTGGAACATTCTTCTAGTTATAGGCTGGGGCTTACTATCTCATCTTATTTAGTTTTTTGATCAAAAGCCACTGTCTTAAACAAAGTCTACCCTAACTAACCTGCTATGGACTGAATTATGTCCCCCCTTAAATTCATATGCTAAGCCCTAGCCCCAAACATGATGGTATTTGGAGATGTGGCCTTTGGGAGACAACCAGGTTTAGATGAGGTCATGAAGGCAGGGTCCTCAGAATGGGATTAGTACCAAAAGCTTCTCCCTCTCCTTCTCTTTCTCCACCTTCACCCCACTCCCTCTGCCATATGAGGACACTGGCAGAATTCATCACCCCCTCTCCCCACCCAGCTCCTGCCTCTCTCTCTCCTCAAAACCACTGTAAACTTTTCACTTTCCCAGCACAATCTTTTCAGTGGAGTTTAGGCTTTCACAAAAGACTGAATAGAGGTGGTCTGGATATAAACATCTGAAACATCAACTTTTTGGAGGCCAGAGATGCCAAGAGGGAGTTGGAGGCTTCAGGCTCAGTCCTTGGATGTCTTCTCTCTCTCCATTCAGTCTCTAGGCAAAATTCAGCCATAAGCTCATGACACATTTATATCTCCAGTCTCCATTGCTTCCTTAAGTACAGGAAACTACTTGAGATCTCCACTTGGATGCATAGGCATCTCAATTCCTTAGATGCAGACTAATACATTTAGAATGGATTAACAACCAGATCATACTGTATATAGCACATGGGAACTATATCCAATCTCCTGGGAAAGAAAAGAATTTTTAAAATATAACCATGTGGGAGTTCCCATAGTGGCGCAGTGGAAATGAATCCCACTAGTATCCATGAGGACAAGGGTTCGATCCCCTGTCCTTGGAGATGTGGCTCAGATCCTGCATTGCTGTGGCTGTGGTGTAGGCTAGCAACTGTAGCTCTGATTCAACCCCTATCTTGGAAACTCCATGTGCTGTGGGTGTGGCCCTAAAAAGCAAAAAGTAAAATAAAATTTCTATCTAAATCACTTTTCTATGCAGCAAAAATTGTCCCAATATTGTAAATCAACTATAATTTTTTTTAAAAAAGGAAAGGGGAGTTGTGGCTCAGTGGTTAACAAATCCAACTAGGAACCATGAGGTTGCAGGTTCAAACCTGGCCTTGTTCAGTGGGTTAAGGATCCGGCATTGCTGTGAGCTGTGGTGTAGGTTGCAGATGCAGCTCGGATACGCGTTGCTGTGCCTCCCGCGTTGCTGTGCCTCTGGCGTAGGCCGGTGGCTACAGCTCCGATTGGACCCCTAGCCTGGGAACCTCCATATGCCGTGGGAATGGCCCTAAAAAAGGCAAAAAGAAAAAAAAAAGTAAAGAGCGCTGGCTCCTTTTAGCAAAGAAAGGCATTGAGAAACCAAGATCTGGTTGTTGGATGTGCTCATTGATACTGGGGTGTGGCTACTCCTAAACCTTCTTAATGGACAGAGCTAAGAAATATATTCACATGTGCACTCATGGGCATGGGCATGCTCACACACAAACACACACACCTATTATCAGTCTGTGTGTATTAGAGTTCTGGTTGTGGCTCAGTGGTAACAACCCGACTAGTATCCATGAGGACAGGAATTCAATCCCTGGCCCAGTTGAGTGGGTTAAGGATCCAGCATGGCTGTGAGCTGTGGTGTAGGTCAAAGACTTGGCTGGAATCTGGTGCTGCTGTGGTTGTGGTATAGGCCAGTGGCCACAGCTCTGATTTGACCCCTAGTCTGGGAAACTCCATATGCTTCAGGTGCAGCCCCAAAAAAGACAGAAAAAACAAAACAAAACTGTGTATTGAAAACTTCAAACTCACAATACCTCCAATTCTAATCTCACATTCCAGCATTAATTCTAGTTGTACCTCTTTTCATATTTATAACTTCTTTCTCCTACAGTAAGAAACCTGGCTCCCATGTTCCTCAATGTATTTCCTGATTGTGTCCATTCCTTTGTATGTTACCAATTTCCTGTCGCCTTCACTTTTCCTCCTCTGCAAATCTTCCATAAATGTCCCTCTAACTCCACTTGGGTTCTGATGCACTGCACCAGGCCATCCCTTATGTGAAAGCTCTTCTCCTGGGGTCTAATATCTTCTACTACACATAGGACGTTTCCTTCACATGGGGTACCAACACACCACATCAGCCACCCAATATGTAGATGCCCTCCTCAGTTGTCCTGGGTGGTACTGTACCACCCTTCCATTGGAATGCCCTTCTCACCCCATTCAGGCTCCTATGCCCAGGCCAGGTCGCTCTCCTATGCAGATGCCTTCCTCACAGGACCGGACACCTGTGCAGGGCCTCCACCACAGCAGGTATTACAGTATTAGTAGAAAAGTGTAAGATTTCCTCCTGGTATTAAGACCATGACAAGGAGTTCCCGTCGTGGCGCAGTGGTTAACGAATCCGACTAGGAACCATGAGGTTGCGGGTTCGGTCCCTGCCCTTGCTCAGTGGGTTAACGATCCGGCGTTGCCGTGAGCTGTGGTATAGGTTGCAGATGCGGCTTGGATCCTGTGTTGCTGTGGCTCTGGCGTAGGCCGGTGGCTACAGCTCCGATTCGACCTCTAGCCTGGGAACCTCCATATGCCGTGGGAGCCGCCCCAGAAATAGCTGAAAAAAAAAAAAAAAAAGACCATGACAAGAATGTCACTATCTCAACAAATAACAAATGCTGGAGAGGGTGTGAAGAAAAGGGAACACTCCTGCACTGCTGGTGGGAATGTAAATTGGTTCAATTGCTATGGAAAACGGCATGAAGGTGCTTCAGAAAACTAAAGATAGAATTACCATATGACCCAGCAATTCCACTCTTGGGCATATATCTGGACCAAATTTTCCTTGAAAAAGATATATGCACTCATATGTTCATTGCAGCACTATTCACAATAGCCAAAACTTGGAAACAACCCAAATGTCCATCGTGAGATGAATGGATTAAGAAGATGTGGTATATATACACAATGGAATACTACTCAGCCATAAAAAAGAACAAAATAACCTCATCTGCAGCAACATGGATGGAACTAGAGACTCTCATACTACGTGAAATAAACCAGAAAAAGAAAGACAAATACCATATGATATCACTTATATCTGGAATCTAATATACAGCATAAATGAGCCTTTCCACAGAAAAGAAAATCACGGACTTGGAGAACAGACTTGTGGTTGCCAAGAGGGAGTGGGGGTTAATAGATGCAAACTACGGCATTTGCAGTAGATAAGCAGTGAGATCCTGCTGTATAGCACAGGGAAATATATCTAGTCACTTATGATGGAACATGATGGAGGATAATGTGAGAAAAAGAATATGTATATATACACACACACACACATGCACACATATATATGTGTGACTGGGTCACTTAGCTGTACAGTAGAAATTGACAGACCACTGTGAACCAACAATAATGGAAAAAATAAAAAACTTTAAAAAATGAATGTCACTATCATTACTTCTATTCAACATTAGAGATCTGAGCTAAAAAGACATAAAAGGTATAAGGATGAAAAGAAAACTTTATTATTCAGATACTACACGATTATGCACGAAGGTTAAAAAAATGTACAAAACTAACAAAAGAGTTCATCAAGGTCACCAGATATAATGGGCAATATTTTAAAATCAATATTTTAAAATTTATACACAAGCAATAACAATTAGAATAGAAATTTTAAAAGTTATGTTATCTATCATAGCATCAAAAAGTATCAAACACCTTGGAGTAAATCTAATGAAAAATATATTCAAGAGTCTACATGCAAAACTAGAAAGGCTAGGAAACATTACTGAGAAAAATTAAAGAAAACCTAAATAAATAGAGGAAAAAACATACTAATGGATTGTCAGACTTAGTAGTGTGTACATTTTCCCCAAACTTATCAAGAGATGATTAAATGCAGATCCAATCAAAATCCCAATAGATGTTTCAATGAAAATTGACAGGCTGATTCTAAAATTTATACTTAACTCCAGTTTTGGTTTTCATTTTTTTTAAAGCATCTTTGGACTAAGATTTAAGGAATTCCAACATAATGTTTGGGTAGTGGAGGATAAACCAGTAAAGGAAGGCAGAAAAGGAGTATTCTAAGGTAGGAAGAAAACCAAGAAAATGTTCAGTAACAAGTCAAAGAAAAAGAGAGTTTAAAGGAATCAACATTATTCAATGCTGCTGAGAAATATGTAAACTGAAGGTCATAAATCACAGGTCTATTTGTTATTCAATAGTTTAAAATTGCAGAGTGTCCGAGAGAAGGGGATGGACAGGGAGTTTGGGATTGGTAGACACGAACTATGACATTTCGAATGGATAAGTAATGGGGTCCTACTGTACAGCACAGAGAACTGTGTACAGTCTCTTGGGTTAGAACATGATGAAAGACACTATGAAAAAGAATGTATGTGGGGGGGGAGTGGCTGGGTCACATGGCTATACAGCAGAAGTTGAAGGAATATTGTAAATCAACTACATCTTAATAGAAAAAAATTTTTAAATAAAAAATAAAATAAATCTTATATGGAAATCAAATAGCCAAAATAGCAAAGACAATACTGAGGAAAAAGAAGGTGGAAAGCTGGTCTATCAGATAATCAGATTTCAAAACTTATTATAAATCTATAATAACTAAAACAGCATTGGATTGGTGCAAGAATAGACAAACAGAGCAAACTCCATGCACAGATTCCCAAATTTATGGTCACTTGATTTATGATAAAGTTGCTGTTCTGGGAGTTCCCATCGTGGCTCAGCAGTTAACAAATCTGATTAGCATCCATGACGCAGGTTCAATCCCTGGCCTTGCTCAGTGGGTTAAGGATCCAGCATTGCTATAAACTGTGCTGTAGGTCGCAGACATGGCTCAGATCCTGGGTTGCTGTGGCTGTGGTGTAGGCCAGAGCTGCAGCTCCCATTAGACCCCTAGCCTGGGAACCTCCCTATACCATGGGTGAGGCCCTAAAAACCAAAAAAAAAAAAAAAAAGTTGCTGTTCTAATATCCTGGGGGAAAGGATGATCTCGGGGTTTTTTTTTTGGTTTTTTTTTTTGTTTGTTTTCAATAAACAGTGCTGGAGCAATTGTAAATCTTAATCTCCACATCACACTACACACAAAAATCAGTCCTACATAGATTAGAAACTGAATAAAGCTTCTTGATGACAACTTAAGAAAATACTTTCATGACTTAGAGTAGGCAAAGCTTTTGTAAATAGGACATAAAAATCACTAACCATATGAAAAATGATTGATAAATTCGACTACACTGAAATTAAGAACTTCCGTTTATCAAAAGTCATCAAGACAGTGAAAAGGAAACTCAAAGAGTGGAAGAAATATTACATATCTGCCAAAGGGCTGGTTACAGAATGTAAAATGAATCCCAGAATTATAAAAAGAATAAATCAATCAGGAAAAGATAGAAAACTCAGTTTGCTTGTGGTTTTTTTTTTTTTTTTGCTTTTTAGGGCTGCACCCTCGGCATATGGAGGTTCCCAGGCTAGGGGTCTAATCAGAGCTGTAGCTGCCGGCCTACACCACAGCCATAGCAACACCAGATCTGAGCCATATTTGTGAACTACACCACAGCTCACGGCAGAGATTTCTATTTACTGTGTGTTAAGTCATACTTGCCTACTTTCAATACATGCAATTTTCTTTTTCTTTGAATCCTTTTCATTTCTTTTAAAATTTTATTTCAATATCTAATGTTTTCTTCCTTTTCACCTCTATTTCTCTTAAGGCATTATCTGCTATGTTAATTCACTCTAAGTGTTTTTACAATTTAGCCTTTCCTTCTGAAATTACCTTGTCATTCAGTTCTAATTCTTTTCTGAGTTCCGTCACCTCATTTCAAACTGTCTCTAATTTAGTTATCTTGCATAACCTTTTATGTCTTATATTATTTTAAACATTTTTTATCTTCTTTCTAAATAGTTAAGGTCAGTTTTCTCTGCTCTGTGGGCATGTCTTCCCAGCATGCTTTCTTTGCCTGTAGGTATTATTGTGGTTCTGCTTATTTCCTTATAACTTTGTAATTGATTTGGCCTTAATACTTTCCTTTGCTTATTTTTACATGAAATTAATTATCCTGAATTTTTAGAGGGATGCATGGATCAGAGTGAGCCTTCTAATTTCAAAGTTCCTTTTTCTGCTATGTTCATGTAGTAATAAAAATGTGGCAGCATGCTTTCTAAGATTTTTTGGCTCTGCTCCCTTCCCCATCCTTGTCTGAGCCTTGCCTTGTCTTTATCTTTGTTGTACCTATCCTGCCCCATTTTGATTCTTCTCCAAGCACTTTCTTCTCAGCTTGGGATCCTGTCCTGGCAGAAAGCCCTGATGGACAGCTATCTTGAGAGTTCATAAGGGCTGGAATACTTCATTTATTTCAGACCTTCCTGCAGGCTGCTTGTACTCACCCACTAGGGAATTAGGCAAAACCTCTCCCAGTTTCTGCTGCTTTTTCACATTGACCCATGAATACCTATTGGTTATTTTATGTCCTCAGTTTCATCAGAAACCCATTACTTCCCTCTGCTTTCTTCTGCCCATATGCCTTGTCCTCACCCACCTGCATTTTTGGGCTTTGTGGATATATCTCACCACCTAATTTTGTTGTAAATGTTATCTGTGAGTTTTTAGTTTTGCTATCTAATTGTTCATTTTTTATGTAGGATTTAGAGTGCAACAGCATGCCTCTGCCACAGCCATCTTTACAGAATCCCAATATTTTATATCTTCCTGTGGATGGAGGTTTGCTCACATTTTACAAATTCATCGAGCTGTGCCCTTCATATTTGTGCAGTCTGCTGTATGTATATTATAAATTAACAGAAAATTTATCCCTGAATTATCAGAGCTAACCAGAGAAACAAAACTAATAGGCTGTATAGATAGACAGTTGGGAAAGGGGATTTATCTTAAGAATTGGTCCATTTATCTTAAGGAAAGAGTGACCATGGAGGCTGGCAAGTCTAAATTCTCTGGGGGCAGGTTGGCAGGCTGTAGACCCAGGGAAGAGGTGATGTTGTAGTTCAAGTCTAAAGGCCATCTTAAAATTAACCCTACATGTCCTAAAAAGGACTTTAATTTGAAGTTATAGATGGACGCAGAGATGCTAAGTAACTTGCCCAAGGTCACAGCAACAGAGTAGTGAATCCAGGAGTAGAACTTAGCTCTCTCTGAGGCCAGAGTCCATGCTCTTTCCACTACACCAAGTGAAAGATGTGCTAATGGAGTCCAATCCATTATAATCTTTATAGATACTTTGTAGATCCAAGACACATCCTCCTTGATGGGGGCTGCAGTGGCTTCTGTTACTGCTTTTACCTTCCACGAGGCAGCCAGAGTGATCATTTCAAGATGGAAATCTGAGTTTGTCTCCTAGAATACTTCAATGGTACGTCACTGCCTTAGTCCTTTCAGGCTGCCGTAACAAAACCACCATAGACTGGTGGCTTACATAACAAACATTTATATCTTACAGTTCTGGAGGCTGGGAAGTTCAAATTCAAGGTTCTGGCAGATTTGGTGTCTGGTGAGAGCCCACTTCCTAGTTCATAGATGACCATCTTCTCACTGTGTCCTCATACAGTAAAAGGGGCAAGAGAGGTCTTTGGAGTCTCTATTTTAAGGACACTAATTCCATTCACAAGGGCTCCACCCTCATGACCTAGTTGCCTATCAAAGGCCCTACCTCCTAATATCATTGGGGATTAGGGTTTCAAAAGAGGAACATTGAGAGGACACAAACATTCAGTGTGAAACAGACACTAAGAATATAGGTGTAACCTCTATGACAAAGACCCAAAAAATATAGTTAAATCAAGTTAGAAATTTATTTATTTTTTAAATTTTTAAATATTTATTTATTTATTTATTTATTTATTTTTGGTCTTTTTGCTATTTCTTGGGCCACTCCCGTGGCATATGGAGGTTCCCAGGCTAGGGGTCTAATTGGAGCTGTAGCCACCAGCCTACGCCAGAGCCACAGCTACGCAGGATCCAAGCTGCGTCTGCAACCTACACCATAGCTCACGGCAATGCCGGATGGTTAACCCACTGAGCAAGGGCAGGGACCAAACCTGCAACCTCATGGTTCCTAGTCGGATTCATTAACACTGCGCCACGATGGGAACTCCAGAAATTTATTTATTTATTTATTTATTTTTTCGTCTTCTTGCCTTTTCTAGGGCCGCACCCACGGCATATGGAGGTTCCCAGGCTAGGGGTCGAATTGGAGCTGTAGCTGCCGGCCTACGCCAGAGCCACAGCAACTCCAGATCTGAGCTGCATCTGCAACCTACACCACAGCTCACGGCAACGCCGGATCCTTAACCCACTGAGCAAGGCCAGGGACTGAACCCACAACCTCATGGTTCCTAGTCTGATTCATTAACCACTGAGCCACTATGGGAACTCCAGAAATTTATCAACTTGTCACATACAGTCTGAATTTAACAGTCAGGGGCTGCTATGGCTGCTCCATGGTGATGGGGATCCAGTTTCCCTCTATCTTGTTGCCTCGCCATCCTTAGCATATGGTTTCTATCTCACGGTCTAGGATGGCTCCTCCAGCCCCCAGCATCATGTCTATATTCCAGTCAGTGAGAAGAAAATAGGAAGAAATGAAAGCCTGCCCTTTTGCTCACAATCCATTGGTCAGAACTTGGTCACATGAGCAAATCTACATGTAAAGGAGTCTGGAAAACAGTCTTTAACTAGGTAGCCATATACAGAGCCCAAACTCTGGGATTTGAATACTGAAGGAATAGAGGGGAAATGGAATTTGGGGGACAACTAACGCTCTGTACTACAAGTTTTCCATTGCTCTTACCAAAACACTTTACACGTCTCTTGGCTTTGCCTTGTCAGGCTTCAGTCTTACCAAGCACAGCCCTCTCACTCTCTGGCCTCCAACCACACTGGCCTTCTTCCAGTTCCCTGAGTGTTCGATGTGACCCTCAACCTTGAGGCCTTCACAGGAACTATTTTTTTCTGTTGAAATGATTTTCTCCCACATCACCTAGTTAATTCTAACTCATTCTTCAGATGTCAGCTCAAGTGTCATTTCTTTAGGTAGACCTTCCCTGATGCCATTCTAATAAAGCCACTCTTACCCACCATAACTCTTCAATGCTTAGCTCAGTTGTAATTGTACACCTACTGATAATTACTCAACTAATTGCTATCTCCTTCTCTAGACTGTAAGTCAATAAAGGCAAGGCCATTTCAGTTTTGCTCACTGTTATATCGCTAGCACCTAACAGAGTACAGGGGACAAATAATTTTCTTGAAAGAATAGATAAGTGAGTCAAGGTGAGTCCTTAAAATTGTCTGGATAATACTGACAGGACAATTTCAGCTGTGTGGACAAGTTCTCAGATTACCATGGCTTAATCCACAGACTTTCCAGTTCTACAGAATCCTATGCAAGTCAGGAGTATCTGGGTCCTCCTGCAGGCAGAGAATGGCTTGTTTGAATTCCATATCATAAGAGTTAACTCTAGCATCTAGTACATTGCCCTACTGCCCCTGACTGCAAATAGATTCTATCAGGCTTTTAGTGTTTCTGCTTTGATGAGGCTGTATTTTAAAAGAAGTCAGGCAGGTTGAATCTGGCCAGACTGTGTCTCTGCACAGAAATCCCCCCAGCTTTGTCATGTGAATGACTGGCTGCTCTGAGATCCAGATCTCAGAAAACCCAGAGGGCGGAAGCACTTGGCAGGGCCCACTAGCATTAAAATGGAGTCAACTGGAGAATTCCTGCAAGTCAGAGTTTTAACTCCCTCTTCTGCTTTATTCCTGTTCCAAACGTAAAGACCTCCACAAACCTCAGAGTTACTGTCTACATGCCTTTGGCTACAAGTCACAGAAGAGTCCTTCTCAGGTAAATTTTCTTGACACATATCACAAGGAGTAAAGGCAGGGCAGCCTAGGGTTCTTAATTCAACCATTGGAACACTCCATGGATGACCTGAATTCCCTCCATCCCCGTTTCGTACAAATGGTTCTGCCCCTTGCCTTTTGCCATTTAAAAATGTATCATTCCAAGCAAGACACAAAGAGCTACCATATTCTTTGTTTTCTTTTTACATTGAATAGTATCCCACTTTAAAGGGCTCTCATAATTTATTCAACCAATCCCCTCCTGATGAACATTTAATTTGTATCCAGTCTTTTGATATTATAAACAATGATGTGCTAAATATTTGTGCATTAAGTTATTTCATGTGCAGAGAATGCATCTGAAGATAAATTCCTAGAAGTGACAAGATACATGCAGCATGTGTAATTTTATAGATGTTGCCAATCTGCTTTCTATGCGGGCTGTACCAATTTACATCGCCCTCCCCCACTACAAAAAGCACCGCAGTCTTTTCAATACCTTAGCTTAAACATAGAGTGGAAAAACTATGGTGGATGCATGAATGGTTTCTGCATAGAGAAACAGTCAGTGGGTTGCTAACAACTCAGGCCTTTCAACTGGTAGCTTCATATGCCTAAGTCCTCCTTTTCAATAAATCATTAACTCTGTGGACCCCCCCACCCCACCAGTGTCTGAGGGACCCAGGCTGTCCATGTGCAGTCTGTGTTTCAGAACCTAGCACTGTAACTTGGGCATTCTAGCCACAAACGACTCCTTCCTGGATGTCTTTTCTGTCCATCTCCACCTGGGGTTGTCCTAGCCTTCCCTTAGACCTAGTAGAGATTTCCTCTCCTCAATTAAACGTTATCTGACACCCCCAGGCAGAATTAGTCACACTCCTCTGCTCCTGCAGAACTTTGTGCACATCTCAATCACAGCAGGAATCATCTGTAATATAATTATCCACTTACCTGTCTGTCTCCCACACTGCGCTTCTCAAGGAGAGAAAGCGCATCTTCATCTTTGGGCCAGTGCCTCCACACATAGTGCCCAGTGCATTCATGGTTCACAGTAAAGGCTTGCAGAAATGAAATTAGGCAAGGGCACAGTTTCACAGTACCAGTGATAAATGTAATAGTACTTCTCTTTTTCTCTGGTGGTATTGAGCAGAGGGTCAAAACTACAGATGCTTCTGAATATTTATTTCTTTGTAGGTTCTGAACTTCACTCTTCTCCTTGAGGTTCTTTGGTTCTCTATGCCCTCATGCCTAAAACAGTGCCTAGAAGACAAGAGGCATTTCATAAGTAAATTCTGAATAAATGAGTATCTCTGATTAGAAGTGACATCCACAGTACAGCTAGGATTTTTTTTTTTTTTTTTTGCCCGTTTGATGTGGTCAGAGGGTATTTCTAGGTCTTCCAAAAGCCTCAAGTTTGGTCCCTCATGTGCCAGTTCTGTGTATTTGGGTTTTATTTCACCTCAAATTAATGCATGTAAAAGCACTTCAAACTGTGTCAGTTACCTAGTGCACATTCAGTAAGTGCTATTATTGTCTTTATGTATGTACTTATTTTGGCTACACCCACAGCGTGTGAAAGTTCCTGGGCTAAGGATCAAACACATGCATAGCAGTGACCTGAGCCACAGCAGTGACATGCTGAATCCTCAACTGCTACGCCACCATGGAACTCCTGACCATTATTTTATTATTATTCCCACTAGCCCAAGCATAGTCCCATCAGTTCATTGCCCGTGCTGCTCTCTTTATCTCTCTCCCAGAAGATAATGTGGCCCTGGTCCCTGGAAAACATCTGAAGCACAGGCTTCGATGTGTCCCCCTGTGTGATGCTGGGCCAATTTCTTGTTTAAGAAACTCTCAGAGGCTCGATTTCTTCATATGGATGGGCATTGCATTAATATCTACCTCTCTGGATTGTTACGAAGATTAAATGAGACAATCATGGACTCCACTTAGCACCGTGCAGGGCTGAGAGTAAGCATTCAGCTACCATCACCACCATCATCATCAGAGATGCTGAAGGCCTTTCATCTCTTCTTTTGGAGGGGCTCATTCTCATAACCCTTCTGGGTGACCGTAAACCTTTAGCTGGTTCGAGTTTGGAGCATCACCAGGAAGCCTGTCTTGACTACGTATGGATGAAGTTCCTGCTCGTCCCTCAATGCCCTCCTGCCTGCATTTTTGAAGATATTTATTTCACACTCACAAAAATGTTTTGCTCTGACCCATTCCTGTGAGCTAGGAGTAGGCCAGAAATACAGGGCTGTCCAGTCTTCCCAATCACATCCCTGCCTGATGTCCAGTACTTGACTGACACTTCCCCTGCCATGTAGACCAGTTTTTACGAATCCTATTTCCCACAGACGCACTTGTGACTTTGCCCTGTAAACTTTCAGTGAACATGAGGTCACCTCTGACCCAGAGGCCATCATTTCACCTTCTCCTGGGGACTCTCATCTAAAGCAGCAACTACGCACTCTCCGTACTAATCCAGTTTTGTGTATGTCACTGTTTTATGAAACAAAACAATATATGGTAGGGGAATTCTGAGGTATTAGAAATTATAAGGATAATTATATACTAGAAGATAACTAACACTGAAGATAGAGTTTGTCTTTGTGGAGGAGAGAGGAGGATTAATTGTGGAAAAGCCCATAGGGAGCATATGAAACCTTTGTAATATTCTGTTTCTTAACCTAAATAGTGAGTACATTAACGTTCATTGAACGATTAATCTTTAAAATGTACATATTCATGTAATACATTTAAGTGTATGTGATGCATTTCTTAATTTTTTGAAAAAAAGAAAAACATCATGAAATAGAAAGGAAGGAAGGTGGGAGGAGGTTAAGTTGGATCTTTAACAGGGAAGAACATGTCAATGTCAAATTCCCATTATTCAGCATCCAGGAGGAAAATCTCAACAATTACTCTGTGGATGAGTTTATTTAATTTTTGAACTGTGTGTTTAATCCATGTTCAAAAATCAAACATTCTAAGCTTCTTTCTTCAGAATATATTCCAGGTCAAGATCTATCCTGGGGTTCTAGAGCACAGAATTTCTTAG
Organism: Phacochoerus africanus; assembly: GCF_016906955.1. Taxonomy (NCBI): domain Eukaryota; kingdom Metazoa; phylum Chordata; class Mammalia; order Artiodactyla; family Suidae; genus Phacochoerus; species Phacochoerus africanus. The sequence continues at coordinate 186,495,768 of NC_062546.1, read as the reverse complement.
GGAATATTGACCTTCTTACAGGTGCTCCCGCAGCAAAGATGGGACAACTATTCATCAGGCCAGAACATAAATCAACTCTTCAGTTTTCATCTTAAAATGAACTCTGCCTTCCACCCCCCAAGTTAACTGTCGCCTTCAGTACTCACATCTCCCAAAAAAAGATACTCTTACTCACCAGTAACATAAAATATCACTCCCTCAGCACCAGGGTTCTCGTTTTTTAATTATTTTCAATGATTTCTGCCAAAAGCCTTGCTGCAACTAATGATTTTTTTGCCTTCCTTCCAAAGCTTATAATGCATAATATGGCCACAACCCCTTCCTAAGACGGTTTCTTAAATATAGATCTTGATGGTATTACCATTTTATGACCTATCCTCCACTCCACCCCAACCACAGCTATTAGCTCTGGATTGGGCACCTACTTGATGACAGAACTCTAGAAGTGAGCTAGTGGCCTGTGCATATTTGTTAAGTAGGCAAATAAATGGATGAAGGAATAACCATGATGTGACCTGGCCCAAGAGCTTTGCCAAGAGAATTGATCATGTCTGAATGAGCCAGTCAAATTCACTCTCTTATGAAGCGGAAACTGAGATGCATAAGTTGGAAGCTGATGACAGGTTGAGAAACTGAGTGAACACAAAAAGAGGTGGCACATTGCAGAGGTTCTGAGGCCACAAAAAAGAAGCCATGAGAAAGGAAAATCAATGAACAAGCAAATGATATTCAGAGAAAAGGTTGAAGGAGTTGGCTGCCAGGAGAAAGAGTAGGAGAATCAAAGAAACAAGCCATCTCCAGAATAGCAAAGAACTGAAGCACTTCCGATGTTGTAGATATGAAGACATAACTCGGTCACAAGTTTTGCTTAAGGTCCTAAATCACCTTCTAATTCTCAAATTATATCCCAGGCTACATAAGGATTACCTAATGTAGCTTATTAGTTCTTGGTTTCTTATAAAATATTTATTGACCTTCTTGCCATGTATAAATAATGTAGGTAATATTAGAATAAACTGACAGCATTGGAATAAATCTATGGGGGGAGGGTGTCTCCATCCCTTGCGATCGAAGGAGCATAACTAGTGCAAGATTTGAGAAGGATCAACTGAAGGATATGCTTGTCATTCATTCATTAAAAAAATGTACTGTGCTAGGCACTGTACTAGGTATGGGAATCCCTAACGTATCCTCTGTAAGTCTGGTGTAGAGGCTAGAAAACAGTTATAGCACAGTGTGATAACTGCTATAACAGGTTCATCCAAGAGGCCAGGGTGGAGGTAGTGTCCCAGAAAACTTGTCAAAGGAGTCAATATGAGCTGAGACTTAAGGGTCCCCTCAGCCATAAAAACAAGGGGGATTCTGAGAACAGGCAGAAGGAACAACATAAACAAAGGCACAGAGATCTGAAATGGCTGGCTGTGTTTGGGGAATTGTGACTACATGATTTTTTTATGCTAAGCAGAAAGACCTAGAATTGAGGCAAAGATTAAGGATACAGGAAAGACACTCATTTCAGGCTATGATGAAGTAGCTAGTATCAAAATAACTCATTCACTGAAAACAAATGCTAAAGTCAGATAAAATACAAACCATAGCTGTTTGATGACATCAAAGAACAACCACAGCAACCAGAACCTGGAGAACCAAGCTCCCAGAAAGAAGGGAAATGCAGAAAGAATAAAAAACAGCAGAAAGGGTAAATCTGTAGGTAAATGTCATCAAATAATGACTGTTCAAAACAACAAATGTGATCTATTGTGAGCTTTATGATACATTAGAATAAACAATAGCATGAAAGCCAGGAGGGTGCTAAACAGAATTAAATTGTTGTAAGGTCCCTTGAATTGTCTAGAGAGAGGTACAAGCACTAATTCAAAGGAACTCTGTTAAGTCAAGGATGTATGCTATAATATCTAGGGTAACAAAATAATAATAACAATAACAACAATGTGTAACTAACAAGTCACAGAGGAGAGAAACAGAATAAAAATACTGGTCAATGCAAAAGACAAGATGAAGATAAAAAGAAACATAGTCTGTGATGCATTTTGAGGTAACTTTGTGAAGGTAGAAAGTCTGTGTCTAGATTCATTGGCAGGGAGTGGGGGCGAGCAGATTGTCCAGTTGTTCCAGTTCCATTTGTTGAAAGACTATCCTTTCTCCATCATATTGCCCTTGCTCTTTTGTCAAAGATCAGTTGATTACACTTATATGGGTCTACATCTGGGCTAGCTACTGTTCCACTGATCTATTTGTCTCTTCTATCACTGATACCACACTGTCCTGGTTGCCATAGCTTTATAGTAAGCCCCCCCCCTTTTTTTTTTTTTGTCTTTTTGCCTTTTCTAGGGCTGCTCCCACGGCATACGGAGGTTCCCAGGCTAGGGGTCGAATCAGAGCTGTAGCCGCCGGCCTACGCCAGAGCTACAGCAACGCCAGATCCGAGCCACGTTTGCAACCTACACCACAGCTCATGGCAACGCCGGATCCTTAACCCACTGAGCAAGGCCAGGGATCAAACCCACAACCTCACGGTTCCTAGTCGGATTCGTTAACCACTGAGCCACGATGGGAACTCCTATAGTAAGCCTTTAAATTTGCTGGTGTCAGTCCCCCAACTTCATTCTTCTTCAAGATTGTGTTGGCTATTCTGAGATTTCTTTTGTGTGTGCATGTTATTTAGAAGTGTGTTGTTTAATCTCCAAATATTTGGGGATTTCCAACTATCTTTCTGTTATTGATTTCTAGTTTAATTCCATATGGCCTGAGATTTGACACTGTATGATTTCCATTCTTTTAAATTTGTTAAGGTGTATTCTACGGTTCAGAATGTGGTCTATCTTAGTGAATGTTCCATGTGAGCTTAAGAATGTGCATTCTGCTGTTGTTGGATGAAGAAGTCTATGAGATGGCAATCATATCTAGTCACTTGATGGCGTTGCTGAGTTTAACTGTATCCTTAATGATTTTCTGCCTGTTTGAGCTCAGTCCATTCCCAATAGAGGGTTAATGAAGTCTCCAACTGTAATAGCAGCTCCATCTATTTCTCCTTGCAGTTCTGTCCATTTTGCCTCATCTAGTTTGACCCTCAGTTGTTAGGTGCATACACGTTAAGGATTATAATGCCTTTTTAGAGAAATGACCCTCATGTAATTATGTAATAACCTTCTTTGCCCCTGATAACTTTCTCTGTGCTGAAGTCTTCTCTATCTGAAATTAATACAGATGCTCCTACTTTCTTTTGGTCACTTTTAGCATGGTATTCTTTCTCCTTCCATTTACTTTATTTTTCCCTTTGTACGGCCATACCTGCAGCATATGGAAGTTCCCAGTCTAGGGGTCGAATTGGAGCTGCAGCTGCAGGTCTATGCTACAGCCACAGCAATGTCAGATCCAAGCCACATCTATGACCTATTCCACAGCCTGTGGCAATGATGGATCCTTAACCCACTGGGCAAGGCCAGGGATTACATCTGAATCTTCATGGATACTATGTCAGGTTCTTAACCCCCTGAGCCACAAGGGAACTCCCATCCACTTATTTTTAATTTATATGTATCTTTATATTTAAAGTGTGTTTCTTATAGATGACAGATAGTGGGTCTTGTTTTTTGATCTTCTCTGACAATCTGTTTTTTAATTGGTGCATTTAGACCACTGATTCCCAAAATAATTACTGATTAGTTGGGTTGATATTTATCATATATGTTACTGTTTTCTATTTGTCATCATTATTCTTGGTCCCTATTTTTTGTCTTCCACTATCTTTCTGCCTTTTGTGGTTTTGAGCATTTTACGATTCCATTTTCTCTCCTTTTTTAGTACATCAGTTATTACTTTTTAACTTTTTTAGTGGTTGCCCTAGAGTCTGTAATATACATTTATGGTTAATTCAAAACCACTATCAAGAAACACTATACCACTTCACAGGTGGTGTGAATATCATATAAAAAAAATAGTCCTAATTCTTCCCTCCTATCCCTTTATTATTACTGACATTCACTTCACTTTTTTATACCCATACGTAAGAATATATATTCAGGAGTTCCTGTTGTGGCTCAGTGGGTTAAGAACCCGACTAGTATCCACGAAGATGAGGGTCTGATCCCTGGCCTTGCACAGTGGGCTAAGGATCTGGCATTGCCACAAGCTGTGGGGTGGGCCACAGATGAAGCTCGGATCCTGCGTTGTTGTGGCTGTGGTGTAGGCCAGCAACCGCAACTTTGATTCCATCCCTAGCCTGGGAACTTCTTCATGCCGTGGGTGTGGGCCAAAAAAAAAAAAAAGCAAAAAATATTCAAATACATTGTTGTTATTATTTGAAAAAAAAAATGCTATCTATTAGATCAATTGAAAATAAAAAATAAAAGTTTTTCTTTTACCTATACTTATTGCTTCTCCAGTGCTCTTTCCTTATGTAGATCCAAGTTTCTGCTATGTCATTTTCCTTCTCTTTAAAGAACTTCTTTTAAAATTTCTTGCAAGGCAGATTTATTGGCAACAAATTACTTTAATTTTTGTTTGTCTGAAAGAGTCTTTGTTTCTCCTTCCTTTTTTTTTTTGCCTTTTAGGGCCACACTTGCAGCATATGGAAATTCCCAGGTTAAGAGTCAAATCAGAGCTACAGCTGCCAGCCTACACCACAGCCACAGCACCACAGGATCCAAGCTTCGTCTGGGACCTACACCACAGCTCATGGCAACATAGGATCCCTGACCCACTGATTGAGGCCAGGGATCGAACCCATGTCCTCATGGATACCAGTCGGATTCATTTCCACTGAGCCACGATGGGAACTGCCTCTCCTTCACTTTTGAAGGACAATTTTGCAGGGTACAGAATTCTAGGTTTGTAGTTTTTTTCTCTCAGCACTTTAAATATTTCAGTTCAGGAGTTCCCGTCGTGGCGCAGTGGTTAACGAATCCGACTAGGAACCATGAGGTTGCAGGGTCGGTCCCTGCCCTTGCTCAGTGGGTTAACGATCCGGCTTTGCCGTGAGCTGTGGTGTAGGTTGCAGATGCGGCTCGGATCCCGCGTTGCTATGGCTCTGGCGTAGGCCGGTGGCTATAGCTCCGATTGGACCCCTAGCCTGGGAACCTCCATATGCCGAGGGAGCGGCCCAAGAAATAGCAAAAAGACAAAAAAAAATTAAATTAAATTAAATTAAAAATAAATAAATAAAAATATTTCAGTTCATGCAGTTTTCATTGTGGCTCAGCAGATTAAGGACCCAATGTTATCTCTGTGAGGATGTGGGTTCAGTCTCTGGCCTTGCTCAGTGGGTTAAGGATCTGGCACTGCCACAAGCTTCAGCCTAAGTCACAGATTAGGCTCAGATCTGATGTTACCATGGCTGTGGCATAGGCCACAGCTACAACTCCAATTAGACCCCGAGCCCAGGAATTTCCATATGCTGCAGTTATGGCTGTAAAAAGATAAATAAATAAATAAGTCAGTTCACCTTCTGCTTGCTTACATGGTTTCTGAGGAGAAACTGGATGTAATTCTTATCTTTGCTCCTCTATAAGTAAGGTGTTTTTTCTCTGGTTTCTTTTAGATTTTTTTTTTTTGTCTTTTTACCATTTTTGAGGCTACTCCCACGGCATATGGAGGTTCCCAGGCTAGGGGTCTAATCAGAGCTGTAGCCACAGCAACTCGGGATCTGAGCCATGTCTGCGACCTACACAACAGCTCATGGCAATGCCGGATCCTTAACCCACCGAGCAAGCCCAGGGATCGAACCCAAAACCTCATGGTTCCTAGTTGGAGTCATTAACCACTGAGCCACAATGGGAACTCCTAGAATTTTTTTATCTTTGATTTCTGAAGTTTTAAAAATAATAGCGGGTGTTCTTTTTTTTTTTTTTTTTTTGGCATTTATACTATTTGGTGTTCTCTGAGCTTCCTAGATCTGTGGTTTGACAGGGTCTGTCAGCCAGGTCATCTAACTAGGGCTGATTAGGCAATTCCTGATTGACTGGCTTTAAGACTCCATTTCGAGGAGAGCCACAACTGTAAATAAGTTAAGTCCAAATCAAGGTGAATTTGGTGATGTGGGGCTTAGCCTAAGTAACTCCATTTTGGGCCTGTTGTCTTGTTTTCAAGAGAGGCTAGAAATCTGAGATCAAGGTGTCACTAGGGCCATGGTCCCTTCAAAAGTATTAGGGGAGTTTCTATCTTGGCTCAGTGGAAATGAATCTGACTAGTATCCATGAGGATGTAGGTTCCATCAGTGACCTTGTTCAGGGGGTTAAGGATCCGGCGTTGCTGTGAGCTCTGGTGTAGGGCACAGGTGCAGCTCAGATCTGGCATTGCTATGGCTGTGGTGTAGGTCAGCAGCTACAGCTCTGATTCGACCCCTAGCCTGGGAATCTCCGAGAGTGCGGCCCTAAAAAGACAGAAAACAAAACAAAACAAAGGTATTAGAGAAGGATCTGTTACAAGCTTCTTCCCATCTTCTGGAAGTTCCTTGGCTTGTGGCAGCATAACTCCACTCTTCACATGGCATTCTCCCTGTGTGTGTCTCTCTATGTCTAGATCTCCCCTTGTCATAAAGTATATCAGTCATATTGTATTAGTGGCCCAACCTAGTCCAATACAGCCTCATCTTAATTAATTACATCTGCAATGAGGTACATGGGGTTGGATTTCAACATATGAATTTTGGAGGGACAAAATTCAACCCATAACAGCAAGGATGTGGAGAAACTGAAAACTTAATACAAAGCTTGTGGGAATGTAAAATGGTACAGCCACTGTGGAAAACAGTCTGGCATTACTTGAAATGTTAAACGTAGAGTTACCATATGATCTAGTAATTTTACTCCTAGGTACATACCCAGGAAAATGAAAATACATGTTCATACAAAAATTATACACAAATGTTCATAGCAGCATTATTCGTAATAGCCAAAAAGCGAAGACAACCCAAATGTCCTTCAATTGATGAATGGATAAACAATATGTGGTATTAACATACCATGGAATATTATTTGGCAATAAAAACAAAGGAAGTACTTAAACTTATATAATGTCTTTTTTTTGGTTGTTTTTTATTTTTATTTTATTTTTTTTGTCTTTTTGCTATTTCTTGGGCCGCTCCCGCGGCATATGGAGGTTCCCAGGCTAGGGGTCTAATCGGAGCTGTAGCCACTGGCCTAAGCCAGAGCCACAGCAACGCTGGATCCGAGCCGCGTCTGCAACCTACACCACAGCTCACGGCAATGCCGGATGGTTAACCCACTGAGCAAAGGCAGGAACCGAACCTGCAACCTCATGGCTCCTAGTCATATTCGTTAACCACTGCGCCACCACGGGAACTCCTGTTTTGGTTGTTTTTTACTTTTTAGTGTTGCACCTGTGGCACACTGAAGTTTCCAGGCTACGGGTCAAAGCGTAACACGGCCACAGCAACACCAGATCCTTAATCTACTGAGGGAGGCCAGGGATCGAGCTTGAGTCCTCATGGTTGCTAGTCAGATTTGTGTTTGCTGAGCCAAGACAGGAGCTCCCTAACTTATACAATGCTTTACATCAACTATATCTCAATTTTTTTTAAAGAATAATAATAAAAAAGAAGTGAAGTACTGATACATGCTACAGCACGGCAGCAAGGATGAACCTTTGAAACTTTATGCTAAGTGAAAGAAGCCAGTCACAAAAGACCATATAATGTATGATTCCATTCTAAGAAATGTCCAGAATTGGTAAATTTATAGAGAAAGAAAGTATATGAGAAGTAATCTAGGGCTGCGGAGATGTGCTGGAGTTGGGAGGTGGGGGGGCAGTAAGGAGCGACAACTAATGGGTACGACGTTTCTTTCTTGGGTGATGATGTTCTAAAAAAGTTTTTTTAAGAGCGAGATGTGATTTATTTAATTTTAAAATGTAAGTCAATCAACCAGATAAAAAGAATGCAAAAGCACACATAAACCCAGAATCACTATTCTGCCTAGGCTTTATAAATAATATTTTCCACAGCCAAATCAAAACTTTTTATTGGGCAAGACCTGGATAAAATCATGACTGTTTTTGGTACCCTTACCACTTTCCCTTTCATACCCTCTTCTCTTGTTTACAAGTTCCTTAATCTTTGATCTGCAAAACAAATCTTCCTTCTAATGTTCACTCTCTAGGGTACTAGGTGCTACTCCTTCCAAGGATGTGTGCTTCTACAAGTTTAGGTTTTATCACTATATTCATTTCCCTTAAATTGGAAACCATCTTAATCAATTCTTTTTTGAATTTTTTAACTAAAGTATAGTTGATTTACAATATTGTGCCAATTTCTGTTGTACAGCAAAGTGACCTAGTCATGCATACATATACATATATGTTTCCTTATCATATGAAGATATTCTAAAATTGATTGTGGTGATGGTTACACAACTCTGAATATACTAAATTGAACTCTACACTTTAAATGGGTCAATTTTATGGTATGTGAATTCTATCTTGATAAGCTGTTACTTTTTTACGTTAATATGTAAATAGAAATAAAACAATGAGAAGAAAAGAAGAGGGAAAGGAAAGAACATTCCATCAAAACACAATCACCAGAAGGTGAGTTCTAGAATGGCAGCAACTTTCGCCCACTTTGTATCCCAGTACCAAAACAATTTAGAAAATAGTAGGTATAAATAAAATAGTGTCTGTATTATATATATAATAAATATAAAAATATATAAAATAATACATATAAAATGGGTGAAGGAACACGTGTGTGTGTGTATATGTGTGTATATATATAAAATGGGTGAAAGAACACGTGCAAAAGCCTTGTATCAGGAAAAGAGCAGGGCTCAAAACGAAAGATCAATGTGTGACTGGGATGACACTGGAGAGGACTGGGTCTGACCATGCAAGCTGGAGATTTGGGTCTTAATCCTAAAGTAAAGGAGAGCCACTGAAAGATTTTAAGTAGAGGTGGATAGGATTTCCATTTGAAAAAACCATAAGTAGCAAAGGAGAGTCAATTAAGATTAGGGCTGAAAAGCTAAATTTAGCAACAAAGAAGGTGTAAGTGACCTTGAACAGAATCAGTCGGGATGAAGAGACAAGGTGACCAATTTTGGGAATTGGAAAGCAAGTGGAGATGGCAAAATTATACTACACTTGGTAAAGCTTCTCCCTATTCCAGTCTCCAGGGCAACAGACCAAAAATATACTTGGCTTGAGATACAACAAAAGACATGTTTGCATGCATATTCACACACAGCCGGCTCACCAGCTGATTCTGTTTCTGTTCAAGGATTCCACACTTACCCCGACAGAGGGAGGACCCATGGCTGCAGTTCTTGTGGTTCTCTTACCAGCTGCTGGCCTTCTTTCATCGCTGGGAGGGGTGGATGGGAGGACACAGAGGAGACTGCCATCATCTGAGATTTGGAGGCACTTCAGAAACACAACTTTTCCCCTTTTATCTTTACTAGGCCTCTCATCAGGACTCTGTATAACCTAGAACTCATGTAGACACACTCAAGCCCTACTCACGGGAAGACCCTAATTAAAAATGCCCCCAAATGCCCAAGCTACTTCAATTTTCCCAGATAGGAAGATCGCAGTAGAAAGAGGTAGCTCTCTTAACAGAGGTGGCTTAAAATAGCTTTAGTTTTACTAGTTTTACAAAAACGTGATTATGTGAACACGTTGCTAAGACCCCTTCCATGGCCATTGATGGGGCCTGGGCGAGGGGGGATGGTCTAGAAGATGACGTTTCGTTAGCATAGGGGCAAACCACCTCCGCAGTAACAAACGCTCCTTAAAAGGCTGGGCCAAAGAAAGGAAACTATAGTCACGTTTCCAGGGAGCTGCAGCAGCCTTGGGTGGGCTCTGAGGAGGCAAGGAGGGGCTTCGGCATAGTGGCTCGCGGCGAGCGGCCGGCCCCGGGTAGCTGCCTAAAGAAAGAAGCTGTGGCCGCTCCCAGCCTAACCTCAGGCGGAGGTCTCCGCTAACCCAATTTCCCTCTCCTGCAGCGCCCCACAGACTCACAGAAAGGGCAGCAACCTCCAACCAACCCCTCCCTCCAGCAGGTTTCAAAAGGAGCGCGTTCCCTCGGGCCCGCCCCCTCACTTCCGGCCTGGAGACCCGTTGGTCCTGCCAGGTCTCGCGATATCGCGTCTTATCGCCTGCCGACCAGACCCGGCTTGGGTATTCGTCGGTCAAAGGCATAGGCACCTGTGGCTGTGGGTAGGAGCGAAGGGTCTTTCCCCGGCCGGTTTTCTAGCAGCACCAACGGAGCTATCAAGGCCACTGGCCCCCTTAAGTCTACTGAGCCCTAATGGTTCAAATAAAGAGCCGAGCGACAGGCAATCTCTTTACACCCCGTGTCCATTCCTGACCGTGGCCCTTGTCGAGTTTTGTAAAAATATTAGTAACTACTAGGTGTTCACTAGGACCTGTTTTTGTTTTTGTTTGTTTTTTAAAACCCTTATTATACAGATGGGGAAACTCGAGGCTCAAAAATGAAGGAAGATGCCAAGGGCCACTGAAAATGATGCGACCCAAATTCGAACCCAGACAATGTGACTCCAGCTCAAGCCTCATCACCATGGTAGAATAATTTGTGAACAGATTCCCTCCTCCCCCTAGATTCCTAGGGGAGAGCCTAGCTCAGTGAAAAGTGTCCCAGCTTTGGGTTCACAGAGACTCCAGTTTCTATGAAAATCCAGATACTTTCATGCTGTGTGAGCTTGGGCAATTTGCTTAACCTTTCTGAGACTTTTGCTGATAGATGGGGGATAATGATACTTCATTGGATTATTGTGAGTTGGATGTATGTTCAAGGCCTACTCCAAAATAAGCTCTCAACAGGTGTGAGCTACTGCTATTAATAATATTTTATCTCCTTGCATGTTGTACAGTGCTCAATGTGTAGGAGATATTTAATAAACCATAGTGAGGAGTTTGTGTTGTGGCTCACTGGGTTAGGAGCCTGCCTAGTATCCGTGAGGATGGGGGTTCTATCCCTGGCCTCGCTCAGTGGGTTGGGAATCCAGGCATTGCCACACACGGCAGTGTAGGTCAAGGATGGGGCTCAGATTTGGTGTTGTTGTGGTGTACGCCTGCAGCTGTAGCTCCTATTGGATCCTTAGGCTGGGAGCTACCGTAAGTTGCAGGTGCACACCCCCACCCCCAAAATCAACCCTAAGTGAATGAGTGAATGAATGGAGGGAGAAATGAAGTAAGTCTGACCAGATACCTTGTGGTCTTTGCCTCCAACTCATGAATCTCTCACCCCCTTACCTGATGTAGCTACACTTCAAAGGACTTGGCGTGGGAAATGACTTCATATTTCCCATTTCTCAAACAAGAGTGCATGTGTGTGAACTTATTATTGAAGCAAGATACAGAAAGGCATACAAATCTTAAGCGCACTCAAATGCACTTATAAAATGAACATGCGGTGTAACCAGCCCCTTGATGAAGAAGCAAAACATGACCAGCTCCCAGAATCTCCCTCGTGCTTCCTTCTAGTCACATCTTCCCCCACAGGGGAACCACTATTCTGCCTTCTAATAGCGGAAATTGGTTTTTCTTGTTTTTGTTCAGGATGCAACTGGAATCATATATGTGCTTTTCTGTAACTTCTCAGATCTCCATGTCTCCTTTCTTGCAGTGGCAGTCCAAGAAGCCCATTGGAATTGCCTCCCATTTGGTCAGGGCTACTGCCTGGTGTTCCTCCTCTCACCATCGTGGCTGGCCTCTCTGCCTGCCCATGGGCCTATGGCCCCCAGTGCCTGTGGCCCCCTGGCATGCCTCACCCTCTCTGAGGTAGGAAGGCATCTGCTGCTGCTTCTCAGCTTTCATAGGGTTCCCATGGTAGAGATATGTGAGTCTCTGATAACCTCTATCTTTGCCATTATACCCTAGATCTTTCCTTTTCCACCAGGAAAGCTCCAGGAGAGTGGGAGATGGGGATGCACTGAGCCGAAAGATGGTCATGTCCAGCCTTGCACCATTCCAAAAAACACTCTTCTCTCTGCTCTGTTCAATGCACCCCTTCCTCATCCATCAAAACCCCTTTCTCACTCAGAGAGATGAGCTCTTCAGAGCCTCTGCTATTCTTCCCTGTGGTCTGGCATCCACTACAGTCCCTGGCGCACTAGACGTGTATCTTCATGCCCAAACCCCAATTGTCATGGTATTGTTCTCTTCCAAAGGATTCCTGATGTCATATAGGTTAAGGGACATGCCTTAAGGGTTCTGGGTATTGTCTCAAGGGGGCAGTGTTGCCTAATACCACGAGACAGCCCAGGCCCTAGCCCAGCCAAGAAGCCCCATTACACAGATATTAACATCAAACCCATGTTACAAATGAGGAGGGTAAGGCTCAGAGAAGTTCAAAGGATTTGTTCAAAACCATATGGCTCATAAGTGGTGAGAATTAGACTTTGAGAGTGCCATTTTGTAGCAGGCCTAGAAAGCTGGGTATCTCCTGAAGACAACTATTCAATAAGTCTAAAATGGACTAGATGCATAGATAGTTTACATATTTTTCCACCTAGTACTCAAAACACTTCCGGGAGACCAGTGTTTTTATTTCCATATGGCAGATGCAGAAACTGAGGTCCAGAGAAATTATTTTGGCCAAGGTCACAGGGAGAGTGAAACTCAACTCTCAACCCATATACTTACCCCCAAACCCTGACTCTTTCATTCTCCCTGAGCCACACTAAGCAGAAGGATTTTGACAAGTGAAGGTATGAGTGGTCTACATGAGTAGGATTGGACAGTGAGGGAACATTCCAGAGAAAGCAAAACATGGACCACAAAGGAGCCCTTTTGATTTTCTATTACCATGGAAAAAACCACCCCCAAATTTAGTGGCTTAAAATAACAATTTATTATGATCTTGACAGTCCTGGGGGACACTCAGCCGGGCAGTTCTCACTTAGGGTCTCTTATGCAATTAGAGTCAACTGAAGGCTCAATCAGGCTGGATATCTAAGATGGCTTTTTAAAAATCACATGTCTGGGAGTTCCTGTTGTGGCTCAAAGGTGACAAACCTGACTAGTATCCATGAGGATGTAGGTTCGATCCCTGGCCTTGCTCAGTGGGTTAAGGATCTGGCATTTCCATGAGCTGTGGTGTAGGTTGCAGACACAGCTTAGATCCTGCATTGCTGTGGCTGTGGTGTAGGCCGGCAGCTACAGCTCTAATTCGACCCCTAGCCTGGGAACTTCCATATGCTGTGGGTACAGCCCTAAAAAGACAAATAAATAAATAAATAAAATCGCATGTCTGGCATCTCATCTGAATCGGCTGGAACAGATGGGCACTATCCAGGAATTTCTCTCTCACCACACAGCCTTTCCATGTGCCTTGTTTAGATTTCCTCATAGTATGGTTGTCTCAGAGTAGACAGACCTCATACATGGTGGCTGGCATTCCCCAGAGTAAACATTCCAAGAGGCTGAGGCAGAAGCCGAAAGACTTCTTATGACTTGTCTTTGGGAGTTATGCAGTGTCACTGCCACAGCATGCCATCTGTGAACATGAATCACAGGGCTAGCCCAGATCCAAGGGGAGGGGACAATACATAGGTTTACATATTGGGAAGCGTGGTTCAACGGGGATCATCTTTAGAGATCAGCTGCTACAAGGGGCTGAGGCAGGAAGGATCAGCTCAGGAGGGTGACCAGGACTGCATGTAGTCCTGCTTCAGTGGAGCACAGTGTGCAAGGGAGAAAAACTGGAAGGGATGGTTTGTGGCAAATGGTGGAGGGCTTCAGTGACACACTTAGGAACCTGTATGTGGGTACACACTGGGGTCTTAGGCTGCCCAGCATCTGACCTTCCTTCCTGGGTTAGAGTACCCTCCGTAGTGGATGTCTCAATGAGAGGTCAGATACTTGCTCCCTTGACTCCGTGAGCTGTGGTGTAGTTTTGCAGATGTGGCTAGGATCCCGACTTGCTGTGGCTCTGGTGTAGGCCAGAGGCTACAGCTCTGATTAGACCCCTAGCCTGGGAGCCCTAGAAAAGGCAAAAAGATGGGGGGAAAAAAAAAAAGAGTGTGCCAAATCAATGAGCCCTCTCAGGACTTTGAATCTTTCATAAGTGACCCAAGGGAGCGATGTGGCTGTTTATGATTGATCCTAGAGGCGGCATCAGCCAGTTCTCAGGGTAGTGGTCGCTACTTGAGAGACAGCCCCCAGAGCCAGGGGAAGCACCCTCCTAATCAGGCTGCTCCTGGGCAAGACCTGATTGAAGTTCTGGCCGCCTGGCATCTCTTGATTCCTGCCTATTTCTTGAGCCTGGTTCTTTTGTGTGTGTGTGTGTGTGTCTTTTTGTCTTTTTAGGGCTGCATCCACGAGCCTACGTAGGCCTGCGTCTGCAACCTACATCACAGCTCATGGCAACACTGAATCCTTAACCCACTGAGTCAGGCAACACTGAAACCTCATGGTTCCTAGTCAGATTCATTTCTGCTGTGCCATGATGGGAACTCCTTGAGCTCTTGAGGCTTCCTGTCAATTCTGTGAGTTGCCTGATTCTAGTAAATTCCTCTTCTACTTAAGTAAACCAGAGTCCATTTCTGCTCTTTGTAACTCAGAACCAAACTGATATAAAGACCTATTGAAAGCTTAAGCCAGAGGAAATGACATGATCAGAGCACTTTATGGGAGAGAAAAATAGAAAAATCTGACAGAGATGGATTGAAGAGGCAAGCTGGAAGGCCACTGTGATGTTTGAGGTGTGCGATGAATAGCAATATTGACAGTGCCACACAGTGCCAGTGGAGTGGGAGAATGGGCAAGTTTTGGGCATGACTGAATAGGGAAAAGAGAAGAGAAGGGAAAGTCCAAATTGACAGGATTTTTATGCCTTAGTAAGTAGGAAAATGATGATGTTACAAAGAGAAACGAGAAAGCCAGGGAGACCTAGTTTGGAATTCATTCATTCATTTAACATGTACTAGATGCCTGCTGTATGCCAGGCAGTGTTCTAGGTAGTATGGAGACAGCAGTGACCAAGACAGTAGTCTCATTCCTTAAACTCACAAATACATACATTAGATAATGAAACCGCCTTAGTAAAACTTTAGTTTGTGGTGCCACAGACACACAGACTTCCTGGGACTTCCCTGATGGCTCAGCAGGTTAAGGATGTGGCATTGTCACTGCTGTGGCTCAGGTCACTGCTGTGGCATGAGTTCGATGCCTGGCCCAGGAATGTCCTCATGCTATGGATGCGACCAAAAGCAAACCAAACAGGAGTTCCCATTGTGGCTCATCAGTAGTGAACCCAACTAGGATCCATGAGGATGCTGGTTTGATCCTTGGCCCTGTTCAGTGGGTTAAGGATCCGGTGTTGCCATGAGCTGCAGTGTAGGTCACAGACCCAGCTCAGATCTGGCATTGCTGTGGCTGTGGTGTCAGCTGGCAACTGCAGCTATGATTCAGCCCCTAGCCTGGGAACTTCCATATGCCTCGGGCGCGGCCATAAAAAGACAAACAAAGTGACTAGCCAGCAGGCAGAACTTCAAGAAAGATCCTAGGAAAGAAGACTGGGCCTAAAGACAGATTGGTAGTCTTTCCCAAAGACATTCATTCATTCACTTATATTTATTGAGTACCTGATATGTACTCAGTACCATTCTTTACCATAGAAATACAGCAAAAAGAAAAGAAAAAAGAAAAAAAAGTCTCAGCTCTCATAGAGTTTTCATTATGGAGTGCAGAGGCACACAGTAAGAAAAAATACAAATACACAAATATGTCAAATATGTGATGTGTACTCTGAAGAAAACTAAAACAAGGTAAAGGAAGAGGAGCTCTGCTCTTTTAAATAGGGTTCTCTGCAAAAGATATTTAAGCAAAGTTCTGGATAAGGGGAGGCAAGATCCATGTGGTTATCTAGGGGAAACCTATTTCAGGCAGAGAGAATAATGAGTCCAAAGGCCCTGAGATTGGACAATTTGTATTGTTCAGAGAACTGCCAGGAATCCATTGCGGCTGAAGCAAAATGGATGAGGGCAGAGTAGAAGGAGGTGAGATGAAGGCAGTGGGGAGCCAGATCTTGTAGGTCCCTGCAAGTACTTTAGCTCTTGTTCTGTGAGAGTTAGGAAGACTTTGGAGAATTCTGAGTGGGAGAGGTGAACTGCATGATTATTAACACATTAAAAGCATCACTCTGGCTGGTGTACGTAGACTAGATTGAGGAAGGCTGTAAGGACAGAAGCGGGGAGATCAACTAAGAGATAACTGCAGTCATTCAGGGCATGTCATCATGGTATCTTACACTACCATGGTAATGATGGAGGAGGTGACATGTGACCAAACTGTAGCTATAAACTGAAGGAGAACCGAAGAGATCTGCTGATGGAGTGGATGTGAGGTGTTAGAGAAATAAAGGAGTCCAATGACTCTAGAGTTTTCAACAGGAAGATCAGTTGACATTTACTGATTAAAAAGGGTTGAGAATTACATTTAAAGCTTCAAGAGAGAGTAAAATTGTTTCCTGCATTCCTTTCCGCCTGCCTTTCTGAATAGTTTGGCTAAAAAGCCATGATGGGCCAACAAAAGTCAACCATCCATTTGGGGCAGAATGAACATTGGGCTGGCTTAGGTTATCAAGGCTAAGATGGGAGAAGACAATATCTGTAAGTGGAGTGGAGGGGGCAGCACCAGTGGCGGCAGGAAATAGGTTACTTATAGGGATTGATCCAGCAGAACAGAAGAAAGTAACACAAATAAAAAGGGAGAAAATTCAAATAAATCCTCTGGTGTTGGGTGGAAATTGAAGGTATTGTGTGAACTTGTGGTTTTATACATAGATTGATAAATTATAGATAGATAATATGTGCGTTAATCATACATAAACTTCCTAGCACTCTCTACTAAGAAGCCTGGAAGCAGTGACAGCCCAAGAACAATGAGCACACCTGGCACGCAGATCTTGATTTCTAAATATCATTCCCCATTAAAAGAAACAAAAGTTCCTGGGAGAAATGGCTGATTGTAGGACTTGAGCAGAGAAAGTACAAGACGAGCCTGGAACATCTTATTGTGCCAGAAAATAAGGAAGTACTCAAAGAATTATGGTGACAGAAGCCAGCTTGGCAGCTGGCCGAATCTGGGAAATTCTAAGCATCAAAATGAATAATGAAGCAATGAGTAAAACACTCACATCTGTAATACTGCTGCCAAAGATGCATAGCTCAAATATAATCATGACGAAACAACAGATAAACCCAAACTGAGGGACATTCTACGATACAATAGATCTGTAATATTCTAAATAATCCTGGTCATAAAAGTAAAGGAAACCTTAGGAACTGTCTCGGATTGAAGGAGATTGGAAAGACATGCTAAACTAGATGAAATGAATAATTCTGAACCGGATCCTTTCATCATTAGGTCAATTGATAAAAGTTTAGTAAGGTTTGGAAGTTCGATAGTATTAATGCATTGATGTTAATTTCCTGATTGTGAGCATTGTGTCAGGTTATGTGGGGGAATACATGCTGAAGTATTAGGGGCGATGGAGCATCATATAGACCACTTATGCTCAGTGGTTCAGGGATGGGGAAAGTTCTTTGTACTGTTGCTGTAACTTCTCTATTACACCAAATAAAAAGAAAAAAGATAAAGGAAATAATGAATAGAATCCCCAAGGCAGTGGAGAATGAGAGGAGGGCCAGGCAGTGCAACATCGAACATATGGACCAAAAGGTTGAATATGTCTAAGGAGAGGACAGTTAATGATGTGTAGTGCTGCAAAGAGATCGAGACTGAGAAAAAGGTATTAAAATTATTTTCTATATCATTAATCACGAGGTCATCTTTTTACACGTGCAGTACAATGGAAAATAAATCAGCTATTCCCATTCACAACAATGCTAGATCGCATTTGGATTTGAGGACCCTTCTAACAGATTTTCAGGTTCCCCGGGCCCTGAAATTTAGAGGTTGGAGGCCTGATTCCAACAAATCGTTAGAATTTTAAGAAGAAACTCCCAATTTCAAGCATAGTAGCTCTTGTCAGGAGGTCACCCTGGTTCCTAGTTTTGAAAGTGTTCTTTTTTAAATTTAACATATTCTGATGATATAAATTGATGCCCACATTTTGGGCAAAAATATTCTGGATATGGAATTATTATTGCACCCAAGTAATACATGTTCATCATAGATAAATGAAAAATGGAGATAAAATACAGACAAAATTTAAACAACCTATAATTCCATCATCCAAAAATAGTTTCTGCTCGCATTGCTGCCTATTTTAGACTTTAAAAATGCAAATCACATCTATAATTTTTGTTGCAATAAAGGAGGGAACCTTCCGTGTGCTATTTTGTATGTTACACTCCCTTCCTAGATATAGAGCACTCAGTCTCAGTCCCTCAATATACATCAAACTACCTCATTTTTAAGGGTGCTGCAAGGAATTCCGTTGAGCAGATAGGCGACGGTTTATGTAATCGAGATTGCATGCAACCGAGATTGCACTGCCGCACTTGCCCTTGAAGCCTGGACTACTCGAGAAGATGGGAGGTTGGGGAACAGCTAAGTCTCCAGACAAGGTTTTTTTAAGCACGAAGGGATGGAGGAAAGAGAGTACGGTCCCTGCGGGCGGAAGCAAAAGGCCTGAGTAGTCGGATTTGGGAGCGACGTGAGGCAGAGAGCTGGTTGTAGCCAAGTGCAAGGGGCGCCGAACAGGTGGAGCCTGAAACCTATGGAACTGAGCGAGACCCCAGGGCGGCGGCCGCAGCGGGCGGCAGAGGCCCGAAAGCTGGTGCACCTCCGCTCCGCACCAACAGAGGGCGCTTGGTCCACAGCAGTTTGAAGTGGGCGGGTCCCAGCTGCCGGCCAGATGTGGACACTGGAGACGCTAGCTCTATCCTAGCCCCTGCAGACCCGCAGGCGAGGGGGAGAGGGAAGAGGGATGGCAGGGGGCAATGGTGGCGGCAGAATACCCCGCGGCGCTGCCCTGCCGGCTCCTAGACTGCCTCGCTTTGTTGGGGTAGAAGCGCAGGGGCCTCCCGCCCAGAGGGGGCGCCGTTTTCTGATTCCAAGAAAAGTGCGGTATGGGCTGGCAGCGGCCCTGGGACTGGCTCAGCAGGACAGAACTGGGTCCGCAGGGCGGAGCGTCGGGCCGGGAGCGACCCAAGCGACTGTCCGCGGCGGGAAAGAGAGCCGGCCTTGAGGGCTTTGAGTTCTTGCGTACTCAGACGCTTCGGAACACACACACGCACACGCACACACACACACCCCCTCACACCCTCCTTGCGCTCTTTCTGCCCTGGGTGCCTTGTGCATTTCAGGAGGGAGAAGCTGAGGCACAGCAAGACAGCACCGAGTAGACCCCTCCTCCTCATATGATCTGGAGAGAGAAATTGGGCTAGAGGGCCGCAGCCCGAAGCTCCAGTTAAGGACCCCTGGCCGGGGACAACCCCAGGGACCCCTACCCCGTGACCGGCCTGATGTCCCCACCCTCAGCCGCTTCCCAGACTCCGGAGTAATCAGCTGCTGCGCGCTTGCTGTAATTGGCGGTGCAGGCCCAGCCCGACAGAGGACACGCGGGCGGCGCAGGGGCGGCCGAGGGGCTTAATTGCAGGGCTTCAGGTCGCAGTCTGGGCGCAGCTCCGCTTGGGAAGGTAGGGGGTTGACGCTTAGCTCGGTGAGCAGGGCCGCCAAGGAAGCCAAAAACCTTCGCGGTGGGTAGTCCGGGTCCCTTCCCCGGAAACCCGGTTGAGGGGCTCGAACCCCAGCGAGAGAGAGAGGAAGGAGAAGCGGGATCTCTCCGGAGAGCTGGGAGTTGGGGGGCACATTCCAAACTCCCCATCGCAACCCCAGAAGCCCTGGTGTGTCTCGTCCTAGACTCCTCCCTCGTTCTGACCCTCCCCCCTCCCTTTTCTGCCGCCCCCGTCACCCCCCTTCTCGTATCCCCAGGGCGCTCCCACCCTGGGGAAGAATGTGCCCTCCTAGCGCACCCTTGCCATGGTAACGGCACACCCCCACCCCCGCGCACCGCAGCGGCCTGGCCTGGCCCAAGGGCGGCAAGAAAATGGGGGTGGGCGCCTCCCAGCCCTGCGGACACACCTCGACTGCCCTGGTTGCCACAGCAACCGGGGGCGTTTGGAAGTGCGCAGCCGCGAAGTGGCAAAGGGCTCTCCTAACCATTCCTCACCCCTCTAATTCTAATCCACCAGCAGAGGACCTTGGCTCCTGGGAGAGACTGCCACTCCCCACCTTCAAGGACAAAGTCCGGAGAGGGATCATGGGGCGTCCCAGCTTCCACGCGGGACAAGTCTAGGAAGCAAAGGCAGCCGGAGGGCCCCAGGCAGCCTGGAACTTGAAAAGGGATCCCCCTGTCACCAGTCGGGCCCCCTCCCCCAGCGAAGCCCGAGGGGGGCGCTGGCAGCAGGAAGCCAGGGAAGGGCCCGGAGGCGCGCAGGCCCCACAGCAGAGCAGTGATTACAGGGACCTGTCCCTCCCGCCCCCGGCTCCCACTCTCATTAAGTCATTTTTTCCCCTGTTGGAAAGTCCCCTTGCCTTGAGCGCAGGGGTTGGGGCGACCGCAGGCAGCTGCCGGCAACCACATGAGAAGTGGGGGTGGGAGGGGAGGAGGGAAGCAGCGACTAGGGCCTGGCCAATCTCCAGCCTGGAAGGCCCCCCTGCCGGGGGGCTAACTGGGGGAGCATTAATTCGGGGAAAGGCGAGGGAGGGCCTGGATGCCCCTGACCTTGCTTCTCGTCCACCTGACCCTCCTACAGCTACCCAGGCTCTACCTTTGCCTCTCCCCTTCTCTTTTTTTCAACCCCGGAAACTTGGGCAACTGAGAAGCAGGATGCCTGGGTTCTGATCGCCACCCTAGTCTGGCTGCCTCTCCCTGACCCTTGACCCCACCACTGCCTGCTGATCTGTCCATCACCTCATTCTCAGTCGGTTCCCTCCCTTCCCTTTGGGACCATCCGGGCTCCATTAGACCGTGCTATTTTTCCCTCTTGCAAGGAGGTGGCCCAGTGTCCATCAAGATGAAAGGTGTTGGGGCGGAGAAGTCTTTCTCCCCCTCTGAATCTCTGGTCCACCTTCTGTTCTCATTTCCAAATCTGAACCTTGGTTCTCTCCCAGCTGTTGGCAAGTTCATCCTCCCACTTACCTCCACCAGCACACTTTATTTCAGCCCATTTCCCCTATTTCCAATCAGCGTGTTGCTTTCTGCCTCATTCTTCAGGCAGGATGCATAAGCCTAGTGCCTCTTGGACCCCATTTTCCCACCCCTTCTCTCCCTGTAGGGTTCTTACCAAGTGTCTGATGTGTCAAATGTGGGGTCCAGCTTTGGTCCTGACTCTAGTCAGCTTCTGGCCCAGAGAGAGGATGGGGAGTGGGCAGCATCCTATTTGTTCCTTCCCCAACTTTTCCTCTCTTCCTTTACAGGTAAAGCTAGCATTTACCCAATCACCATGGCTTGACTTGACTGCACCATGTCCCCCACAACCTGATGTCCAGCCCCTGGCCCCACCCCACGCCCCACCCCTCTCTCAGAGGTAGCACTCGGCAGAGTTGCTGCTCCTGCCCTATTATCCCAACCCTCATCTTCTATCTCCCATCTTCAGTCTCTACCCCACCCCACCCCACCCCACCCCACCCATTCTAAGTCTGGAAGGCAAAGGAGGCTGAAGCCACAGCTAATGCTGCAGTGGACACTGCTTGGGATTGGGGGGTTGTATGTCCCCCCCCCCCGACGCCTTCATTGTCCCTCGTTTCCCTCCTCCTCCCTGAAATGAGAGGGAGGAAGGAGGCGGGGGGGGGGGGGGAGCTCTCTCCTGGGTGAACAAGAGGAAAGGAATGAGGCAGGTGTGTCTGGCTGCTCCTTTCTAGCCCTCCTCCCGGGGGACTCTCACCCGCCTGCCTGTGGGGCTATCTTTGGGGGATGGGGAGAGAAATCTGTCCCCCACAGAGGCGCAGAGCTGAGCATGTGGAAGGCCCTGCTGCCTTAGGCATGTCTGGGAGCTTCCTGGGATGCAAGCAACTGGAGGGAAGGGAGCTGAAGGCAAGCTAGTGCGGGCAAGTCTCTCAGGTGGTGGACCTATAGGATGCAACACTATGAGAGCCTCCTTTCCTTCCCGCCTCTACCCAGGGCTAGGGAGACATCAGTCAGGACCAGGGAAGTATGGGGATGCGTATAGGCTGGCAACTGGGAAAAGGAAAAAGACTTCATCCCCCGCTGGTTCAGAGAAGGGTGCCATTCCAGGGTAAACTGAGGCAGGCAGCAGGACCCTGTGGGCAGCAGGAAACCTGGATGAAGTCAGTGAAGTGTTCTTGCCCTGAGATCCTGACCCCAGCTTCCTCTCCTCTGCCCTCCTCCTCAAGGGTCTGTTCCAGAAAAACATCAGATCTGAGAGCCAAGGAGGGTGCAATGCTAGACCCAGGCTGCCAGCTCAGCAGTGTTCTTATGGGGGTATAGAGGTAAGGCTGGCTGACTTGCCAAGGGGCAGCCTGAGCTGGGGATCTAGAGGCACAAGAGACCCAAGAAGAATGCCCCCCACCTCCAGCCTTACCGATATACCCCACCTCCCCTGCCTGGACCCCGAGAGACCAGAAAGCAGACAGTGAGTCTCCAGGCCCTCCCCGCCACCCTCCTCCCAGCCGCACCTCCTAGCCCCACCTGCTCCCTGGGGCGCTGGGCTGGCTGGGTTGAGCTGGGTCTTGCCCAGGATTACTTCTCTCAGAGTGTCTCCTGTCTCTGCCGATGGGTGCTGCTGGCCAACACTCGTCCTGGCTTGCGGCAGAGAGCTCAGGCACAAGGTGGACAGCCAGAGCGCTGGCATCCAGGGCCCCTGATTCAGCCCCTTGCCCAGTGGCTTCCCCACTGCCCCCATCTAGTCCAGGCCTCATCTATGGTTTGAAGATGGCTGTGGTCTCCCAACTGGCCCCTTGCTGTCAACTTGTCCCCAGTCATTCAGTTTCCTAGACCGCAATCCACACGAGAATCAGACCATAACACTCGCCTGCTTAAGACCCTCTGAAAGGTCCTATTCCTCTTATGTAAAATCCCAACTCCTTACCTCTACCTGGAAGGACACACATCATGTAACCCTTACCCCCTACCCCTCTGCCCCAGCCAGCTCTTCTCCTGCTTCTCTGTCCCTTGATTTTGTCACTCCAGTCACACAGGCCTCTTTGCCGTTCCTCCTGAGATCTTTCTGACATCAGAGCTTTTGCATTCGTATGGTCTCTGCCTGGAAAGCCCTTACCCTCAATCAGTGCATGGCTCTCCTCATCATGCAGGTCTCAGCATGAGCATCACAACTCAGAGAAGTCTTTCCCCACCAGTAGCTTTATCTAAAGGGACCCCACTCCCCACGAATCGCTCTACATCCAGCACCCTGCTTTATTTTCTTCACAGCACATAGCAGGGTCTGAAATGACCTTGTTTGTGTCTTTACTTGTTTATTGTCCATCTTCCCCAGCCAGAATGTAAACTCCAAGAGGGCAGGTGCTGAGTCTCTTATTCACTTCAGTATCCCCAGCACCTCTCAGCCGGCAGAGGGCCAGGCCACAAAGAGCGCAAAATAAATATTTGTTAAATGAATGATGAGGGGCAGAGGCTGGTGGGGAGTGTGTTTGAGGCCTCTGCAGAATCACTTCAGCTCAATGATGTCCATTTCTTTTTAACCCTCCTCCCCCTGCCCATCAGCTTGCATTCATTCCCTCCCACTCCCGGGAAGGGGTGAAGGGATGGAAGGAGGCAGGCCCAGCGGATGCCTGGCTGCCACTGCCCTAGAATGTGGGACCATCCCCAGCCCAACAGAGCTGTCTGAGCTTGGGGCAGAGAGCTGGAAGGCATATCAATCTTGGAGTCCAGAGAAGTGAGTTGGGTGGGGGTTGGGGGGTCCTGGCAGGCCGGGACTGCCTCTTGATTGCAGTCTTGAAGGCCTTAGAGCTGGGAGGTTAGATGTTGCGGTTCAACCTCCACTTCCAGGAACCAGGACGACGCTGCCAGGCCAAGATCGCCAGTGAGAGCCGCAGAGAGCGAAGCTGTCGGCTCACTTGCAGACACTGACCCACTCGGTGATGCGGCACTCCTCGCAGACCACGAAGCAGCACCAGTGGAAGCGGCAGTGACAGCGCTCACTGCGCGTTTGGCGTAGGATGTTGTGGCCACGGCCACAGCACATGCTGCCACAGCCGTCGGGGCCCGCACTGCTCTTGTTGCACAGGCGGCCCACAGTGCCCGCCGAGTCCAGACGCGGCTCCCGCTCGCAGAAGTCGGGGGATTTCTCAAAGTAGACCAGGTCGGCGGGGCTGGCGCGGCGCCGTGGCCCTGGAACGCCGGGAGCCGGCGAGGGTGCCCCCGCGGGGCCCGGCTCCAGCTGGCCGCCGTTGCGGTTGTGCGGCCGGATGAGCGTGGCGCGGTGGAAGCGGCTGCGCAGCAGCGCCCCCACCGCGCGGAACTCAGGCGTCACCTGCCAGCACGTCTTGAGCTGGCAGCTGCCTGACGTGCCGTGGCACTTGCACTTCCGCCGCATGTTCTCCATCACCGCCTGCGGAGGGAGGCACGGGGAGGGGTGATGCCCGCGGCCAGGCCCATTGCCCTCCTCCCGACGCAGACACTGGCCTTGGAGAATCTCGGAAGGTTTTGAAACCAATGCCCATGGAACAGAGGCAAAAGCTGAAGCCCGCAGTGGATGGATGGGGGGCACAGCTCCTGGGCCAGGCGGTCAGGAGGAGAGTTCTGCCCACTCTTCTGCTGCTCTCCCATTCACCTCCCACCCACCTCCCACCCGGCCAGACCCTGGGGGAATTCCCTCCTTCCCGCTCCAGCCTCCTTTTCCAGCAGCTGCAGGGGGCCCTTGGGGCTGGAGGCTCTTGCTTCCTGAGGGGGGATCCCAGATCCTCAGGGAAATTCCCTCTCCTCCCAACCCTTGGATGGGCACAAGGAACAGGGGTGTGCTGGCTCCACCTCATCCCAGCCCCAAAGCCTCTGGCCTCACTCCAGGCTGTGAGCAGAGGCTGTCGGGAGTCTGAGAAAGCCCTTTACTCCTCAGCCCTGCAGCACTTTGTAGGGAGCCTGAGAGAGGGCCAGGGGCTGGGGAGACTTCCCCTCTCCTCCTCCCCCATCATGCTGGCTGGGGCTTCTTCTGTCCAATGCTGAGTGCCACCATTCCTCTAGGACACAGTGAGCACCAACAGGGGCCAAAGTCTCTAATACAGAACCAAGGGGAACCCAAAGAGCCAGACCCCCCCAGGGCAATGCAAGTGGCGAGAGGTTTCCAGACTTCCAAGGGAGCTAGTTACAGGAGTTCAACGTACCCACCCCATGCCCAGCTCTCAGCCTGCTCTAGAGTCTCCCCTCAAAGAGCCCCTTCATGTTATCTTCACCAGAGACCCCAGAGGAAATTGGCTGCATCCTTCTTGCCCCCTCTCCACTCTCAAACCACAAAGCAATGAATGATCTGGGGCCCTCAAGCAGTAGCACCTAAGAGAGGGACCCCATTTCTCCACGCCTTAAAGGGCTCTCTGCAGCTTGTATGTGCTGTGGTGTGAGCACCACGTGGAAACCAGCCCAGAGCCTCCCCTGGCCAACAGCTCCAGAACATCTGCTTCCCACAGGCAGCAGCCATTAATTAACCAGTTTAACGAGGAGGAGGAGGCACTGTTGGTATGGGCTGGGATAGTGCTGAAGCTTGGGAAAAGCGCTGCATGGACAGGCAGAGCTGGGTGAGAGCCGGAAGTGACCTGAGGGTGGGTATACCTCAGTTTCCCTCACCTCTAAGTCATGATGGAAGAGCTCAATCAGCTCCTGGCTTCGTGGGAGAAAGTGAACCAGCCTGGGCTGAGAGAAAGGGGAGTGAGATGGAGAAAGTGCCAGCTAGAGTAAGTGGAAGCCAGAAACAGGGTTTGAGAAGGCTGGCCATGCCTGAGAAAAGGGACAGGGGCAGAATAGCCAGGAAAAGAGGGTGCTGAACTCATGAAGGCTAAGGAGGCATCTTAGTGTAGACTACACTGTAGAACAAAAGGGCTCAGGGCTCAACTGCCAGTGGATGAAACCTGCCTCTGCTACTTTCTCACTAGTTTCATCATCTTAGTCTATTTGTGCCTTGTTTCCCATATCTGAACATGAGGCTAATGATAGAACCCTCATCCATAGGCATAAGGATGAAATAGGCTAATGTATAGTAAAATGCTCCAGATAGTGCCTAACACAGAGTAAGCACTCAATAAATTAAATGCAGGCTGTTATTACCTTCCCTTCCTTTTTTCTTTCCTTGCTTCTCTTTTTCTTTTCTCTCCCTCCCCTGAACCTTTATCTACCTCATTTTTTTTTTTTTTTGTCCTTTCTAAGGCCACACCCATGGCATATGGAGGTTCCCAGGCTAGGGGTCTAATTGGAGCTGTAGCCACTGGCCTACACCAGAGCCACTGCAACATGGGATGTGAACCACATCTGTGACCCACACCACAGTTCACAGCAATACCAGATCCCCAACCCACTAAGGAAGGCCAAGGATCGAACCCACAACCTCATGGTTCCTAGTCGGATTCGTTAACCACTGAGCCACAACAGGAACTCCCTACCTCATTCTCAAATGAATGACCTTTGAGGTAGTGTGAACATTTGAGGAGAGGGAGAAAGGAGAAGGATAATATAACACAGTACCATAGTGGTCCCTGGGGATCTCCCTTTGCAGGAATCCCTCATTCGGCACAGAAAGTCTGGGAGAGGAGAGGAATCCCAGAAAAGGATATCACAGAATCATGGAACATTAGCGCTGAGTCGGGGTGGGAGCTTATGGGTCATCCAGTTCAATCTTCTCACTTTATAGGGGAGGAGACAGAGTAGCAGAGCTAGGCCTAGATGCTGAGGCTGGGACTGACGACCAGAGCGCTCCCTACTGCTCACAGCAAGAAATGAGGGAGCAGGCTGCTCAGCAGGGGGTGAGCTAGTCCAGAGAGGGGAGGGGGGGGGTGTTTGTTTCATACCAGCATCCCCAGGCCTAGGCCAGAACCTGGCACACAGTATGTCTCCAGTGCATGTTTGATAACTGAATTAGAGGGAGCAATGAGAAAGTTACTGAGTTAGGGGGTGTGATGTGGTCCTCAGAATAGACATAAGCCTGGGGGAGGGGAAGGGTCCTAGGCAGAGGGATCTGGAGAAGGCCGGGGAGGGGGGCGGAGGGGGCTCTCACCTGCCTCCCCACTCGGTTGTTGTGGAGCCTCATGCGCGCATGGATGTCTCTATGTGGCTCCCGGGAGTCCAGAAAGTCTTTAGAGAAGCGCTCTCCGAAACCCACGTCCGGGCTGCAGCCGCCCCACTCCCAGGAGTCCTGCAGGCCAGGGCTGGCAGGGGGCAGGGCTGGGTGCTCGGGAACTCCGTGGCTCAGGCCCTTACCCCGCTGCAGGGCTTCCAGCTGCAGGTGATGCAACTTCCGCCGGAAGGCCTCCTCATCCCCGCGCCGGGATGCATCGCAGCCACAGGCCCTCAGTTTGCCCAGGGCACAGGCATTGGACACCGCGTGCACCACGCCCGCTGCGGAGATGGCGTAGGCGAAGGCACTCTCTCGGAAACCTGAACATAGAGATGCAGGAAAGAGCTTTTGAGGAGCCTCCACATGCTTTCTCTCTACTCTCCCTGCCCAACAACTCACCAGACTGAGGGGGAACAGGCCCAGTGTTGGGGGGAAATCTGGTGCAAGGGCATGGACCCAAGAGGGGCAGAAATCACACCAGAAGTTCTGCACACAGGCTGGATCGGAAGAGGTCGCCCCCTACAGCCCTCCTTTTTGAACTCCTTTCTGTTTCATCAATGTCGCACTTAGCAAGCTCAGAATTTGTGTCTGTATCTCTCCTGTTGGATACAATATATCTGGCACACATTTTGTTTGTTTATTTTAACCATCAGAGACTTAAACGTCTATCTCTCCTGTAATATTTGCCTTTTTTGCATATGCGGTATGTGGAAGTTCGCAGTCTAGAATCAGAGCTGCAGCGGCCAGGCTACACCACAGCAACAAGGGATCCATCCGCATCTGCGACTTAACACTGGAGCTCACAGCAATGCTGGATCCTTAACCCAGAGAGCAAGGCCAGGGCCGGAACTTGAATTCTCGTGGATACTAGTTGGGCTTGTTATCGCTAAGGCACAATGGGAATTCCTGCCAAATTTTAATCTAAAAAATAAATGACCAGTGATGAAATTCTGGGCCCTAGGAGGTGTTAATGGGCAGAAGGGTAGGTGTGAGGAGCTGGTGTCCTCCTAAAGCTCCTGGTCCCACTGCGTTAGGTACACGGCAGTACATGCTTTGATGGCCAGAAGTGAAGAAAAGAGCCAGCAGAATTTCCCTTTACCCTGTTCCAGAAAATCTGCTCCGAAAAGGCATCGTCCAGCCATTCTGCCTGCCATTGGTCTAGATCAGCTGAAGAGGTTGTTTGGGGGATGCTGGAGGTGAGCCCACTGCCTGCCTGCCATAAGCATACAGTGGTGGGAACACTGACAGGGAATGGTTACCTAAAGCAGATGCCATCCTGAGATGCTCACGGGGGCAACATCTCCCTGAATAGCCACTCTCAGGGACCCAGGGCTGGTCTACTCTGCTTTCTTCCATGGCATTCCCAGCCTGAGCCATCCTCTGGGCCTGTGGCAGGGGGAGGCCTGCTTGCAGAGAAGGGTCTGGCTGCTGGATCTGCAAGCTGCTTCTATCTTATTCTGCATCTGAGAAAGGACCAGCAAGGGGCAGGTTCTGGTACAAGCTTCTCTGACCAGCTTCTGAACTTGAGAGAGCTCAGGCAGTGGAAGAAACCAACAGCAAGCTCCCACATGAGAAGGAGAATCCACCCTGGCCATAGATGCCTGGGGGAGAAGCCCAGAACCCCACTGGAGGCTGATGACTTGGGAGAAGCCAGAGATTCAGAAGAAAAAGCTCTGGGTCTTTCTACCTCAGCATCAAAGACTAAGAGGACTTGGAGGCCTCAGTGACCCCCGAGAGCCAACCAGGACTGGATAGAGACCCTAACTCAGATCCCCCCCTAATGCTCTCCCTCTGCATCACAGGGCCCTGTCCTCCTCTCCCTGCCTAGCACCCCCCCCCCAAAAGAGGCAAGATGTGTAGTTAAGAGTATGAACTCCGGAGTTCCCATTGTGGTGTAGCCGAAACGAATCTGACTAGGAACCATGAAGTTGCAGTGTACAATCCCTGGCCGGACTCGGTGGGTTAAGGATTCGGTGTTGTCCTGAGCTCTGGTGTAGGTCACAGGCTTGGCTCAGATCTGGCATTGCTATGGCTGTGGCATAGGCCAGCAGCTCTAGTTCCAATTGGACCTCTAGCCTGGGAACCTCCATATGCCGTGAGTGCAGCCCTAAAAAGCAAAAAAAAAAAAAAAAAAAGTCTGAACTCTGGACCTAGAGTGCCTAGGTTTCAAACTTGACTCTTCCATTTACTAGCTGTTAACAGCTATGTAACCTTGGCCAAGTGACTTGACTGCTGTGTCTCAGCTTTTGCATCTGTAGAACAGCGTTATTATTACCTGTCTCATTGTTCCAAGAATTAAATAAGTTAATACATTTCAAATGCATAGGATCATACCTTACTCATAGTAAGTACTACATAAAATCTCAATATTATTGAGAAGTTCTTTCTGCTGTCTGACTTCACTCACTACTGCTGCAATTTCAGGCTATTGCTCCTTATTCTTGTTTCCCTGAGCAGGCCCAGAGCCTGGCAGCTCACAGCCCACTCTAGAATAAATCACTTGGGCCACTGAAGCCAGTAAAGCACACTGTTCCTCTCTAGCTTCTCATTCCAGCTCCTGACAGCTCAGGACCTTTTCCATAAGAAGCCAAGCTATGAGCAGACAGGAAGCGACAGCGATTGGGTGGGAGCCTTCAAAGGGGTGCTGGGAATCGGTGGGAGCTGCAGAAGCATAGACACTGCTCTGGGAGGTGCAGCCTAAGGGAAAGGAAGGCAGACTCAAGCTGAGGTGCACACCCTGTATTTATCCCTCGCCTTTTATCTGTGGAATCCTGAGCACTTATTGCTTGTGGAATCATCAGTCTGCTCCTAGGAAAAATGGCTCCAAGGACAAATGTCCTTCAGAAGTAGCCCAGGCCTCAGAAAGCACTCTCTAACACGCACACACACGCACACATACACACAATGCAAAAGGCGTTTGCCCAGAGTCACAGGTTATGGAACGGGACCCAGCCCCATCTCTCTCAGATCCCAGGACTGGCCACTTTCTACTGAAGGACATTTGGCTTTAGGAAAGAACTGCTGCTGAGAAAGAAACCCGGGGAGCCCAGTTTCCAATCCTATGGTCCTGTCTATGCCTGGCACCAGGGAGATGTGCTGGACCAACCACCATCTTCCAGGCTCTGTCACATTCAAGGGCAGGCCTAGAGGAATCTGGAGAAATATAGCCCACAGCCTACCTATCCCATGCAGCTAAGGACTCCATCCCACAGCCTCTGGCAGCTGTCATAGCCACGTGTAGGGGTGACCAGGCAGGGCTTGTGTGGTCACCCTCTGTTCCAAGCATTCAGGTCTCAGAGGAGTCTAGCCCCCTGGGTCTGCTCCCAGCTCCCATTCAGGGCCCCAGTTTCGGTCCTGGCCCTGACTGTCTGGGGCAGATGAAGGCACTGTGCCATCTGGCCAGCTGGAGGGGGAGAGAGGGGTGGGGCCTTGGCCAGCTGGGCTGCCTGGAGCATGGTGGGGGGGGCTCGTTAAAACGCACAATTAGCCGCCCTGCCTTTGATCTGGGACAGGGACTGCCAGCATCTAAGTGGAGTCAGCTGCTGCTACAGGACAAAGCCAATGGCCAGGAAGGGGCTGGGGGAGGAGGTTTGGAGGGCAGGGAAGTGAGGAGGAGAGAGGATTCAGGGACCACTGGGAACCAGGAGGGGTTAGAGAAGCTTGAGCCCTGCCCATTTGTGTCAAAGAGGGAGGAGAGGGAAGAGGTCTGGTCTCCATTCCCTCCATGCAAATAATTTGTGTGCAAATTTTCTGCGCCTGCTCATGTGCCTGGACTGAGAGAGAAAGAGTTTGTGTGTGTGTGTGTGTGTGTTGTGTGTATGTGGGAACACTTAGGGGGGTGACACCAAATGTAGCTACACGTTTGCACAATCATGGGTAGGTGTGTGTGTGTGCACGCACATGTCAGTTCCATTTCTGGATTTCTCATCCACTGCAGCAGCTCACCTCTGGGCACAGGATAGGAGATCATGGTGGCCTCCTAGTTTTGGAAACAGTATGGCAGGGGGTTGAGTGCAATCTCTAAGGACAGTTGGCCTGCATTTGAATCCTGGCTCTGCAGCTCACTTACAAGCTATGTGACTAATGACAAGTTACCCAACCTCTCTTAGCTTCATTTGCAAAAAGAGAGTAATAATAGGACCTTCTGCATGAGGCTTATTTGAGGATCCTAAAGCACAGATAAAGTGCTTTAGACCAGTGCTTGGCACCTGGCAAGTATTTAATGGCTAATTTACTGAGTGCCATTAGAATAACAGGACCCTCGGTGATCCTGGGATACATACAGTTGCCTGTGACTGCGTCCTCCCATCTGATACCACCACATAACCCAAGCCTGGAGGCCAGGACATAAAATCGAGGCTCCCCGAGGACAAATGTAAAAGGGAGGTGGGGCATTCCCGTTGTGGCACAGTGGAACCGAATCTAACAAGGAACCATGAGGTTGCGGGTTAGATTCCTGGCCTGGCTCAGTGGGTTAAGGATCCAGTGTTGCCGTGAGCTTCAGTGTAAGTTGAAGATGTGGCTCGGATCTGGCATTGCTGTGGCTCTGGCGAAAGCCAGCAGCTACAGCTCTGATTAGACCCCTAGCCTGGAAACCTCCATATGCCGCTGATGCGGCCCTAAAAAGAGAAAAGACAAAAGACCAAAAAAAGAAAAAGGGAGGTGGGAGACAAAAGAGCCAGAGCCTTGGAGAACAGAGGCTGGACTCTCAAATGGCTGGCTTCCCTGGGCTGGTAGCCTGGCTTACTGCCCAGCCTCATGCCCCTTCTTCCCACGTGTTCTGAATGGGTCTGGGCCTTAGACAGGGTGGTACGTAAACTGCGTGAGTGCTCCATGACCTGTTGTGTGAATCTATTCCCTGCCCTCCATCAAGCCTCTCTCTCATCCCCCCTCACTCCAGGGCCCAAGTCCCACCCAAAGCAGCCCTGTCCTCAAATCTCCCTTTGGTCCCAGCATCCTGAGTGAGAGATGGAGGGGTTCACTAGTCCTCACAATGAAGAGCCCCCTCCCTCTAGCTAATGTTCTGTCCAGTGCCTCATCCACCCAGGCACCACCTACGTGGGCTCTCAGAAGAGAAATCTGCAGATACCAGTGCCCTCGGCACTTAGATCATAGCTGCCACTCACTCTTTCTGGCCCGCTAGGGGCCCCTCTCCCTGTCCCCCAGTCCCCAGGTTCCAGCATCCCTGCATCCCTCTCTTTGGCTAGGTAAAGCCCCATTGTATGCCCTGCTTCCCAAGCACCCCCTCCAGTTGCTCACACACCCTTCCTTCTCTCTCCTACTTGAGCACTCCATCCTTTCGGCCCAACCCAATGCAGGGCAAGTGACAGGACAAACCCTCTGAACGCCTCCTCCCAGCAGTCTCTGAATTTCAAACATGGCAGAGTGCGCCTTTAAGAGAACCCCACTGGCAGCTTGGGTCAGAAGAAGGGTCAGCATCCTGATATTCTGCTTTGGGGAAACTGGGCTTCCCTGACCCCACGATGGACAATCATAGCTTGAAAAGAAGGGAGACCAGAGGGAAGATCCAGTCCCAGGGTTGGTTACCACCAAGACTGGCCCCATGCGATTCACATGTAGCTATTCCTCGAGGTGATGGCCCAAGGTAGACCAGGAAAATGACCCTGCAGGAGACTGAACGTGGAGGTGGAGTGAGGGAAGCGCAGCAATGGCGACCCTTGGAAGGGGAGGAAGAAGTGGCAATTTCTTTCTCTCTCTCTCTCTTTTTTTTTTTTTTTGTCTTTTTGCCTTTTCCAGGGCCACTCCTGTGGCACATGGAGGTTCCCAGGCTAGGGGTCTCATCGGAGCTGTAGGCGCCGGCCTACGCCAGAGCCACAGCAACGCTGGATCCCAGCCGCATCTGTGACCTACACCACAGCTCACAGCAACGCTGGATCCTTAACCCACTGAGCAAGGCCAGGGATCGAACCCGCAACCTCATTGTTCCTAGTCGGATTCGTTAACCACTGAACCACGACGGGAACTCCCAGAAGTGGCAATTTCTTTCCAGAAGCCCAGAGTCCCCTCCGAGGAGAGAGGGATGGAAATGAGGTGTCTCAATGGTGGGGCAGAAGTCGCAGAGGTAGGATGGTGTTCTGAGGCCAAAGGAAGAAGCCCAGCCTCCCTGCGGGAGCCCAGGAGCCTCTGCCCCGCCCCCTTCCCCGCGCTGGGCACCGCCCCGCGCCGGCTAGCCCCGGCAAGTCTCCCCCCTCCACACCTCACCTCTCCCCCCACCGGTCCCCCCCAGCTCACCTCCCGCTTATTAAACTGCAGGTGAACCCAGGAGGGCCTGGCGCCGCGCCAACCCCGCGGAGTTCCACCGCTCCGAACTCGCCCCCAAGCTTCAAAGCCCCGCTGTCCTCCGCCAGCCCGCACCGGCCTCACCCGGGCGAAGCAATCGGGACGCCTGGGTTCACTCAGTCTAAAGGGGACAGGAGGACCAGAGGGAAAAGAGGGGACGTCGAGGCCAGGAAGAGGCAGGAAGAGCTAGCCTGGCCTCACCCGAAGCGGCAGGGGTGAGAACCTCAGCGTCTGCCCCCAGTGAGCGGACCCTGGAGCAAACTCCGAGGCCGGAGCGCTGGAGAGAGAACCGGGCTTCGGGGAGCGCGGGTGACCTAGAATCCCGGAGTGGGCTCGGGCGCGCTGCGGCGGCAAGCGCCGGCCGGGCCCGGCGGGGCAGGAGAGATGCAGGGGCCTGTCACTTCGTGTCCACGAGCGCAGCGGCGGCGGGGGCGGCCGGGGCGGGGCGTCGGGCTGGAGTTGGGCCGGGCCGATCGGCCGGGGGTCGCGGGCAGCAGCTCTGAGCCGACGGCTGGAGGGGGTCGGGGAGAGCGGGGCGGGAGGGTGGGAGCGCGGAGCAGGGTGGGGGGCGCCCTCTTTGAGAGGCGCGCGGCTGGGGCCAGGAGCCGTCTGCCGCGGCCCGCGGGGATTAGTTCGCGGCTGCATGCCGCCACACGCGTCGGGCTGGGCTCGGCCGGGGAGAAACAGCGCCCCGGGCGCGCGGGGGAGGAAGGAGGGAGGGCGCGCGGGGGCGGGGCGGGCGGCCGGGGGCTGGGCTGGTGGAGACTGGGGTGGCCCCTGACTTCGGGGTTCCCGGGGGCTGCAAGGAAAGGTTCTAGTGGAAAAGGAAAGGCCCCCGGCTCAGTTCTTCCCGAAGTTGGGGTACGGTAGAACCTGACTCTTCCAGAAGCCTCTGGGCCCCAAGGCCACAGAGTAGAGAAGTACGCCCCCTCCTCTACTGTCAACTGAAAATTGTACAAGTTCCAAGGAGCCAGGTCCTCACACTGTCCCACCCCAGCAACTGAGAGGGAGATGCCCAGCTAGAGACATGCGGGAGGTGAGACCCCCCCCCCCATCTTTCCCTAGAGACCTGAGTCAAAGCCTAAGGTGTCAGGGCAAGAGGTGGGTACAAGCGCAAATGAGTGACAGAACCTCCGGCCATCTCCAGCCCAAGCCAGTCCAGGGATTGTCAGGTGGTGGGTCCTGGGGCACCCAGAGGTCCAGGAGGGGGAATGGATAGTGGGCTGCAGCTTCTCTGAGCTGTGAGGGGAAGAGCATTTGGCAGGGCCCTCAGGCCTGCTCAGCAGGAGACAGGCACACGCCCTGTGCCTCTGATTCAGAGACGGTTTTAGGGGTGGCAAGGATGATACAGAGGCTGGTGGTGTACCCCCAGGAGAAGAGCTTCTGCTGAAGTGCAGACATTTTACCTGCCCAGGCTTCCTTCACCTACACCATTTGGCAAAAGGTCCTTGACCCCTCTTCGTGTTGATTCGGGTTACTTCATCACAGGCTTTCCATCCTAAATGCTGTTTACTAGGTAGAGGGTAACTTGAAGCAAGTGGTAATATGGGTATTTCCTGGGCCTGAGATATGCAGTGTCGGTGATGGGGCAGGATAGCCCAGGAGTTCTTTTCTCAGGCATGAAACCTGCCATCCTCAGCCCACATAGCCCAGCCTGGACCCACATATGCCCCATGTGTCCAGCCCCCATGGACTTTCCTAGAGCGGAAAAAGGCAGGAGAGCTCTGTGGCTGGCAGATGAGCACTGGGGAGGTTGCCAGGTTGAGAGAGCAGATTAGGGGACGGCTGCAGATAGGTTCTGGAATGGAGGCGCTGAATGGGGTGGGCAGAAAGTTAAGGGTGAGGGGCAGCTACCTCTGCTGAAGATGGGACTCTCATAAGGGATCTTGTTTCGAGTCTCAAGACTAGAGCAGTTCCAGCGCTGGTCCCGGAACTGGTGTTGGCACTCGTGGATGGCGATCTGGATGCCCTGGATGGCCGAGGCAGCCACGTCTGGGTGGCGCACACACACCTCCATCTGCCGCTTGCTCAGGCCAGGCAATGTCAGGCACACAGTGTTGGCGTTGAGGACAGGCTCCTGGGGGAGTCGGAGGCCCAAAATATCGTTGGGTGCAGACCTGCAGGCATGGGGCACGGGGGTGAGTGAGTGTTTTGCGGGGTTAGGAGGGCCCCATGTAACTATACACACTCTGTCCCGAAGGCCATAATCCCTCTGTTCCAGCCCCTGTTTTGAAGCTTAGGCCCATTGGTATAACCTTAAACCTTCTTTCCTTAACCTTCTCACTGTCATCCCCTCCAATGCAACCCACCCCGCTGCACACCCACACATGCAAATGCACACACATCCGGTATGCCTGCACACACGGTATTTCATAAGTACATCCCCAGGCATAGATGCTCCCATGCAGTGTTCCCCAGGAGACCACTCCCAATGGCATGTTTCAGACAGTCGCATTCATGCAGACACACTTCTGCACACACTGAAATGGACACCCAGACGCGGGAACACTTACACACATGGACACTTCATCAGACAGTTATACACGTTCACACGGACCCTCACAAGTACACACACATGTTCATCTTTACAAATGTTGATCCGTGATCCCTCACATTCACACACATGTGCACACACAGACTGCTGTTTACAACACAGCATGCTGGGCTCACTTGATCACACACACAGACACACACACACACACACACACACACACAGAACTCTTCTAGTTGCCATCTCTCATTGACCCCCACCTGGGCTACCCCCTTTTGGCCCCTGCCCCTGTCCCTGCCTGGGGACCATCTCCTGGGGAGCAAAGCAGTTTGAGCTTACTCCTGGGGCAAGGGTGCATCCCCCCAGCATGGCAGGGACTCCAGGATGGCACTTGCTCCCCGACCCCCAACACACACACCTCCCCTGCTAGTAGCCATCACTTTCCTAGGCACTGCCCTGTCTCCTTGGTCTGCCCTTATTCTGTCACCGGTTCAATCCCCCTCCTATGAGGGTACTCTCATTGGTCACCAGCACTTTTCCTGGGACACCATCCCTCCCTCCTTCTGGGGTCTCCTGCCCCAGCACTAGCGCCAGAGGCCCCTGCGGCTGGGGGTCCCAGCTTTCCAGGAGGGCGGGGCATTAAGTGAGGGCTCACCTGGGCACGGCGGCAGCCAGCAGCAGTAGGAAGAAGAGGAGCGCGCAGAGCGCGGGCCGCGGCTGGGGCCGAGGTCGGAGCCGCAGCCAAGGGCAAGGGTGGGTGCTGCCCATCGCGCGGGGGCCGTGATGGGCCAGAAGTGGGGGGCTCACAGCCCGATGGGACCGGCGAGCCAGGGGCAACGGCGCATGATCCTCGGGGGGTCGGGGCGGCTGCCACACACAGCTCCGACTCGGGTCACGGCTCCGGGAGCAGACGGCGCCCGCCTCCCCGCTCCATGGGGCAGCGCCCCCGGGGCACCGCCCTCGGGGGGGGGGGAGAACGGGCGGGCGCTCCGGGCACCTCCTGGCACAGGGGTCCGGGGAATTTCCCGAACCCCCCCCCCTGCGGCAAGTCCCGATGCCTCTGGAGGGTAAGGGGGGCCCCGGAGGTGCCGCGGGCTAGAGACGAGAGGCTGGGGTGCCCGGGAGCCCCACAGCGCACCGCGGTGAGCCTGCGCTTCCGAGGGCGTGAGAGGCGGGCCGGGGGTATGGGGTGGCGGCGCTGTCTGTGCCGGGCCCCACCGGCCCCACCGCCCAGAGAGTGAGCGACTGTCCCGGCTCAGGGAGCTCCGCCGCCTCCCCTTTTCTCACCACCCCCCCAGTTGAGTGTCTCAGGGCTCTACCCCACGTGACGTCATGACGACGGGGAGGGGGGGAAGAGGCGTGTACTGGTCGAGGCCACTGCGTCGGTCCGCTCAGGACTCGGGGTGGGAGCTGGAGTGCCAGGGAAGGGTGGGGGGAGGTGTTGGGGTCTGTGGGATCGGGCACAGGGCGGTGCCAGTGAGCTGGCTCGCTGGGTTGTGTGGGAAGGATTGTGTTACTGTGGGGTGTGCGCGCCTGGCTGAGCCACAGCTGCTGGGGAGCCATCGCCCCCCAATATACACACCTGCAGGCGCTGGAGGGGAGGGGTTGGCCCCCTGCTCGCCTCCCCACCTCAGGAGGGACTTCCCAGGCTTGGCTGGTGAGGCAGGTGTGGGGTCCTGCAAAGGGGGTTGGCAGCCTCTGTATCTTGCTCTGTTCACTGTGAGACCTTCAACAGGTGCCTCCTGGCCACTGAGCTTCCTCTGCCTCTTTGTGAAATGAGGTTAATGAAGCCCATCTCATCTAGTCAACGAAGGTGATGGTACTGGAACTCCAGCGAATGCTTGTCGGGAAGCAGAGCACCCTGGGGTGGCACACCCTGGGAGGAGGAATGAGACTTCTGATCCTAAAAGTGTGCTTTGAGGTCATCTTATTTCACTAGCTTTTATTTCATAAGAAAATATTAAAGCTCAGAAAGGGTTATGGCTTACTCAAGGTCACACAGCCAGTGAGTGGAAGAGCTGGAACCAAACCCAGGTGAGCATAGCAGCAACAGCCCCAACACCGAGCCCCAGCCTGCAGATGCTCCAGGTCTTACCTTGGCTCTGTCACCTGTACTTGGTCCCCTGGGAGCTCCCCCCCCCCCCAATATCAGCCTCCTGGCTCAGGCCCACTCCTCTCTGGGATCCCTTCCTGTCCTGCCACCCCAACTGAACACTGGCTCACCTCCATATGGGAGGAGTTTACTGGACCAAGGTTAAGTCCGAGAGCCAGAGGACTGGGCAAGGAGGCTCCAGCTTCGCTTTCTTGTTCTAACCTGGGCCCTGAGAGTGAAACCTACTCCTGCTGTAGCCTCGGCATCATCCTCTGTAAAATGGGCATAAGCTTCCCACTCTATACATACACTTCCCTTCCAACCTCACTGCCCCCATCTCTGAAGAGAGCCCCTCCAGGTTTAAGGATAAATGACCAGAGCCTCTAAGACAAAAGGCACCCATTCCTGGAATTGCCCATCCCTGGGGAACTGAAGGAGAGGGGTGGGGCCTCCCCTGTCCCCAGACTGTCAGGTGGTGGGGGCGGCCAGAGCAACAGCAGGCTGATGGCATACTCCCCCCTCCTTCTCCCCATTGCTGCCGGCAGCCACCGCAGCTGTCAGGAATTAAGGGCTTGAGGCTGCTGGGGGTGGGAGGTGGGGTAGTGGTGGGGGGGAAGAAGTCTGGCTGGACAGCAGGAAAACAGCCGGGGGCAGGAAGCAGTCTGCGTCAGCCAGAGCCTTGTTTGACCCCAGCCACCCCCTGCCCTCCCCACTCTCCCTCACCGGGCTGCAAGGATGGGGACAACTTGGGACTAGAATTCGGGCAGGGTATGGGAAGGGGCAGGGCAGGACCAGACTCAAAAGAGGAAAGGGACCTGGGCCTAGGGTGAGAGGGGGCACCAGCAGGGACAAGTCAGGCTGGAGAGTCATGCTTCCATTGGCTGCTGGGGAAACTGAGGCCCAGAAAGAATTAGGAACCGGCCCCATATGATAATGGAATGGTCCGTAATCCAGTTGCAGACCCTCTTACTCCCCATCTAGTGCACACACTCGCATCTCCCATGCTTGATGCATCATATGTGTCCCCTGGGGTAGGCGATCATGGGAAATACTGGTTCTGGGCCCCATGCAGCTGAATCAGCCTTTCCAGATGCGAGGCCTGGGGGGAGGGTCTGCATTTCTAACCAACGTCCTGAGTGATTTTTGAGAAGACCACATTTGGGAAAGTCTACTGACCTGCAGGAAGCCCAAACTGCAGCAAGGCTCAAGCCTCACTGGCACTCAGGCATGGTACTGGCCTGATGTCACGAGAATACAGGAGGGCCCGTCTGGGGTGCCTCTCCCCAGCCCAGGTAGGTGAGGGCAGAAGTTGGCATATGGCCTGGGCACGTGTGAAGATGAAGCCCAGAAAGTGTCTGCAGCTGGAGCCCCAGCCCGCTAGGACCCATGCCATGGGCAAGCCCCTATCAGCAGCCTCTAAGCCCCTCCCTGGCTCTGCTCTGGGCTCTGGCCCCAAGCCCAGCCCCAGCCCCCGCAGCCGCCGCGCCTGAGACCACAATTACAGGGGCCACTGGGGATGGAGAAGCACCAGGGATGAAAGGCAGTGCAGAGAATGGTTCCAGCTGTGGCGGCTCTGTAGGAGGTTGCAGGGAACAGAGAGCCAGGGAGGCAACTAGGGTGAGAACAGGTGGGACCCTCACCGCCCCAGCAGAGCCCAGCCCAGGCTCCATTCTGATGCTCGGCTAGGGAAGGTTATCTTCCCGAAGAAGTCAGAGAAGGAGCTCTGGACCAATAAAGGAGCTCTTTGTCCTGTTGTCCAGGCCTCAGGGACCACAGCCCATCAGCAAAGTAAGGGGGAGGAGCCTGCCGCCCCAATCTCCGGACTCCTGTGTGTTTGATCAGCCAAGGGAAGGGGAAGTGCTTCCTGAGTCCTCAGCCTCAGGCCGATCCTGAGCCTTCCTCCTGGCCTCCCCACCCATCTGCCTGTGTTCCGGCTGTTCCTGATGTGGTCACGCACACATCTGGAGCGCCTCTGTGCTCTTCCCCCACCTCCCCGGTCCCACATGTCCCCCACCACTCAGCCAGTGGGGGACCTTGATGGCTCAGACTGTGCCTGGGGCTGAGCAGCTGGATGAGCAAGGGGGGGTCGTGGTGATGGGGGCATTTCTGACTCTGCTTCCAGCCCCCTTCTGAGGCAGCACTGCCAGAGTGCAGAGCCATCTCTGAGCTTGAAGAGGACCAGGGAATGGTCAAAATGGTGCCTCCCAGACAGGTCCTCTCACCCTTCATGGAAGGCAGTCCCCAGATTCTCGTTGGACTTGGTCGAAGAAGATGGACGCTAACACGTGAGTGGCAGTTTAAAGACAGCAAGCACTCTTGTGATGTGCTATCAGGCACCTTTATTTCATGATGGGGAAACTGAGGCTCAGAGAGGTCAGCTCACTGACTTGACCAAGGTCAAGCTGGCAAACGAGGTCCTTTTGCACTGCATTGTGCTACTTCTACTGAATTCCTCTTAACTTGATTGGGCTGGTGTCAGTCTCTGCCACTGCCTCAGTTTCCCTCCAGCATTCCAGAGGAGGATATCCAGCATCACTCGCCCAGTATCAGCACCACCACCTCCAGAACCTGGAAGGAGAGACTGAGAGGCTGGCATTCCAGCCCTAAATCTGGGTAAGCCCAGAGGACTCAGACAGTCTGGAACCCTAGTAGCTTGACCCAAGCTGTCCGTGGGTCTCCTTGCTTCCTTTCATCCTACCCTCTCCTGCCCACGGCTCTCTGAGTTCCCCCAGATGTACTGCGGGTCCTGTCTTTGGGCCCTGTTAAAGGCCAAGCTGGGTTCTGTGCACCCTCTGGTGGCCTCTGTGAGAAGTGCAGGAGACTTCTTAGAATTGTACCCCACCTGCAAGCTCTTGGGAAGGCAGAGCTGTGAATAAAAACCTTATCCTTGTAGTGCTTCATTTTCCCTCCTTGTGGCCCACAATGCTGGTTCCACTCTACCCCCTCAGTAAGATAGCCAAGCCCTCTGGGTCCAAGAGACTCAGTCCAAATTCTCCATGACACTTCCCTGAAGCCCAGGCATTAGACTTGAAGGAGCCAAGAGGAAGAAGGAAGAAAAACCAAGATGCCTCTTCCTTCTCATTGCAGCCTGATACTTCCTCCCCACACAGGCCTCACTCTGGGGCTCCAATGTGATCTTTAAGGGCTGAGCCTGGCTAGGTCATACAGCCGGATGCAGGGCCCATTGTCAGGGAGGGGAGATGCAGCGGGAACCATGGTTAGAATCTGTCACATCCAGGATGAGTTCCCCCTCCTTCTGTGTCATTTGAAGAACTCTGCTCTCCTCCCTGGGCTCCCATTCCCTGTGGTCCTAGGGGCTGCTAATCCCAGTCATGATAGTACAACTTCCTGGACACTCTTATTGGTTCAAGAATAGGCAAGTGACTGAAGTTGACCTGATCCCAGCTTCCTTAGGACTTCTGCTGGGAAGGCCATTCTTCTTTAGGTCAGCAGCACTGAGAATGTAGGCAGAGGGCCGCCACATAGAGGAAGTCTATGTGCAGCAGCAGAGAATGATGGCAGTAAGAAGAGAGACAGAGACAGGCAGAAACAAGAGATGTGGGGGTGGGGACTTAGAGAAAGAGATGAGAGAGAAGTGGGGGGGGGGGGACACCCAATGACATCAATCGTTTGGGCCCCTGGGTTCAGCTGTGCCTAAATTCACCTGGACTTTTAGGTGTAAAATCCATTCATTAACTCCCTTTGGCTTGAGCCAGTTTGAGTTGGGCATATTTATTTGCAATCAGGGCCTGTTCGATGCCTGCAAAACATCAGCTCTTACCTTCCACAGTAACTACCATTTACTAAACACAAACTTGACAAGAGTTATTGCATCAAATGCTGTGTTAAGTGTTTTGCATATCTCAAAAAAAATCCTCCCCACAATTCTATGAGGATATGATGGCTGTACATGCTTGGCCACTGTGCCACTGAGAGGTGGTGGCATCTGTTTTCCCTTCCCTTGAATTTTGGCTGGTTCTGTGATGTGTGTAAACCAAAAGGGAGTGACAGTGTTATCAGGTAGATTCCAAGGCTGGACCTTAAGAAGAGACTTGGAGATTTTGCCTTCAAGCTTGGCATGGTCTATTTTGAAAGCCAGCTTTAAGCAAGAGGTATGACTACACTGAGGCCACCATGTTGTAAGGAAGCCCAAGCTAGTCACATGGTGAGAAGGAGGCCTCTGGAGAAGCTTTGAGGCACTAGACACATATAAGTGAAACTTCTTGGACTGTACAGCCCATCAGAGCCACCAGCAGAATCATCCAAGTGAATGACCACAGAGAATAATTCTGCCATAAGGAACAGAACCACCCAGCTCAGTCTTGACAAATTCCTGACTCAAAGGATCATGAGAAGTAACTTTGCTGGGGGGAGGGGGGTTGTTTGTTATGCAGCAATGACTAACTGAAACAGGATGATGTTCCCATTGCCTAGATAAAAAAACAAAGGTTAACATAGCCTGTATCGTAAACTTCTAAGCAGTAGGACCAGTTTCCAACTCAGAGTGCCTGGATCTAATGCTCATGCTGTGCCCTGCAGACCTTGTTCGGAGAGTCAGTCCCCACTGCAGTATTTGGACTCTGGGAAAATTGGGGGCTCTGAATCCTAGCCATCTGGCCATGTCCTCTCCCATTCTCCCTGGAAAAAGATGAGGGCATGAGGCTTAGTTCTGGAGGACCCCAGACCCCAAATTCTTCCTCTGTCCCTTTACCCTCACCATCACTTTTCTGAGAGGGGCTAGAAAGAAGGAAATATGGTTGAATCCAAGAGAAACTTTGGGACAAATTTGCTTCATCTCCCTCTCAAGTGTGATTGGAAATGCCATTCTGGGCAGGCTTTTCAACGTTAATGGAGGTAAAGTTAGGTTTGTTGGTTTGTTGGTTTGTTTTGGTCTTTTTTAGGGCTGCATCCATGACATATGGAAGTTCCCAGGCTAGGGGTCAAATCAGAGCTGTAGCTGCCAGCCTACACCACAGCCACAGCAACTCCAGATCCAAGCCACATCTGCAACCTACACCATAGCTCACAGCAATGCCAGATCCTTAACCCACTGAGCGAGGTCATGGAGCGAATCTGTATCCTCATGGATCCTAGTTGGATTTGTTACGGTTGTGGCTGAGCCAAAGAAGAACCCCCAAAATTGGTTTTGATGGTAACAAAATGTTACTAGTAACATTTTCATTACACGCTCCAGTTTATAAAGTTAATCCTATGGGTTTAGGTGGCCCTGAAAATATACCCTCAAATTCCCCAGAGGCTACACAAACAGAAAGGCAGGGGAAGGTGTCCCACCCTGTTAGAATTAAGACAAGGGCTGAACTGAGAACTGAGTACACCACCAGAGGCTTCTGGGCCTCTTTCCCCAGACCCTCTAGTTCTGCTCCTTTAAAGAGAGATGCTGGGAACTCCCCTTGTGGCTCAGCTGGTTAAGAGTCGTGGCGCAGTGGTTAACGAATCTGACTAGGAACCATGAGGTTGCGGGTTTGATCCCTGGCCTTGCTCAGTGGGTTAACGATCCGGCGTTGCCATGAGCTGTGGCGTAGTTTGCAGACGTGGCTTGGATCTGGTGTTGCTGTGGCTCTGGTGTAGGCCAGTGGCTACAGCTCCAATTCAACCCCTAGCCTGGGAACCTCCATATGCCGAGGAAGCAGCCCAAGAAACGGCAAAGA
The DNA here is from genome assembly GCF_016906955.1 of Phacochoerus africanus. Classification (NCBI taxonomy): domain Eukaryota; kingdom Metazoa; phylum Chordata; class Mammalia; order Artiodactyla; family Suidae; genus Phacochoerus; species Phacochoerus africanus. Next base: position 186,452,013 of record NC_062546.1, on the reverse strand, counting down.
CAAAAAAAAAAAAAAAAAAGAGAGAGAGAGAGAGAGAGAGAGAGAGAGAAACTGACCTAGTGTTGGTGAAGATGCAGGTTCAATTCCTGACCTTGTTCAGGGGGTTAAGGATCCAGCATTGCCACAAAGCTGCAGCATAGGTCGAAGATGCAGCTTGGATTGAGACCCAGGGAATTTCCAAATGTGGCAAGTGAGGCAGTTAAAAAAAAAAAAAAAAAAAACCTAGTTCTTCCCCAGCTTGCAGAACCAGGCCCTAAACGTGTACTAGGATGAACAAGAAGGATGCCAAGGCAGAGGTTTGGTGCTCTTCACCACCACTGCCAGGAGAGCTTGGTTGGTAAGACAGAAGATATGGACCCAGGATGATGAGCCCTGAGATGCTAGTTCTTTCAAAACCATTTCCCTTGGAGTTCCTGTCATGGCTCAGTGGTTAACGAATCCGACAAGGAACCATGAGGTTGCGGGTTTGATCCCTGGCCTTGCTCAGTGGGTTCAGGATCCGGCGTTGCCATGAGCTGTGGTGTAGGCTGCAGATGCGGCTCGGATCTGGCGTTGCTGTGGCTCTGGCATAGGCCGGTGGCTACAGCTCCAATTTGACCCCTAGCCTGGGAACCTTCATATGCCGAAGGTGCAGCCCTAGAAAAGGCAAAAAGACAAACAAACCGAAAAACCCATTTCCCGGAGTTCCTGTCATGGTGCAGTGGTTAACGAATCTGACCAGGAACCATGAGGTTGCGGGTTCGGTCCCTGGCTTTGCTCAGTGGGTTAAGGATCCAGCTTTGCCATGAGCTGTGGTGTAGGTTGCAGACGCGGCTGGGATCCCACGTTGCTGTGGCTGTGGTGTAGGCCAGCGGCTATGGCTCTGATGAGACCCCTAGCCTGGGAACTTCCCTATACCGCCGGAGCAGCCCAAGAAATGGCAAAAAGACAAAACAAAACAACCCATTTCCCTTGACACACTCCTTCCAGAGCATGTCCCAGTGGCAGCCTGCAGGAAACCGGCCCCCGCTCCCAAACTGTGCACCCGGTCCTACTGGTTTAAATATCTTTATTGATACTAAACTCACCCACCCACCCCATAGCCAGCAGTTCTGGGGAGCCCTGCTTCCAGAGGCCCAGAAACTGGCTCTTTGGTTTCCATCTGGGAGCCAAGGAGAGAAAAGGTCTGTAGAGTCTTCCCCAGAGGCCCTCAGAGCGCCTCTCGGAGCACCCCCGGGGTCCTGGGCCTTCCTGAGCGGGCGTTAAGTCCAAGCACCCCGACCTCCCCCCTCAGTTTCCAGGAGGCCTGGGAGACAGACTTTCTCCGGGGGCGGGGGCGGGGGGGTGGGGGTGGAAAGCGGGCCAAGCAACGCCCCCTGCTGGAGCTCGGAGGTCCGGCAGGTGCCGAGAGGCGGCTCAGCGCACAGTTTGGGGAGGCTGGTGGCGGGTCAGAGGCAGAGGCTGAGTTCCTTGCGCACGCGGCAGCGGTGGCACTGCACCACACAGCACCAGTGGAAGCGGCACAGGCAGTTCTCCTCGAGCTGCACGCTCTCCTGGCGATGCCCACGGCCGCAACACAGCAGGTCGCAGCCGCTGAGGTCGGGGGCACTGCTGTTGCAGGCGCGGCCGCGCGTGCCGGGTGAACCTGTGCGCCGGTTGGGGGCACAGAAGTCGGGCGAGTCGGCTGCGTAGAGGAGGTCAGCGCGGCCCGGCGGCTTGAGCGTGCGGACGGCGGGCAGCAGAGCTTTGCCGTCGTTGGTGCCCATGACACGCGAGGCGCCGTGGAAGCGCTCGAGCAGCCGCGCGCCCACCTCGCGGAACGGGGGTAGCTTCTGCCAGCAGGTGCGCAGCGCGCAGGAGCCCGACAACCCGTGGCACTTGCATTCGGTCCTCGTGTGGCTCCGCACAGCCTGCGAGGAGCAGAGGAGCATACGAATGGAGACACCGGGAAAGGCCCAGAGGACCGACAGAAAATAAGATGGGGAGGGTAGTGGGTGGAAGAAAGGAAAGAGCAGCTCAAAAATGACACAAAAACCCAGAGATCGCAAAGTGGAGAGGAGGAAATCAAGGGACCAACAGCCCAGAGAGGAGGAGGAAAAACAATGGGGGAGGAGAAGTGGGGAGTCGGGGGACACTTTGCAGCCAGATTCCAGGATCCAAGCCAGGGAATGGGGAAGAAAGCAGAATGGACAGCACTGGGCAAGAGTCTCCCTGGAGGGAGGGGGGAGGTGGCAGCTGTCGCACCCTATTCCTTCTGCCAAGCTGGGCCCCTCATTCCTGCTCCTCAGGGCCCCAGGCAGAGCAGGCTGCCTGGGCTCTGTCTCCACCACCCCTCCCCAACCCTCTCCAACAGGTATGTGGGCCTGTCTGGACATTCCTCTCTGGTATCAGCCACCCCCTACCCAATGCCTCAGGCCAGAGCCCTAGAAGACATAGGATGTGGAGGGGTGTCCCTAACACACCCCAGAGCTGGTGCAGGAGAGCACAGGAGAGGACAGAGGGTGCCAGCGAGCCCTTTGTGAATGCCCTATGAAGAACTGGAACCCAAGAGTCCTGCTCATTATTTGCTATTTATGTCTGAAGTGGGGGGAAGTGGGGTCTAAGACTCCCAGCCCCACCAGAGATTTATGGGGTCAGACGCTCCAAGAAGATCATTTCCAAAGCTCAGAGTGCAAGGGCCAACCTGATCTGCTGGGGACAGATCTATGTCCCCACCCCATTCCTGCCGTCCCTTCTCTCCCCCCTCCCCACCCCTTCCTGGAAACACCTGACCCAGACTACTTCTTGTTCATAAACGGGAGATCCTGGGGCCTCCTCATCACACAGGGAAGGGGAGAGGCAGGGACTGGCCTGGGATTGCCCAGCAGCCAGTTGACAAGTGTTCAGTTTTGGTCACAGCTTTCCTGGCCTCTGTCTGATGGCCTCCTACCACCAGGATCTACTCCTTGTCCTTCACTCCTTCCTAAGCCCACTGCCCCTTGGGCCTGTTCTCATCCCTTTCCAGCCTCCCTTACTTCTCTGGGCTCCCCTTTGCAGACCCCATACCTTTACCCCGCTTCTCTTCCCCAGCTTTGTCTCCCTCCTCTGCCCCAGCCCTGGCAGCCTGCTCTCTACCCAGCCCAAGCTTTGCCCCACCTGTTCTGTCTCAGAGGTATGTCCTCCTTCTCTGAAGTCCCTAAAGGCCCTGAGTCCTCTTCCCTGGTCCCCTCCCTACTCTGTGCACTGGGCCCTCCCAGGCTCCCCAAGTGACTCCCTCTTCTAGGCTGGCCACTCAACTTCCCACATGCCCAATCTCACCCCTAGCCAATCTTCCCGAGGCTCCGCCTCCCCGGTTGGCTCCGCCCCCACAGGAACAAACTCCTACACACACACCCTCACTCACACCTTCACCTCCCCACACCCTTCCACAAACCCGCTCCTGTGCATATACCACACTCTCCCACATCCTTTCAAGCCCAACCACCCACACATTTACACACACACACACACACACACACACACCCCTACACCTATACATCCCTGCCCAGACTCACCAGCCTGCCTGCCTCGTTGTTGTGAAGTTGCACCAACGCACGGATGTCACCACGTCCCCGCTTGTGCTGCGCGTCCATAAAGAGCCTCGACTTCTCATCCCCGAAGTCCACATCGTCGCCACAGCCTCCCCACTCCCAGGCGGCGCTGCCATCGGGGGAGCTCATGGAGCCTGGGGGCCCAGGGGTGCCTGGCAGGCCCGGGGGGCGGGGCGGGGCCCGGCCACGGGGCGCCTGGCAGCCGCACTGCAGCAGTTCACCCATGGAGCAGGCCTGCGTGACCGCGTGGCTGGCGCCCGCAGCGGTTATAGCAAACACGAAGGCTGTCTCCCGGATGTCTGCGGAGGCAGGGAAGGGCAGTCAGACAGTAGGACCAAAGCTGGGTCTTGGGGGACTGCAGTGTGGGGCTGGGAGACAGGATCAAGGCAAGGTGCCCTTCGACCCAATGGAGAAGTGGGGCTCAGGCAGCCTCCCCCAACCCCTACCCTCTCTTCGGATCCCCCAGCCAGGGGAAAGCAGCCCCCTCCTGGTCCCCTCCCCACACTGACCCTGCTGCAGGATGCGCCCAAAGGCCTTGCTGTGGCTGGAGCAGTTCCAGCGGCGGAAACGGAATTGGAACTGGCATTCTCGAACCCCCAGCCGAGCGCCCCGGGCTAGCTCAGCCACCACCTCTGGCTCTGCCTGGCACAACTCAGCCTGCCGCCCTGCCAGCCGCCGTGCCTTCCTGCAGATGCTGGTAGGGTCCATGACCAAGGGGCTGCCCACCGCCCTGGAAAGCAAAGAACAGCAGATCAGGGGTGTAACTAAAAGGGCCTGGAAGAGGGGAAGGAAGACCAGCTCTGCCCAGCCCACAGCCAGGAGCTGTGACATGCCTCTTCCCCAACCAGCATCCCCCAAAAGAGACTGAGATTGTCCCATATGGTTCTCTTACTGTTCCATGTATGTGTCCTAGACTAGATTCGAGACTGAAATTGCTATCAAGGATTTAGTATTAGCCTTCTGTGCACATGGCCGTTCATAAATCCTTCAAGGAATTTGACTCAAGGTGAAGGCAGCTGGCACCAGGTAGACCAAGGTTAAAATTCAACAGGCTGGAGTTCCTGCTGTGGCTCAGTGGTTAACGAACCCAACTTGTATCCATGAGGATGCAGGTTCAATCCCTGGCCTTGCTCAGTGGATTAAGGATCTGGCATTCCCGCAAGTCGTGATGAAGATTGCAGATGCGGCTGGAATCCCGTGTTGCTGTAGCTGTAGTGTAGGCCAGCAGCTGCAGCTCTGATTCCACCCCTAGCCTGGGAACTTCCATATGCTGTGGGTGTGGCCATAAAAAGAAAAAAATAAAGTAAAAAAAAAAAAAAAGGCTAGGGAATGGAGCCTCTGAGGAAAGTCATACCCTCTCTCTAGCCCAAGTTTCTCCTTCTGTAAAATGGGAAGGTTTGGCTTTGATCTCTAGAGTAGGCCCTCCTGGGAGTTCCCGTCATGGCACAGTGGTTAACGAATCCAACTAGGAACCATAAGGTTGCGGGTTTGATCCCTGGCCTTGCTCAGTGGGTTAAGGATGCAGTGTTGCCATGAGCTGTGGGGTAGGTTGCAGACTCAGCTTGGATCCCTCGTTGCTGTGGCTCTGGCATAGGCCGGTGGCTACAGCTCTGATGAGACCCCTAGCCTGGGAACCTCCATATGCCATGGGATCAGCCCTAGAAAAGGCAGAAAGACCAAAAAAAAAAAAAGACAATATAAATAAATAAATAAAAATTAAAAAAAAAAATAAAGTAGGCCCTCCCACCCTGATCTCCTCTGTTTCCCTGAACTGGAGAGCAGGAGGAGGGAAGTAGGGAGTGAGTCTCGGAGGCACTGTTGTAAAACAGGTGACACTCATCCTTCTCCTGCTCCAGGGTCTGTAAACTTACTTCAGCAGGATGGCCTTGTGCACTGGAGCAACGTCACTGATTGGGGAGGGGGGTGCTGTTTGGCTTGGAGGGGTAAAGACCTCATGGGAAATTCCACACACTTTCAGAAATCCCTCCATTCTCAGGCTTTGTAAACCCGAGGAAGGTGCTGCCTTTTTTTTTTTTTTTGCTTTTTTTTGCTTTTTAGGGCCACACCCATGGCATACGGAGGTTCCCAGGCTAAGGAGTTGAATGAATTGGAGCTACAGCTGCCGGCCTATGCCACAGCCACAGCAACATCAGATCGGAGCCACATCTGTGTCCTACACCACAGATCACAGCAACACTGGATCCTACACCCACTGATTGAGGCCAGGGATTGAACTCGAAACTTGATGGTTCCTAGTTGGATTCATTTCTGCTGCACCATGCTGGGATCTCTGGAAAGTGCTGCCATTTGGTCGCCATATACCAGATCCCTGAATGTTAAAGTCGGCTAGGTATTCACAACTGGGTGGAACCAATTTAATTGGATTGATATATATATATATTTTTTGACTGCACTGGTGGCACGTGGAAGTTTCCAGGCCAAGGACTGAAGATGCGCCACATAGTAATCAGAGCCACAGCAGTGACAATGCCAGATCCTTAACCTGCTGAGCCACCAGGGAACTCCTAATTGGATGGCTCTTATTTAAGCACTGAGCTGAGATCCCTAACTTGTAGGAATGAGGGGTTGAGGGTAGTTTGAAACCACTCAAAAATCCTTTAGCAGAAGGCAGAAAAAGATTTTGGGTGGGGTGAAGTGGCCCCAGGAGATAGAAAACGTGGAGGAAAATGTTGGTAGAGAAGTGTCAAAGGTCAAGGTGGCCTCCTTTTCAGCTTAGCTGTAGTGCACGTCCACCCACTGTCCCCATTTGCTCCACAAGTACGGGCTGTCCAGGCACGTTCTGGCCCCACAACAATGAGATGAAATGGGCTGAAATAGCAGCAAGAGGAATTTAGGGCTTAAGGCAGAACGTCTCAGCACTGAGGAGTGTGGTGCTTGGAGACATGGTTGCAGGATGATGTGTAAGCTTGGTCCCTTAAAGTCTCCTAACACACACACACACACACACACACACACACACACACACACACCCCACCCTACCAGGTCATTGTCATCAATTCCAACCCAAGCAATCCAGGAGCCAAGGTTCTCTCCTCCAAGAGAAACTTAGAGTCCAGACTTTCCTTCCTCTAGGCTCAGTACCTGCCCGCACTGCATTCCAAACGGCGTCTGGGAAGGTCTAGCCCCACCCTTTTCCAACTCTAAAGAAGTGATAGATGGGGCAGGGGTGAAGTGGGCCAACTGTAGGACAACCCAAGCTGGCTGCCAGTGGTCCAGTGACTTTCAAAAGTTGACCAGGGAGTTCCTGCCCTGGCTCAGTGGAAAGGACTCCGACTAGGAACCATGAGGTTGTGGGTTCGATCCCTGGCCTTGCTCAGTGGGTTAAAGATCCAGCGTTGCCTTGAGCTGTGGTGTAGGTCGAAGATGCGGCTTGGATCTGGCGTTGCTGTGGCTCTGGCGCAGGCTGGCAGCTATAGCTCTGATTGGACCTCTAGCCTGGGAACCTCCAAATGCCTAAAAAGACAAAAAATGAACAAACAAAAAAACCCCAAAAAAGTTGATCAATCCATATCTGTCTGTCTGTCTATCTATCCATCTATCCATCTACCTACCCATCCACCCATCTCCCATCCACACATCCACTGCATTACGCAAAGGATTGGGGGCAGTTTCCACCATCCTGGTACAGGGTCGGGATGAGCGCCTTGAGCGTTGGGGCTGTCATTTTTTTTTATCTCCCATGGCAGAGTTTTAGCCGCTTAATTTGTATTTCCTTCCATTTTTTATTGTGAGAATTTGCCTATTATGAATGATGACTAATACTACAATGAATACCATTTAATGCATGTTTTTGAATGAATAACTGACTGAATGAGCCATCTAAGAAGGTTCTCACTTGTGCCCAGCCCCCTGTCCACATGCGGTTTCATGACTCCTAATTAACTTCCTGAAATGTTTTCTTTTTCCCCAACTGGATTCAGAGGCAGGGAAGCAGGCCTCCCCAGAGCTGTCCAGCTCCTCTTTTGTCACCTGCCTGTCCAGGACTCCACCTGGGAGCCTGGGGCCCTGCAAACCCATCTTCTCCACCCCACCCCCACTCTCCCCTCCCCAGTCCTGCCCTTTGCTAACTCCCTACTTTCCCAAGGCTGACTGGCCTTATCTTCCCAAGGTTACTCGCCCCCTCCTCTCCTCTCCCTCCTCCTGCCCTAGGAAAGTGGGAGAGGGTGGGGGGTATGCAGGCAAGAAAGGGAAAAACCTCTTGACCTTGTCTTTTTCCCAGAAGCTTGAGATAGGAGAGGATTCAGGAGGAACACAGAGGGCAGGGCCTCCAGGAGGTGGGGCTGGCCCTTTGCAGGGCCGAGGGGCTGCCCCAGAGTCAGTTTCTGGTCCGGGTCTGGCTCCCCAGGCTGGCTGGCTGCCTGGGAACTAGACTTGTTTACAAGCCGGTCAGGAGGCGGGATGGGCAGTAGTAGCCGCTAGAATCCCGAGGGACCAGCTTGCTCCCTGCCCTCCAGTCCTCACTCCCATCTTCAAGTCACAGGAAAGGAAACTCCAAAATGAGAGTGGCAGGGGGGTCATGGGCAAAACACCAGGCCTCGTTTTTCCACCCGGCTCTCTGTCAACTCGGGGTGAGCTGAGCCACTCTGGGCAAGTTGGGTCCCTCCCTGGGCTTCGGAAAAGTGAGGAGTTGGCAAGAGAGGCTCAAATATCCTCTCCATCTTTAATGCCATTTTTAACCATATCAAGAAATAACTCCCAGAGTTCCCATTATGGCTCAACGGGTTCAGAACTCATTTAGTGTCCATGAGGATGCAGGTTCGATCCCTGGCCTCGCTCAGCGGGTTAAGAATCTGGCGCTGGTGTGGCTGTGACATAGGTCTGGCAGCTGCAGCTACAGTTCGGCCCCTAGCCTGGGAACTTCCATATGTCACAGGTGTGGCCCTAACAAGAACATTTTTATTTTATTTATTTTTTATTTTTTGCTTTATCTTAGGACTGCACAGGCGGCATATGGAGGTTCCCAGGCTAGGGGTCGAATCAGAGCTGCAGTCCCTGGCCTAGGCCACAGCCACAGCCACACCAGATCTGAGCCATGTCTGGGAACTTCACCACAGCTCATGGCAACGCTGGATTCCCCAACCCACTGAGTGAAGCCAGGGATCAAAACCACATCCTCATGGGTACTAGTCGGATTCATTTGTGCTGCACCACAGTGGGAACTCCCTTCACAAGAAAATGTTTTAAAAGAAAGAAGGAAAGAAAGAAATAACACGGAGTTCCTATCGTGGCTCAGTTGTTAACGAATCCGACTAGGAACCATGAGCTTGCGGGTTTGGTCCCTGCCCTTGCTCAGTGGGTTAATGATCCGGCGTTGCTGTGAGCTGTGGTGTAGGTCGCAAACGCAGCTTGGATCCCATGTTGCTGTGGCTGTGGCTGTGGCGTAGGCCGGTGGCTACAGCTCCAATTCGACCCCTAGCCTGGGAACCTCCATATGCCGTGGGAGTGGCCCTAGAAATAGCAAAAAGACAAAAAAAAAAAAAAGGAAAGAAATAACTCCCTCATCTCCCTTTCCATCCCTTCTGATTCTTCCAAGGCCTCTGAGCTACCATGGGCCTGAGATCAGCCCAGAGAAGACAGACCCATTCAAAAATGTCTGTGTGGTTGCGGTGGGAGTGGGTGTGTGCTGGAGCTCAGTGGTGATAGGAAATATATAATATGTGAGATCTGGATACATAATACTGCTAAATGAATAGCCACTCCTGGGCATAGGGGGAGAAAAAAAATGAAGCTGGCCCTAAAAGAAATCTGTGTGTTGACAAGAAGGGACAAGCCTGGGGCTGGCCATTCTATCTGCCTTAGCCTATGCCAAGCTCTCCCTCCCAGGGCCCTTGGTTGTTAGAATAAATAGCCTCGTGAGGTGGCAGCAGGGGCCAGCCAGTTCCTACTGGCATCGTCTGTAGATCTAAGCCTCAGAGGTTTCTGGTCTAACTTGCCTTTCCGCCTCTGGATTCGGAAGGCCAAAGAGAATCACCCATCTCACCTCCTTTATACAGGGGAGCATGCGGAGAAGGGGGGGTGGCTGACCCCGGCCACTCAGCAAAGGAATCCCCCTATTGCGAGAAATTTAGGTGGCTATTTTAAAAACCAAAGGGACTGGAGGAAATGGCCACCTGAAGTCTTCTGCTACCGCAGGTGGCCTCATGCACCATCCTCCACCCAGCCCTTCCCCTGAACAAGGTTGACTGACTCTGCCTCCCATCTCCGATTACGCCGCCAAACTTCTGGACCCAAAGCGACCTCCTCCCCACTCTTAAGTCATCAAAATCTCACCCAGCATCTCTCTGAGCTCACCTCAGACCCCACTCACCCTAAGGAGCCCCCCCTGGGCCCCAGGCTTCCCTGACCTTCCCCACCCCCGTGTCACTCATGGGGGGGGGGAGTTGGTATGGTGCCAGCGGTGTGATTAGTTTGTCATATTTTCTTGGCTTCTCTCTCCATTAAGATACAAACTCATCAAAGACAAAGATCTCAGGAAGAAGCATAATGTCATTAGCAAAACACGCTCGAGGCCGTGAGGATCCATCGGACTCGGCTTTGGATCTGGGCTCTGCCATTTGCTCATTCTGTGAGGTTAGCAAGTCCCTCACATGTCAAGCTGGCACTTAGCATTTGTTGGATGAATGAAGAAGCTTCACCTTCTGAGTCTCTGTCTCCTTAACTATAAGATGGAAATAAAGAATACTACCTGCCTGCTTCCCAGGTTACACATGAAGAGACTCTGTCCAGATAGCCGGTGTCCACAAATGTTTTCTTGTGTGTGTGTGTGTTGTGGTTTTTTTTGCTTTTTTAGGGCCACACCTGTGGCATTTGGAAGTTCCCAGGCTGGGGGTGGGATCAGAGCTGCAGCTGCCACAGCAATGCCGGATCTTTAACCCACTGAGTGAGGCCAGGGATGGAACTCCCATCCTCATGGGAGACTATGTCCAGCCCTTAACCCACTGAGCCACAACGGGAACTCCCACAAGTGTTTTGTATCTTCCTCATCTCTCGGTGCACAGCAACCCGTAGGAGTGCAGGCAGCACTTGTGAATTCCTGAGAACACGCTTTTCTCCAACTCTCTGCATTTAGCTTCACTTAGCTTGGATCCCAGTTTTTCCTCCTCCCCAGTCAGCCCAGCCCTGGGACCCAGAGCACCCTCCAGGACCCCTCCCCCCCCGCCCCTTGAGCACTTCTGGGTAGATTTTTGAGGCCAAGAGGATGACAGACCCTTTTGGTGCCTGTTCCTCTGAAGGGTCTCATAGCTGGCCCCCCACTACTTCCCTACACTCCCCCTCTAGGGTCCTTAGTCTGACCCCCTTCCCAAGAGCCAGCAGAGGGAGCCCTGAGCCCTGGGGCTGTGGGTGGGGGCTGCACAGGGGTGGGGGAGGTGGGAGGTGGAGAAGGGGCAGAAAAATGTTGCCTGACGGCTGCTGAGGCGGCTGGGCCCGGGCCTGTGCCCGCCCGCCTGTCCTGTCCTGCTCTGTCTAACTCCGTAATTACTGCTCCCCCTCCCCCAGTCCCTACCCCCACCCCAACCACCACATCAAAGCCGGTGATGCCCCAGCTCCATTAACCCCTGCCTCCCCACCAGCCACCCCATTCCACTGCTCCCCCCAGCACCCCGGCCCAGTTTGGTTCTCTCTGCCCAGTCCTGGATCCTGCCCTTCCCACCTCCTCATAGGGCTCCCCTTCTCCTTGCTCTCAGAGGCAGGGGCTCTCCGTGCCCTGAATGACTTCACCATCCGGGAGGGCTTCCTATTGGCCAGGGCTCTGGGAGGCAAAGCCACGGACACAGTGACCATTCCTTGATGTCCTTCGGAGAATCTGTCATGTGCCTTCTGCACTGCCATGGGTGAGGGTAGGGCCGGGGGCGCAGAGGGGCTTGTGGAAGGTCTGGTACCCCTCTCCTGAGCCTCTATCCCTACTGCACACAGGGATGAGGTACTCAGCAGGAGGTGGACACCCTGTCCCAACCCTCAGCTACTTGTATTCTGGGTGGCCTTGGGCAAGTCACTTCCTGTCGCTGAATTTTGCTAGACTTCTCCGTGGAAGTGAGACCATGGGACCAGATGATGCCTAAGTCCTTTCTACATCTAATTTCTGGGTTAAACAGAGGACTCAGAGCTGGAGGAATCAGCGAAAGAGGCCAGGAAGAAAGCAGGTGAAGAACCTCCCAGTGCCTTTCCCTCCCTGAGCACCTCCTCTGGGGGCCCTGGGGAAGCACCCAGGTCTCACCCCACCCCACCCCTGGCAGGAAGGAGGGCGCAGGCTAGAGGGCGCTCTCCCCAGTGCCTGGGGACAGGCTTCTGTGTTCCCCAGAGCCTCCTGCTCTGGCTGGCTGGGTGCCCTCCTGCCAGCCTGACCGCGGCCTGGCTACCCGCCCCACCCTCGCCTCATCCCCTCCACAGCTGCATTTCTCCATCAAAGTACACATTCTGGAATCCCCCTCGCTGGGCCCTGGTGATCAAGGCTCCCACTGACCTCCCCCCACCAATTCTTGGCTTCCGATGAGAACCGGACAGAAGGGGGCTGCACCCCCCAGGAAATGTCACAGTGCCAGAACTCTGGTGGGCTCAGGGCATGCTCTGGCCTGGATTGAGCCAGCCTCCTTTTGCCCCTGCCCTTTTCTGCTCACAGCCCCATTGTCTCCCTGCAGGGGAAGCTGCCAAGGAGGGAGGCCTGTTGGTGGTGGTGGCGGGTGGGGGGGGGGACTGGATTGCTACCCCACCCCCATCCCCACCCCATCCTGAACCCGGTAGGAGCCAGCAACAGGACTGCCCACCAAGGGTCAGGGGCCCCAGATAAAGACAAGAATGGGAAAGGCGGTCCGGCCCAGCCTGGGGTGGGGGTCACAGCTGGAAGACCTAAATGTTGGGAAGAAGCCTGGGTCCTTTCCCTACCTCCCTCTGGGGCCAGAGATGAGGCTGTCCTGGGCCGGGCGTCTGGTTCCTGGTTGCATAGGGAAGGGCCCTCCTCCCCCAACCCCAGGCAAGATGAGGTGGGGGAAGGGAGGGAGACTTCATGGTGTTTTCCTAGTGGAACAAGGAGAGGGTTCGTTTCTTTCATAGAAAATATAAAACAGAAAGAGGAAAGAGGAAGGGAGGAGGAAATTGATGTGGCTGTTCTATGAGAGGGAGCTCTTTTCTCCATCCACTGATTAAAGGTATAAATAAAGATGGGTCCGACATTGAGAAGAACTTCCTGGGGGAGGGTGGGGGCGGAGGCAGGGAGTAGAGTGGAAGGGGTGGGAGCTGGTGACCAGGACAGGATCTGTCAGGGCCAGGACATAGACTGGATGGCCTGGAGGCAGTAAGCTGGACAAGATGACCTCAAGAGAGCCTGGCCAATGTCCTGGAATCTGGGATTCTGCGATTCACAAAGATATGGTTACAGATGGGAGAGAAAGAAAGACAGAGGCCGGAGGCAGAGTTTAGAAAGCATGCGTTGCATCAGAGAAGAAGGGGCGGGAGAAAAGGTGGAAGGAAAACTTCTTTAGAACATGGAGTCAGGTCTCTGAGCCTATTCCAGGGTCCGGGACCCTTCAGAATGCTCCTTTCCTAACCAAGGCAGTCCAGTCCCTCAGTCCCTAGGGTCCTGTCTGCTCCCAGCCTGGCTGCTGCTAGAATGTCAACATGGACTGCACTGGGCTGCCGAGGGTCCAGCTGCTTTCCTGTTCACTGCTGGAGCTCTAGTCTGGCCAGTGTTCTCCGAGAAGCAGGGAAGTCCGGCAAGCCAGTCCTGGACATCAGGGAACAGCCTGGAAGCTCCTGGCCTAAAGAAGCTCTTACTTAAGGTGAAACCTCGGGGGTGGGGGCAAGAAGTGACAAGAGCCTTTCAGAAGCATCTGAGTGAGGCAGTCACCAGACTCCTTATCATCCCAGCCCCTCACTCTTCACCGGGGCTCACCCTGCAGCTGTGGCCATGAAGGCCTCTGTGTTCTCCCACACCTGCCCTCTTCACCTCCTCCCCCACCCCCTGCTTTCCAGCTTCAGGGTCAGTCTTCAAGGGGCCAGGTCTCTCTCCCTCTGGCAGGGCTCCCACCTGGCAGCCCCTTCCAAACAAAGGAACCCCCATGGACACAAACCCCAGAAAGGTGAATCAACCAATTCAGCAACACTCCATAAAACTGTCCCCAGTACCTTTAGTCTCCCAGGTCCTAAGGACAAAGGCTCAGGCTTCCAGGAGCAGGGAAAAGAGACCCAAGAGGAGATGGTTGTCAGTAACATGCATAACTGGCATAGTTGCCTAATGCATGGAGTGCAGTGGGAGCACAGAGAAGGCAAGGGAGCAAAGACAGAGGGACTGGCTTCATGGAGGAAGTGATATTTTAACTGGAAGGATGAAGACAATTGGGACAAATGGAGTTGGGGGGATGGGAAGGTAACAGCCATCAGGGAGAGACACCCCTGTCCCCATGGCCTGAGAAAGGGCGAAGGTAGGAAAGGTGTGCATGGGGAACTAGAGCTAGAGATCCCTTTACACAATTTTGCTGAGGATTTCAGATTTTAATTTAAATTAATCCTTCTTTTCACTCATGGGGACTCTGGGGTGGGGAGAAGGGGACTTACATCGAGGGACACCTCCTATGTCAGATTATGTTGTAGGTTATCCCCCTTAATCCTCCTATCAAGCCTACCACATCGGAGAACTCCTTCGCTATTTTACAGTTGAGACACTGGGAAGCCGAGGAGAAATGACTTGCCCAAGGTCATCGGCTTAACAAATGGGCGAGATTAGATCTCAGGTCCGTCTATTTCAAAACTGCTACTGCCTTATGCTGTCAGGATAGAAGAATTGCACGTTCCCTAGACACGACCTAGGTCGTCCTCGATTTGCCCCCTCACTGACACCCTGAGGGATGTCTCTCCTGCATCATGGGAGAGGGATCGTGGCCAACAGCTCCCTGTGTGGGCATCCAGCTATCTCCCTAGAAGAGATGGATCTGCCTGCCCCACTCCTTCTTCCAAATCCCGGGGTGGGGGAGGAGTGGAAGGCAGAGAATCTAGCCAATGACGTGGCTATATGCAAATATAGACGACTTTGGCTTCTTAGGATTGGCTGATGCCCCAGCGGTACTGTCCAAGTCCCTCCTCTCTAAACATTGACCTATTCCGGGCGGGTCTTTGCTGCCCTGGAGATCGAGAAGGAAAAAAAGTCTGCGGGAGACGGATTTCTCAGCTGTCCCCACCGGGCACCCACCTTGCCAGCCTTCGTCCACCCGGCAAGACTCAAAAATTCCCGAAACTTTCGCTTCCCTCTAACTAGGGCCAAAACGAGCGGCCAGGTGTGGGAAGACGTCCCCATCCCTTGGCTGGCCAGGCTTCCCTCCCTTCCACCAGGACCCTCCAGGGTTCCCAGCACCTTCCGAGCTGCATATTTTTCATCCATGACCCCCACATCTGGAAGGGCCAGGAGCTTGGGTCCCTCCCCTGCTTTTCCTCCTCTTTGCTCAGGGAAGAGGTAGAGAAAGCCAAGATTCTGACTCAGTTTCCCTTTTACGTTCCCTTTCCTGCCCCTTCCACTCACTCTGAAGAAGCTGGTGCATTTGTGGGCAAAATTGGACTGGGAAGAGGCAGCCTTCCTTGTTCCTCTCTTTCCCACAGATCCAGACCCCTTCCCCTAAATCCGAAGCCCTCCTCACACTCTCCAATCTTCGAATCTCAGACTACAGATCCTGCCCTTGTCTCCCCGATGTCTCTTTTCTACCGACCCGCCAATTCCTTGGTGACCTGAATTGAGTGCATAGCCTGGGGTGGGGTGTGGGACAAGGGAGGAGGTAATACAGTTGAAAGTGTATCTGTAGGGGGGTGGTTGGGGTGGGGAGGAAAGGTAGGCACCTCTCAGTGGCAGTTCTTTTTTTTTTTTTTGTCTTTTTTGCTATTTCTTGGGCCGCTTCCGCGGCATATGGAGGTTCCCAGGCTAGGGGTCTCATCGGAGCTGTAGCTGCCAGCCTATGCCAGAGCCACCGCAAAGCAGGATCCGAGCCGCGTCTGCAACCTACACCACAGCTCACGGCAACGCCGGATCGTTAACCCGCTGAGCAAGGGCAGGGACCGAACCCGCAACCTCATGGTTCCTAGTCGGATTCGCTAACCACTGCACCACGACGGGAACTCCTCAGTGGCAGTTCTGAAGTGCCCCTGGCGGAGGCTGGCAGGAGCGACACGCACCTCCCCCTCACATCTCCAGCTGCCCCGCGGCTGGGCTCTGCGAGCAGGTAGAGCCCGGAGGCAGTAGGAGCGCGATTCCGGGCTCCACTATCGGTCCCGAGGTCCCCACCCGCAAGCTTCAGGAGTTGCGCGAGGGTAGCCAGACGCAGCACTCACCACCACAGTCCGCCGACGTGCGCCGGACATAGGAGCAGCAGCAGCAGCCCCAGGCTGGAGTGCGCGGGAGGCAGCATCGTGACAGCTCTAGGGCTGGTGGGTGCGGGCAGGGGGCGAGGCTGCGGGGACAACCGGTGCGCGCCGGGCCCGGGCTTCAGGGCCAGCGCGGCGTCGGCGTCGGCGGCGGGGCGGTGATGGCTCCAGCCGCGGCGGCCGTGGCGGCGGCGGCGGCGGCGGCGGCGGCGGCGGGGGGGCCCATCCCGGGCGAGGAGGGCGCGGCGGAGGCGGAGAGCGGACGGGGCAGCCAGCGCCTGTGTCTCCTGCCGAGCTCGCTCGGGAGAAGAAATCAGAGCCGGGGGCGGGGGGTGGGAGGGGAGTGGGGCCGGGGCGGGGGCGGGGGGCAGGGGGCAGGGGGGCCGTGGGGGTGGCAGTTGCGACAGTCAGGCGGCGGGACTCTCGGGAGGGAGCCGTGCGCCCCGGGGCGGCGGGCGCGGAGCTCTGCGGAGGGCGGGAGCGAGGTCCCGGGGCGGGGCCCGAGTGCGCTCGTGGCTGCGGGACCCGCCTGCTTCGCCCCCTCACCTCGCCTCCCGAGGCCTGGGAGCCCCCCGCCGCCGCCGCCGCCGCCGCCGCCGCCGGGAGTCGGGGGCAAGGAGGGGCGGGGAAGTAGGGTGGAGAAGGGTAAGCGGGGGAAGGAAGAGGAGCTGAGGAATGGGGGACGGGCTGGAAGGGAGACGTTTGACAGGTTTGTTGACTGTAAAGAGAGAAAACTTCCCAGGAATGAGGGAGTTTGGGTTGGGGGGCGGTGCGGAGTGGGATGCTGGAGCGGGGGCCGGGAGTGGAAGTCGGTCGGGGGCTCGGGGTGCTCCGAGTAGGGGTGTCAAACCCGACGGCCCGACGGGCAGACTCTCGAGGGGTCAACTCTCACCGGACCCCGCTTCGGCGCGCGCCGCACCCGCACACTCAGTCTTTCCTCCAGCCCAGGAGGGAAACGCTAGGCCTGCACGCTGCTCCCCAGCCCCTGCCTCATCAGGCCTGTGTTCAGGGGAGGGGGTGCGGAGGGGAGATGAGAGAGCAAGAGGAACCTCTTTAGGGCCTGCGACCCAGCGCTTGCCCCCACCTGCAAGCGAGCAACTAAGTGGAAGCTGCACACTTCCAAGAGACTATGTGGTCAGAACTCTATGCCTCTGGGCCTCGTGAGGTCAGAGGGTCCTTGGCTCATGTTGATCCCCCAACTTGGCCGGGCCAGAAGGGGTGGGAGGACCAGCTGCAGGTGAGGTGGCCTTTATCTGATTCTCTAATGCCACAAAAATGTCTTTGATGCCCATGGCCCCCTCCCCACGGGGGTGGGGGTGGGGGGAGATCAAAGGCCTCGTGGGGAGGAAGGACAGCTCCATTCATCAGGATGCCAAGGGGCTGGCAGCGAGCTACAGCCCCTGCTCCCCCCTCCGCCCTGTGTGCCCCAGGGGTGCCGAGGGACAGGTGGTGTGGAACATTCCACAGCAAGGCCAGTCTCCTTACCACCACTGTTTAGAGTGGCCATCAAAGTCTAAGCATGTCCTGGGGTGGGGAGGACAGATGGAGGACCTCAAACCCGTGTGGCAGAAACTTCAGGTGCCCAGAGGAAAGCTCCTGGTCTTTCTGGAGTGGAGGGAGTACAAGAACTTGGGGGATAAGGCCGCTGCCAAGAGAGATGAGAGAGCAAGAAGGCAAGATTTGGAGTCCCCCAGAGAATGGGACAAGTGGATCCCCACAGGCTGGAGATGCAAGAAAAGACCCTAGACGCTTACCCCAGGGGAGATGGCACATCTGGGAAAGGAAGGATGAGCAAGTGGAGAAAAGATAGAGAAACGTCAGCCTATGCACACAGGGAAGCCCCAGGGTTTGCTGGGAGCCCCCATCCCAGGGCCCTGATACCCAGGTTGTGTGTATCAGTCCAATCCCTTGTACTGGGTACAGGGAGATCTGGTGAGGTGCTGAGCCCTCTAGAGAGGGGAGCTAGTGGCTGAGGGAAATGGGCCAGGGGGCCATGGCCTAAGTGCTGCCCTTCCCTTTTTAGCCTTTAATAGCATCCAGATGCCACTCACAGCTCCCACACCTATTAATTTTGTACAAAGGTGCTGTTTCTGCAGGGCGGTGCCAACCATGGACCCTGCACACTCAAAGACATACCCAGGTTGGGCACACACTCAGGCCAGGTGATGCTGAGCAGGAGTGGCCAGAGGGCTCTGGGGGTCCCTGGAGGCTGCAGGTGGCCAATGGCCATCCCCTGGGAACCAATGCCTGGGTTCCAAACCCCCTGCCCCCCCAGCCCCCACCCTGCTACTGTTATTGCAGATTATGAAATGCTCTCCCTATCCTGCATTCTTCTCCGAGGCAAGAATTTTAATGTATTTGTCTTTGTCATCAGGGGACCAGGGCTCTGGGACCGCCCTGCCTCTGCCTGAGGAGGGAGCGCCCCAAATCTAGTCCCTGCTGCCTCCAGACCCCAGCCTCTCTCCATTCCCACCCCCTCACACCCTAGCCCGGCCCCTCACCTCCCCCTCCTAAGACACGGTCTCTCTGTGGGGTGGATAAAAATGATGTTATTGAAACAACAGAATTGGGAGCAGTGGCAGGGAGCAGGGATCAGCTCAGGAAACTGGGGCGTTTGCCAAGAAGCCTTCTCCCCCGCAGGCGGCCTTTCTGCCCCCACCCCCACCTTTCCTACAAACACACACAGAACGCCCCACCCCTCCTGCAACACTCTCTCTGGCCAGACCTTGCGGAACATTTAGGCCATCCCTGGACTCCCCAAGCCCTCATCCTCCCCTCCAACGCACGCTAGGGTCCCATTCCAGAATCAGCTGGCCCAGGCAAGGGAGGGGGTGGGCGGCAGCCTGTGATGGGCAGGCCCCCTGAAGCTCGGTTCCCAGGGCCTCTGTTCCGAGAGCAGCCCAGCCTCTGCCCCCTCCCTTTTTCCTTCTCTGCACCTCCATCTAGGGGTTGTCATATGGGCAGAGCCAGAGCACTGACTCCTGCCCTCAAGCTTTCTGAGAGATGAGTTCAGATGTTCCTGCGGCTTTAATCCATCACCACCACCTTAGAAGACCCTCCATGGAGCAGGGCTGGGAAACTAGGAGATAGAGACAGAGACACACAAAGACAGAGCAAGAGGCACATGCATTCACACACAACTGGGCACAGACTTCCAGACAGGTCCACGGAAACCGCAGGATACCCTTGCCTCTCCCAGACCATTCTGAGTGACTTTCACCCACAGGTATGGATGGACCCACAGAATGGCTGGCTCAGACTGAGAGGCAGGCCTGCTTCCCTGGAGATCACACACACACACACACACACACACACCCCACATCTACACAGGCATGCATCCAGAGGAGCATTCTAGCAGCAGCCTAGAATGAATGGGGTGGTGCCACTCCGATCCCTCTCTCTCTGTCCCCTTGGCTCCCTCCACCTCTTTCCCCATCTCTGCCTTAAGTCTAGGCGCAGAGGAGGAGAGACAAGGGTGTCTGGCCGCGGGGTTGCAGAGGAAGGAGGGGCAGAAGTGGGGACTGTGGAGGGGGAGAGAGGCAGCTGGAGACAGATAACATCAGAATCGCTGCAGGGGGAAGCGGAGCCCTCTGTCTGTCGGATTCTCTCCCCCCACCCCTTTTCTTTCTGTGTGTCTTTTCACGTCTCTCCCATCTCCATAATTCGGCCTCGATCTGTGTCTGTCTCTAAATCACTTTCTCTGTTTCTTTGTTTCTCAGAAGGACTGAAGCTGCAGGAGCCCAGGAATTTGGGCCTGTGACCCTTCCACTCCCACCTCCCTCCCTCTCCCCCTCCCTCCCCACCATCCTTCCTCCCTCCTTCCCCAGCGGTGGGACCTAACTTATTTCTTTTGGGTGGTGATTGGACTTGAGACTTCCTCAGGGCCCTTGGTCTCTGGGTCCCAGGAGAACAGAGAGAGAAGAAAGGCCAGCGCTCTAGAGAGATGGTGGGAAGGAAGAAGAGAAAGAAAGAGAGTCACTTTCCTCTCTCTTCTTAGTCCCAGGTTGCTCTTCTCCAGCTTTTCCCAGCCCACCTAAAGATAGGACGGTAAGCTTTTCCAGCCCAGGGCAGAAACGCCTGGTCCCCAGCTCCAGCCGGTCTTTCCCTGCCTTGCAAATGCCATGTCCCCTGAGACTCCCTCTGGGCCTTTGCCAAGGGGACCCCTTCCCCCAGGCCCTGGTTCCCCACACAACCCACATGCCTCACACGTCCCACATCTCTCAACCCCATCCATGCCCCCAGCCTTCCCATCACCCCATCAGTCAGAGGGAGAAAGAACCCAGGGGAGCTCAAAAGAGGGAAAGGGGGAGCAGGGGCTGAGAGGGAGGGGCTGCTGCTCACCCACCAGGACTGGGCTGGGGGGAAGCCAGGGAACATTTGTTTCTACTTAGCACAGACCCCCGTAGCCCCTAGCGGGAGTGGTTGGGCCCAGGAGCCTCTCCAGCCTTCCCCAGGCCTGGCTCCTGCAGGAGAGGCTGTGGGGTGGGTAGGAGAACATGGGCATGGGAGTTCCCATCGTGGCGCAGCAGAAATGAATCCGACTTGGAACCATGAGATTGTGGGTTCGATCCCTGGCCTCGCTCAGTGGGTTAAGGATCTGGAATTGCTGTGAGCTGTGGTGTAGGTCGCAGATTCTGCTTGCATCTGGTGTTGCTGTGCCTGCGGCCGGCAGCTATAGCTCTGATTTGACCCCTAGCCTGTGAACCTCCATAGGTCATGGGTGTGGCCCTAAAAAGCAAAAAAAAAAAAAAAAAAAGAAGAAGAAGAAGAACACTGGCATGGCCATGGCCAGGGGTTCTGGGAGGAGTCCCCATCCTCTTCTCAGTGCAACAGTCTTCTCCGGGGACACCACCCATCCCTCCTGCTTCAGCCCTCACCTCTCAGGGAATCAGGTCTTCAGCCCCAGACCCTCTCCTAACTGTGTCAGTGTCTGCTGGCTATCTCACCCTGAACAGCAGTCAGCCAAATTTTCAGCGAGCACATACTATGTGCCAGGCACCCAGCTAGATGGAGGAGAGACCCTGGTGAGCAAAAGCAAACATAACCCTCACCCTCGTGGAGCCGATGGTCATTAATCATATCATCTCGCAAACAAATGGAAAATCGCAACCTCGACCTGTTGCTTTGGAGGAGAAGGGAGGGTGCTGTGCGAGGCTCTGGCTGGAGGATTGACCAAGTCAGGGAAGGTGGAGAAGCCTTGCGGGGGGGGGGGGTGCGGGGGGACACGCAGAGTGAGATAGGAAAATAAGTTGGGATGAACTGGGAGAGACAAGGGAGGGAGGAGAATTTCCCTGTAAAAGCCCTGCAGGGGTATGGAGATGGCACGGGGTGGGGAGGGGCATCCTATCAAGGGTGGCTGGTGGGAGATGAGGCTGGAGGGATGGGGCGGGTGGGGCTCAGATCAAGTAAAGCCTTATAGGCATAGGAGGGAATTTTTTTCTTTCTTTTTTTCTTTTTTTAAATGGTTTTTATTTTTCCCATTATAGTTGGTTTACAGTGGTCTGTCAATTTTCTGCTGTATGGCAAAGTGGCCCAATCACATGTATATATATACATTCTTTTTCTCACATTATCCTCCATCATGCTCCATCACAAGTGACTAGATATAGTTCCTAGTGCTACACAGCAGGATCTCATTGCTTATCCATTCCCAATGCAATAGTTTGCATGTATTAACCCCAGATGCCCGGTCCATCCCACTCCCTCCTCCTCCCCTTGGCAACCACAAGTCTGTTCTCCAAGTCCATGAGTTTCTTTTCTGTGGAAAGGTTCAATTGTGCAATATATTCGATTGCAGATATGAGTGATATCATATGATATTTGTCTTTCTCTTTCTGACTTACTTCACTCAGGATGAGAGTCTCTAGTTGCATCCATATTGCTGCAAATGGCATTATTTGGTTCATTTTTTATGGCTGAGTAGTATTCCACTGTGTATATATACTATATTTTAATCCATTCATCTCGTGATGGACATTTAGGTTGTTTCCATGTCTTGGCTATTGTGAATAGTGCTGCAACAAACATATGGGTGCATGTGTCTTTTTCAAGGAAAATTTGGTCCGAAAGATGCCCAAGAGTGGGATTGCTGGATGATATGGTAGTTCTATATTTAGTTTTCTGAGGTACCTCCATACTGTTTTCCATAGTGGTTGTACTAATTTACATTCCCACCAAAAGAGTAGGAGGGTTTTTTTTTTTTTCCTTACTTTAAGAGCAATGGGAATTCTACAAGGCAAGAAAGAAGGAAAAAAGATGAAGGGGAGCCTCAAGAATAAAGGAGAACTAACAAATATAAAAACCCCCCGGCAAACATGAACTCTACCATTCAAGGATGCATGCCGTGGGCACAGCCAAAAAAAAAAAAGTGGATTTGTTCTATGTGCTTTTCTGCATACTCTTTTTTTTTTCTGTCTTTTTTTTTTTAGGCAATGGGAAGCCTCTGTGGAGATTTCACTGGGACAGTGAGTAACACAGTTCTACATTTTGAAAAAAATGACTCTGGAGTTCCCACTGTGGCCCAGCAGGTTAAGAACTGAAGGATGCAGGTTCTAGCTATGAGGATGCAGGCCTCACTCAGTGGGTTAAGGATCTGGCGTTGTCACAAGCTGCAGTGTAGGTTGCAGGTGTGGCTCCGAGCTGGCATTGCTGTGACTGTAGTGTAGGCGGGCTCTGGTCACAGGGTGAAGAGGGGGTTGGAGAGGAGCCCAGAGTGGAGGCAGGAAGATCTATCAGGAAGCTCCACAGTGGCCCATGTGAAAAACCATTGTAGCTTCCATCTCCAGAATAGCAGAGGCCAGGAAAGGAGCAGAGAGTGCTGATCCCTGTGGAGGAAGCAGGGTCAGGTGGACTCGGGGAGAGGTTGGAAACAGGGCGAGGAAGAAGGAGGTGGCAAGGATGCCTCTGAGATTTTTAACCAGCCCAGCAGGATGAGTGGTGGTGTGTCCACCCAGCTAAGGAACGCTGGAAGAGACCAGCCTTAGGTGAGGCTGGGTGGGGGAGTTTGGGTTGTGAATTAAAGATGCTTCCGGGAGTTCCCGTTGTGGCGCAGTGGTTAGCGAATCCGACTAGGAACCATGAGGTTTCGGGTTCGGTCCCTGGCCTTGCTCAGTGGGTTAAGGACCCGGCATTGCCGTGAGCTCTGGTGTAGGTTGCAGACTCGGCTCGGATCCTGCATTGCTGTGGCTCTGGCGTAGGCTGGTGGCTACAGCTCTGATTCGACCCCTAGCCTGGGAACCTCCATATGCCTCGGAAGCGGCCCTAGAAAAGGCAAAAAGACAAAAAAAAAGATGCTTCTGAAACACTCATAAGGAGCTGTTGGATATATGGGTCTGGAGCTCAGAGGAGGTCGGGCTGAGGCATCCTGGTGTAGGGTTTAATTAAGCCTCGAGCAGGCTGAGATCACCCAGGGGAGAGTGAGCAGTGAGAATAGCCTCAATGAAGTCATGTTTTGTGGCTGGATGATGGGGAAGAAGCTGCAAAGGAGACTGAGGAGAGGCTGCAGAGGCAGGAGGGGGAAAAAGCATGGAGCTTTCACAGAAAAGAGACCCCGTCCAGAAGGGCTCTGATTCCCAATAACTCACAGCACTTGGAAGCTGATTTATAGAAAGGGCAGCACTTAAGAGTTGATTTTGTCTGTAGACTTGTTCTTCACTTGCTCATGAGTTTTGGGGAGGATGTGGCCTATGTCTGGCCTGCCATGGGTACTTCATAAACTTGAGTTCTGTTGAACTTCCGGGAGGATGGTCGATATTTTGCAGGGTGGGATGAAGACGACTCAGCAGGTGGAGGCGGGGGCGGGTCTCACCTCCTCACCAAAACCAGGTCTTCTGAACTCAGGGAGAAAACTGGGGCTCCAGGGGAGACCAGAGGATTTTGTAACATCCCCTCTCCTGGTGCTGCACATACAGCCCACCACTAACAGCACCATCTGTCCCAGGGAGCCTAAGCACAGAGTCACAGCGCCATCTCCTGGCAAGACGGGACAACTGCTCCTTAAGAGAAAATACTTTTCTGAAAGGTCTCTTTACCAGAGACGTGCAAATTAAAATTTAGAACCAGGAACACCAACCTGTTAAAAACAATAAAAGTTTGGAGATGTAAAGCTCAAACGTGGCAGAGGTGTAGAGAAACTCTTGCATCTTCCTGGTGGCACTATAAATTTGACCATGCTTTCCAGAGGTCACACTGACAAAACTGATCGTCTATTTTGAGTGATTTTACCTCCAGGGGTGATCTCCAGTATAAGTTACCGGAGAGGAAAGAAAGAGCTTGTGCTATGCATGCAAATGTAATTATAAATGCATTTTTCTGTATTGGCGAGGATCTTGAAGCTTATGCAGTACTTAGCTAGCACAAAGGTATAGTTAAACCAAGTATGATCTCGTGCAAAATATTGTGCAGGCATTAAAATAACAGATATGTTCACTGTAATGAAACCAAGAACAAGCTCTATAAAGTAATTCCAAGTGATGAAAAAGAGCACCCTGACATGTTCTTTTCCTAATAAAGTCTCTGAAGTAGAAACCATGGGTGCAGCAATAAGGATCAGAAGAGGATTTAAAAATCTTACACGGGATCGACGTTATTCAATGTTGAAGAAGCATTTTGAGTTTTTTGCTTATTCATTTACTCTTTGGCCAAAGCTTATTTTTATTATAGAGGATCCAGAGATGCAGTGAAAGGAAATCAAATAAGGAGAGAAATGATTAGGGAAATGTCCACAGCTCATGGGACTGGGGACTATCTCTTGAGGACAGTCAGGGTCAGAGACAGTCCCTGAGGCTTTTCTTGTCTTGTCTTGTCTTTTTTTTTTTTTTGCTTTTCTTAGGGCTGCACCCTCGGCATATGGAGGTTCCCAGGCTAGGGGTCTAATCAGAGCTACAGCTGCCAGCCTATGCCACAGTCACGGCAACACCAGATCCGAGCCATATCTGCAACCTATACTGCAGCTCACGGCAATGCTGGTTCCTTAACCCACTGAGTGAGGCCAGGGATCAGACCTGCATCCCCATGGTCGGATTCATTTCCACTGTGCCATGACGGGAACTTCCCTGAGATTTTCTCCAAAACTTTTCATCCATAGCACAAGATCTCACATGTAGTATATGTTCAAGAAATGTCTTCGGAGCTCTTAACTAAGATGATGCAGTGCCTGAAATATTGGCCATCTTCCTCAGCATCATTCTCTCTCGGGACGCTTTCCTCCATTGCCCCTCAGCCTCTATGTCTTCAGGCGATTTGCCCTGGTTCTCTGAGGGCCAGAGCAGGCAGTGGGACTGTCACTCAACCCTCCTGCCTAACTGCCTCCAGTGCCTCCACCAAAAATGAATGTCAGCCTGGCTAGAAGCTAGGTCCTCATGAGCCGGATGATTCTCACACTTGGAGTCACACCCACCCTCCTTTCATCAGAACCACCTCCTTTGTCCTGAGTGTGTGAAATGGCCACGTCACAGATGGGGTTCACCAGAGGTAGATGCTGAGATGGAGTGTGGGGTGCAAGGGGTTCATTGGCAGTCAGCCCCTGTGAAAGAAAATGAGGGGACGGGAGCAGCATTGGGTAGAGGCAAAGTCGAAGAGTGATGCAGACTGGACAAAGCCTCCATCTGCACAGGCACCTTGAGCTCTGCAGGGGGTTTTGCCCACCAGGGTGCCCCTCACTGGGTTAAAATGGCTAAGCCTTTACACGCCTACTTCACTCAGTCATCAGACACGTGGGCAGCCCCGAGAAGGGGAGAGTGAGTTTTCTGACCCCTAAGGAGCTGCTAGCTCGACACTGCTGACCCCACTCCCTGTAGATGGGCAGCACATCATTCCGTGAAGGGGAAGCATCTCTGTGTTTGCTATGGGGCATTTGGCAGAGGAGAAAACTGAGGTCAAAGTCATGGTCATTGAGCAATAAAGCTATGAGTCCAGCTTGTGATTCTGCCTGCATCCTTAACATCGCCCTCCTTGCCTATCCTGTAGTGACGCAGCACTACCCCAGCAGAAGGCCCCAGGCAGAGCCTTCCCATCAAGGGCTCCGATAGAGAGCATGTCACTGAATGGCCTGTAAGTGATCAGAAGGGGCCACAGGATACCCAGCAGGGCCAGTGACATTCCCTATGGCAGCAGAAAGCGAGGCCCGGAATGCCCTTCTTACACATTCCATCTCTCCCCTCTGCCATCACCCCTGGGACTTTGGCCCCCATTTCTCTGATCCTCCTGTATTCCTACCTACAGGGATATTACACCTTGTGCCTGCCTCTAACACACACCCTACCCCGCTGTACTCATGCCTGCTGTCTGTCTTCCCTGGCACACTGAGTGCTTCCATAGCACAGACGCTGTCCTGGTCATTACTTCTTAACTATAGCTTTGCATCATTTTACTTTCACTTTATTTTGTTTTGGCTACACCCACGGCATGCAGAAGTTCCTGGGACAGGGATCAAACCTGCGCCACAGCAGCGACAAAGCTGAATTCTTAACCCACTGAGCCACCAGGGAACTCCCTGAATCATTTTACTCTTAATTTCAAAAGACAAACAATGGGAGTTCCCGTCGTGGCGCAGTGGTTAACGAATCCGACTGGGAACCATGAGGTTGCGGGTTCGGTCCCTGCCCTTGCTCAGTGGGTTAACGATCCGGCGTTGCCGTGAGCTGTGGTGTAGGTTGCCGACGTGGCTCGGATCCAGCGTTGCTGTGGCTCTGGCGTAGGCCGGTGGCTATAGCTCCGATTCAACCCCTAGCCTGGGAACCTCCATATGCCGCGGGAGCGGCCCAAGAAATAGCAACAACAACAACAACAACAACAACAACAAAAGACAAAAAAAAAAAAAGACAAACAAGTCAGAGTTTCCTGATGACCTAGCAGTTAAAGGACCTGGCATTGACACTACAGTGGCCCAAGATCATTCGCTGGCTGGGAACTTCTGCATGCCGTGGGTGCAACCAACCAACCAAACACAAGAGACCCGCAAGTCCACATCAATTGGCTTTGGAAGTAGAGTGTAATCAAATTCAAATAACTAGTCTGTCTGCGCCCTGACTTCCCATGAGACTAGTACCTACCCCCACAGAGATGTAGTGAAGACAGAGTAAGGCCAATACCTGAAACATACCAGGTGCTCATCCCCTAGGAATGGTTGTTTTTTTAAGTGAAGAATTCAAGGTGAAGATCAAGTCTTCTTGCACTAAATGAAGACAGCAAGAACCCAAAGACAATCCTAGGGAACCAGATGCATCTCTAAGTCATCATTCCAGGAGAAGGTGATGCATTTCCTGGGATTTTAAGTTTATTTATTTATTTTTAGGGCCGCACTCCCTGCATACAGAAGTTCCCAAGCTAGGAGTCGAATCGGAACTGCAGCTGCTGGCCTACACCACAGCCACAGAAATGTCAGATCCAAGCCAGATCCTACACCGCAGCTCACAGCAATGCTGAATCCCCAACCCACTGAGAGGGCCAAGGATCGAACCCTCATCCTTCTGGGTACTAGTCGGGTTTGTTCTGCTGAGCCACAAGGGGAAATCCAGATTTTAAGTTTCAAATGAGGCAATTTAAAGAAAAGTATTAGGTAAATGGCAGCCTAGGTGGCACGTGGATGTGACTAAATTTGTGTTGGAGTTCCCCTTGAGGTTCAGTGGGTTAAGAAATCGACCAGTATCCATGAGGATATGGGTTTGATCCCTGACCTCACTCAGTGGGTTAATGATCCAGCCTTGCCACAAGCTGCAGTGTAGGTCGCAGTTGCAGTTTGGTTCTGGTGTTGCTGTGGCTATGGCGTAGAGCCGTAGGTGGGAGCCTATGCCTCTGATTCACCCCTAGCCTGGGAACATCCATATGCCTTGGGTGTGGCCCTAAAAAGACAAAAAAGAAAACATCTGTGAAGGAAACTTCAAATGATGGTGTTTGGGGAAGCACAGGCATTATTAAACCCATCTATCCTCTGGTGGGAAAAAAGAGGCATCCCAGAGAGGGCGGTAGGGCCACTGCCCGAGCGCACAGTGTAGACAAGTCCAGCTAACATTAACTCCATCCAATTGAGAGGTCCTCTGCCTGACGAGGAGTTCCAGAGAGCTCCTGGGGATATGTGTGTGAGGTGGACTTTCTCAGCCTAGGAGTCCAGTCTGCCAGATCCTGCCCTCCTCATTCCTTCCACCAATGGTGCATTGGAAGTTGTGCTGGAAGAAAGGTCAGAAGGTGTAAGTTCAGGTCCAAAGAGCTTATTTGCTCTGTGTTCTTGAGCAAGTCAGGTCCCCATTTGTTGCCTCACTTTCCCCATGTGATTTTGGGGTCAAAATGAATGAGCTTTAAGTTTAGGGCAGGGCAGGTGGTTCTTTAACCATTGCAGTGTAATTATCAGGACCAGCAGAGGGCGCCAGACCCTAAGGAGCAGATTGGAGGCAACCTTCAGACCCTCCGGTAGAGGGTGGAGAGTGCCGCACTGAACAGAAAGAGTGACAGCTTCCAAAAGAGATAGGGTGGGTACCCAAGGGAGGGCACCCAAATGGAGGGCCAGGGCCTCTCAGGAGAAAGAACTCTGTATGGGCACAGGGCGAGTGAGCAGTGTCCCAGCTTGGCTCTGGGCAGGGCACTTTATCACTCTGGGTTAATAGCAATTAGAGAGCAACCAGTTGCTGTTCAAAAACAACATTCCATTCCAGCACCTCTTTCCCTTAGGAGCCTCCATTTTTGGGTGGGTGTTGGAAATTAGTCTCTCTCTCTTCCCTCCTCCCCCCCAAAATTTAAAATCCTTGAGAAAAAGAAATGTAGAATCATGGGAAACTATCATGTTCTATAGGATACCCAAATGCATCATTTTTACCTCATCTAAGCGTGAAGTTTAAAAATTAAAAACGAGACATTTAAGCAACTCATTAGCACATTATTGGTAATGGTGAAAAAAAAAAAAAGCTAGAAACAGCCTAATTGTCAATGGGGAAATAAATACCTATATTATAGCAAATACTACCATAAGATACCAAATCTCTACATATATTGATGGGGTCAAAATTGTTAATGAAGAATACAAGAACAGTGCCCCAGGATAAGTCTTATATATGGGTAAATTTCCAGAAGGAAACACAAGAAGCTGGTTTTTTTGTGGGTTTTTTTTTCCAAGGTGGATAGTGGTAGGCAGTGGTTTGATATGTGATCTCAGTTCCTAGACCAGGGATCAAACCCCAGCTGCCCCAGTGAAAGCACTGAGTCCAACCACTAGATAACCAGGAAACTCCCCAAGAAATTGTTAACGGATAATGGGAAATGGAGATTAACTTTTCAATTTTATCTCTCTGTGTACTATCTTGGAATTTTCTAACTGCGTGTGACTTTTTTTTTTTTTTTTGTATGTCAACAGGGATTATCTGTTGGAGATTATGGGCCAGTTTTATTTGATTTTTATGCTTAACATTTTAAAAGTCAAAAATGTTTTGTTCTTTTGAATGGGTAGCATGTTATAAGGTTCAAAAAATTGAGGCAATACTACAAAATATGCATGGAAGTCATCCTCCCACTTTGTCCCCCTCTACCCCACTTTCTTATCTCCCCATTCCTCATGTAGCCCATCTTCTGCCAAATCCCATAATAAACTTTTATTGTTTCATGTATCCTGCCAGTGTTTCTTTGTACAGAATCAAACAATAAGAAGGGGGATTCCAGGAGTTCCTTTTGTGGCGCATCAGAAACGAATCTGACTAGTACACATGAAGATGCAGGTATGATCCCTGGCCTTGCTCAGTGGTTCAGGGATCCAGTGTTGCCATGAGTTGTGGTGTAGTTTGCAGATGAGACTTGGGTCTGGCGTTGCTGTGGCTGTGGTGTAGGTTGGCAGCTACAGCTCTGATTCAGTCCCTAGCCTGGGAATGTCCAATGCCATGGGTGTGGCCCTAAAAAGAGGAAACAAAGAAAGAAAGAAAAAGAAAAAGAAGTGGGATTCCAGAAATTCCTGTCGGTGGCTTAGTGGTAACAAACCCAGCTAGTATCCATGAGGACTCTGGTTTAATCCCTAGCCTTGCTCAGTGTGTTAAAGATCTGGTGTTGCTATGAGCTATGGTATAGGCTAGCAGCTGCAACTCTGATTCAACCCCTAGCCTGGGAACTTCTATATGCTGCAGGTGTGGCCCTAAAAAGACCAAAAAGTGGGGGGTGGGGTCCCTTTCTTATACAAAAGGTAGGATACTATATACCACTTTGCCTCTTGCTTCTTCCATTTAACAATATGTTCGTTCTTTCTTTTTCTTTCTTTCTTTCTTTCTTTCTTTCTTTCTTTCTTTCTTTCTTTCTTTCTTTCCTGTCAAACTTGAGCCACAACAGCAACCTGGGCCACAGCAGTAGCAATGCTGGATCCTTAACCCGCTGAGACACCATGGGACTCCCTGAATATCTTTTTTTTTTTTGCCTTTTGTCTTTTTGGGGCTGCACTGCAGCATATGGAGTTTTCCAGGCAAAGGGTCTAATCAGAGCAATTGCTGCTGGCCTACACCACAGCTACAGCAATGCCAGATCCTTAACCCACTGAGCGAGGCCAGGGATAGAACCTGCAACTTCATGTTTCTTAGTTGGATTCGTTTCCACTGCACCACGATGGGAACTCCTCCCTGAATATCTTTCTCTATCACTGAAAAAAAAATTTCCCTTAGTCCTCCTCCCCCCTTTTCTAACTTATTAGTGCTATGAATTTCCCTCTTAGCACTGCTTTAGCCATTTTAGAAATGCAGAAATCAAGGCTCAAAGAAAGTGAGTGATTTGCTGAAAATTACACAGGTAGTGTGACACTGTTGGCTGGGCAGATCAGAAGCTCTGTTGAGGCCCAGACTCTTCTCAAAGGCCCTCTGTGCCTCTAGGTAAACTAGGACTTGCATACTACAAGGGGTTCTGCAGGAGAAAAGTTGGTCTATTATTGGCATTTGGACATGTGCCAGATGATGGAATGGGGTTTCCTGAAGAAGGTAGACCTGGGGGCAAGGGGAGAGCCAGCAAATTTATAGGCCCCAGAGGCAGAGTCATTGTGTGTGAAAGAAAGGTGGTAGAGGCGGGGAGATGGGATTAAGATGGCAGAATAGAAGGACTGGAGCTCACCTTCTCTCATAAAAACAACAAAATCACAGCCAAATTCTGAACAACCTTCAACCAAATGGACTGGAAGCTTTCAAAAAGATAACCTACTCCAGAAGACAAAAAGGAAGCCACATTAAGAGGTAGGAGGGATGATTATATGATATAAGCAATCCCACACCTTCTGGGTGGGAAGCTCACAAACTGGAAAGTAACTGTATCACAGAGACTCACCTGCAGGAGTGATAGTTCTGAGCCCCACATCAGGTTCCCATACCTGGGGATCTGGCATTGGGAAAAAGAGCTCTTGGAGCATCTGGCATTGAAGGCCAATGGGGCTTGTGTGCAGGAGCTCCATGGGACTGGGGGCAATGGAGACCCCATTCTTGAAAGGTACACACAGGCATTCATGTGCATAGGGTCCCAGGGCAAAGCAGAGGCTCTATAGGAATCTGGGTCAGACCTGACTGAAGTTCTTGGAGGATCTCCCCAAAAAACAGGGGTGACTGTGGCTTGTTGTCGGGGAGAGACGTTGGAGGCAAAGATCTCAGGAATATTCATTGGCATGTGTTCCTCTAGAGGTGGCCATTTTGGGAAAATCCGGCCCCACCCATCAGTGCTGAGAAGCCCCAGGCCAAACAATAATTCCAGGAGGGATCACAGCCCCACCCATCAGTAAAGAGCTCACCTAAACACCCTCCAGGCACACAGCTGCCTCTAATCTCTCCCAGAAACAAAGCCCCACCCAACAGAGAGATAGGAATCAGCCCCACTACCAGTGGGAAGGCACCAGCCCCTCCCATCAGGAAGCCTACAGCAAGCCCTCTACCAACTTTAGCCACAAGGGGGGCGGACATCAGAAGTAAGAGAGGCTATAACACCATTGTCTGCAAAAAAGGAGACCACACCAAAAACCTATAAAAATGAAAAGGCAGAGACCTATAACTCAGATAAGGGAGCAAGGAAAAAAACCTGGAAAAACAGCTAAGCGATCTGGAGATTATCAGCCTCCAGGAAAAAGGCTTTAGAATGATGATGCTGAAGATGGTACAAGGAATTGGAAATAAACTGAAGGCAAAGATTGATAATTTACAGCAAACATTGAGCAAAGAAATACAAGATTTAAAACTTAAGCAAGCAGAGATGCAAAATACAATAACAAATAAAAAATTCATTAGAA
Organism: Phacochoerus africanus; assembly: GCF_016906955.1. NCBI lineage: Eukaryota > Metazoa > Chordata > Mammalia > Artiodactyla > Suidae > Phacochoerus > Phacochoerus africanus. The sequence goes on along the minus strand of NC_062546.1, from coordinate 186,419,886 downwards.
GCAACCAACAGCAGAATACAGGAAGCAGAAGAATGAATAAGTGAGGTGGAGGACAGACTAGTGGAAATCACTGATGCAGAACAAAAAAGAGAAAAAAAGATTAAAAAGAGGAGTTCCCGTCGTGGCACAGTGGTTAACGAATCCGACTAGGAACCATGAGGTTGAGGGTTCGGTCCCTGCCCTTGCTCAGTGGGTTAACGATCCAGCGTTGCCGTGAGCTGTGGTGTAGGTTGCAGACGCACCTCGGATCCCGCGTTGCTGTGGCTCTGGCGTAGGCCGGAGCCTGCGGCTCTGATTCGCCCCCTAGCCTGGGAACCTCCGTATGCCTCAGGAGCGGCCCAAAGAAATAGCAAAAAGACAAAAAAAACAAAAACAAAAACAAAAAAACAAAAAAGTGTCAAACAATAAAATAAATAAATAAATAAAGATTAAAAAGAAATGAAAAGAGTCTAAGAGAACTCTGGGACAACATTAAACGCACCAACATCTGTGTTATAGGGGTGCCAGAAGGAGAAGAGAGAGAGAAAGGGACAGAAAAAATATTTAAAAAGATAATAGGCAACAACTTCCCTAATGTGGGAAAGGAACCTCTCACTCAAATCAGGAAGTACAACCAGTACCATATAAATAAATCCAAGGAGGAACACCCTGAGACACATATTAATCAAACTGGCCAAAATTGAGGACAGAGAACATATTGAAAGCAGTTATAGAAAAGAAACAAATAACATACAAGGGAACCTTTATCAGCAGATTTTTCAGCAGAAACTCTGCAGGCCAGAGGGAATGGCACGATATACTTAACGTGATGAAAGGAAAAATCTCCAACCAAGATTACTTTACCCAGAAAGGCTCTCATTCAGATTCGAAGGAGAAATCAAAAGCTTTACAGCTAAGCAAAAGCTAAGAGAAATCAGCAACAAATACTAAAGGAAATTCTCTAGGCAGAAAAGAAAAGGCCACAATTAGAAACAAAAATACCACAAATGACAAGGCTCACCAGTAAAGGCATATATATACAGCAAAGGGAGGAAATCATCCACACACAAATATGCTTCCAAAATCAGAAATTGTGAGAAGAGGAGGGTACAAACGCAGGACACTGGAGATTCACTTGTAATTAAGAGACCAAAAACTTAAAACAATCTCGTACATATATAGACTCCTATATCAAAATTTGAGGGTAACTGCAAACCAAAAATCTACAATTGATACACAAATTAGAAAAATTAACTCAAATACAACACTAAAGATAGTCATCAAACCACAAAAGGAGAGAACAAGAGAAGAAGGGAAGAAAAAAGAGCAACAAAAACAAATCCAAAACAGTTGATAAAATGGCAGTAAGAACATACATATCAATAATTACCTTAAATGTGAATGGACTAAGTGCCCCAACCAAAAGACATAGACTGGCTGAATGGATACAAAAACAAGACCCATATATATGCTGTCTTCAAGAGACCCACTTCACTTCTAGGGACACACACAAATTGAAAGTGAGAGGATGGAAGAAAATATTCCATGCAAACAGGAATCAAAAGGAAGCTGGAGTAGCAATACTTGTATCTGACAAAATAGACCTTAAAATAAAGAATATTATAAGAGGAGTTCCCATCGTGGTTCAGGGGTTAACGAATCTGACTAGGAACCATGAGGTTGCGGGTTTGATCCCTGGCCTCGCTCAGTGGGTTAAGGATCCGGCATTGCCATGAGCTGTGGTGTAGGCCACAGATGCGGCTCAGATCTGGCATTGCTGTGGCTGAGGCATAGGCTGGTGGCTACAGCTCCAATTAGACCCCTAGCTTGGGAACCTCCATATGCCACGGGTGTGGCCATAGGAAAGCCAAAAAATAAAAAAAAAAGAATATTATAAGAGAGAAAGAAGGACTTTACATATGATCAAAGGATCAATCCAAGAGGAAGATATAACAATTGTAAATATATATGCACCCAACATAGGATCACCTTGATATATAAGGCAACTGCTAAAAACCTTAAAAGGAGAAATTGACAGTAACACAATAATAGCAAGGGACTTTAACACCCCACTTACATCAATGGACAGATCATCCAGATAGAAAATCAACAAGGAAACACAGGCCCTAAATGAAACATTAGACCAGATGGACTTAATAGATATTCATAGGACATTCCATCCAAAAGCAGCAGAATACACATACTTCTCAAGTGCACACAGAACAGTGTCTAGGATTGATCACATTCTGGGCCACAAATCAAGCCTCAGTAACTTTAAGAAAACTGAAATCATATCAAACATCTTTTCTGACAACAATGTTATATGACTGGAAATCAAAAAGAAAAAAACTGCAAAAACCCCAAACGGGTGGAGACTATACAACATGCTACTAAACAACCAATGGATCACTGAAGAAATCAAAGAGGAAATTAAAAAATACCTATAAGCAATTGACAACAAAAATACAGCACTCCAAAACTTATGTAATGCTGCAAAAGCAGTTCTAAGAGGGAAGATTATAGCAATACAAGCCTAACTCAGGGAACAAGAAAAAAATCAAATAAACAACCTAACTTTTTATCAAAAGCAGCTAGAGAGAGAAGAACAGATAAGTCCTAAAGTTAGCAGAAGGAAAGAAATCATAAAAATCAGAGCAAAAATCAATGAAATAGAGACAAAGAAAACCATAGAAAAGATCAATGAAACTAAAAGCTGGTTCTTCCAAAAGATCAACAAAATCGATAAACACTTAGTCAGACTTATCAAGAAAAAAAAGAGAGAGGACTCAAATCAATAAAATTAGAAATGAAAAAGTTACAACGGACATCACAGAAATGCAAAGGATCATAAGAGACTACTACATGCAACTATATGCCAATAAAATGGAAAACCTGGAAGAAATGGGTGCATTCTTAGAAAAGTACAATCTTCCAAGACTAAACCAAAATGAAATAGAAAAGACGAATGGATCAATCACAAGTACTGAAATTGAAACTGTGATTTAAAAACTTCCAACAAACAAAAGTCTAGGACCAGATGGCTTCACAGGTGAATTCTATCAAACATTTAGAGAAGAGCTAACACCCTTCTGAAACTATTCCAAAAAATTACAGAGGACAGAACACTCCCAAACTCATTTTATGAGGCCACTGTCACCCTGATACAAAACCAGACAAAGATACCAGAAAAAAAGAAAATTACAGGCCAATTTCACTGATGAACATAGATGCAAAAATCCTCAACAAAATACTAGCAAAATGAATCCAACAATACATTAAAAGGACTGCACGTGATGATCAAGTGGGATTTATCCTAGTGATGCTAGGATTCTTCAATATCCACAGATCAATCAGTGTGATACACCACATTAACAAGCTGAAGAATAAAAACCATATGGTCTTTCAAAAGATTCAGGAAGAGCCTTTGACAAAATTCAACACCCATTTCTGGGAAAAAACCTTCAGAAAGTGGGCATTGAGGGAACCTACCTCAACATGATAAAGGCCATATATGACAAACCCAGAGCTAACATCATTCTCAGTGGTGAAAAGATGAAAGAATTCCCGCTGAGATCAGGAACAAGACAAGGGTGTCTACTCTCACCACTACTATTCAACATAGTTCTGGAAGTCCTAGTCACAACAATCAGAGAAGAAAAGGAACTAAAAGGAATCCAAATTGGAAAGGAAGAAGTAAAACTATCAGTATTTGCAGATGACATGATACTATATTTAGAAAATCCTAAAGATGTTACCATAAAACTGTTAGAGCTCATCAATGAATTTGGCAAAGTTTCAGGATATGAAATTAATACACAGAAATTGACTGCATTTCTATATACTAATGAAAGATCAGAAATAGAAATTAGGGAAACAATCCCATTTACCATCAAATCAAAAAGAATAAAATACTTAGGAATAAACTTACCTAAAGACATAAGAGATCTGTACTCTGAAAACTATAAGACACTGATGAAAGAAATCAAGATGACACAAATAGATGGAAAGATATACCATGCTCTTGGATTGGAAAAAAATCAATATTACCAAAATACCTGTATTGCCCAAGCCAATCTACAGATTCAGCACAATATCTATCAAATTACCAAGGACATTTTTCACAGAACTCATACAAAATATTTTAAAGTTTGTTTGGAAGAAAAAAGACCCAGAATAGCCAAAGCGATCCTGTAAAAGAAAAATGGAGCTGGAGGAATCAGGTTCCCTGACTTCAGACTATACTACAAAGCAACAGTCATAAAAACTTTATGGTACTGGCACAAAGACAGACATGTAGATCAGTGGAACAGGATAGAAAGCCCAGAATTAAACCATGCACCTACAGTCAACTAATATATGACAAAGGAGGCAAGAATACACAATGGAGAAAAGAAAGCCCCTTCAATAAGTGGTGCTGGCAAAACTGGATAGCCACATGTAAAAGAATGAAATTAGAACACTTCCTAACACCACACACAAAAATAAACTCCAAATGGATTAAAGACCTAAATGTAAGACCAGATACCATAAAACTCTTAGAGGAAAACATAGGCCAAACACTCTCCAACGTAAACCACAGCAGTATCTTCTCAGATCCACCTCTTAGAGTAATGACAATAAAAACAAAAATAAACAAATGGGGCTTAATTAAACTTAAAAGTTTCTGCACAGCAAAGGAAACCCTAAACAAAACAAAAAGACAACACATAGAATGGGAGAAAATATTTGCAAATGAATCAACTGACAAGGGATGAATCTCCAAAATTTATAAACATCTTCTGCAGCTCAATACTAACAAAACAACAACCCCATCAAAAAATGGGCAGAAGACCTAAACAGACAATTCTCCAAAGAAGACATACAGATGGCCACAAAACACATGAAAAGATGTTCAACATCACTAATTATTAGAAAAATATGAACCTAAACCACAATGAGGTACCACCTTACACTGGCCAGAGTGGCCATCGTTGATAAGTCTACAAACAATAAATGCTGAAGAGGGTGTGGAGAAAAGGGAACCCTGTTATACTGTTGGTGGGAATGTAAATTGGTGCAACCACTGTAGAAAACAGTGTGGAGATTCCTCAGAAAACTAAAAATAGAATTACGTTTGATCCAGCAATGCCACTCCTGGGCATCTACCAGAGAAAACCGTGACTCAAAAACATACATGTTCTCCGATGTTCGTTGCAGCACTATATACAATAGCCGAGAAGATGTGGTACATATATGCACAGTGGAATATTACTTGGCCATTAAAAGGAAAGAAATAATGGCATTTGCAGCAACATGGATGGACCTAGAAATTATCATGTTAAGTGAAGTCAGTCAGACAGCAAGACACCTACATCAAATGCTATCACTTACATGTGGAATCTAAAAAAAGGACAAAATGAACTTCTGTGCAGAACAGATATTGACTCACAGACTTGAAAAACTTATGGTTTCCAAATGAGACAGGTTGGGGGTGGGAGGATGGGCTGGGCATTTGAGATGGAAATGCTATAAAATGTGGTTGTCATGATCATTGTACAACTATACATGTAATAAAATTCACTGAACAATAGGAAGAAAAAAAAAAGAAATCTGGTAGAGGCAACTGTACTGAGCAGCAGGGATGGGATGCTGGGGGATGCTGTGAATCCAGGGGGGAAGTGAGGCTGTACTTGACCATAATCCAGTCCATGCTCCACACCCTGAGACTCTGGGAAGGAGAAGGCTCTGAGACAAGGGAATGAATGGTATTACTAGAGGCCAGAACCCATTTTGAAATAGCTGATCTGCAGTAGTTGAACAGTTTCTGTTGGCCAAAGAGAGACAGAAGCCAAAGAGGTCTGTGGTCAGAGGAGTAAGGAAATGGCACAGGTAGCAGGATGGCCTCACCCAAGGAGAGGATGGCAAGTGCAGAGGGCAGTGGGGCAGTGGGACTTCAGCCCAGTGTGATAGAGCTGACTGAGTGTGGAACAGACTCAGACTCCAGAATGAGTTGGAGGGAGGGAATTAATCCCAGAGGAAAATAGCAGGTCTTTTGCTAACCTAAGGGTAACTTTTTTTGTTTGTGTTTTTTTTTTTTTTTTTGCCATGCCTATAGCATGTGGAAGTTCCTGGGCCAGGGATGGAACTCAAACCAAAGCAGTGACCTGAGCCATATCAATGGCAATGCTAGCTCCTTAATCTCTAGGTTACCAGGGAACTCCCCAAAGGGTATCACTTTGAGTTCCAGGATTTGGGCATAGCAACTGTGAGTGCCTCACATTTATTATGATCAGCAGGTGAGAAATGAATACACAGGGTGACTATTGATTTTATATTTATTTATTTATTTATTTATTTATTTATTTATTTATTGTTGCTTTTTAGGGCCACACTCTCGGCATATGGAGGTTCCCAGGCTAGGAGTTGAATCAGAGCTGCAGCTGCCAGCCTACGCTACAGCCACAACAATTCGTGGCATCCAAGCCACATCTGCAACCAGGCAACACAGGATCCCTGACCCACTGAGCAAGGCCAGGGATTGAACCGGCATCCTCATGGATACTAGTCAGATTCGTTTCTGCTGCACTACGACAGGAACTCCTTTGTCATTATTTAGTTAATTTTTAATCAGTATCACAGCGTGCCTAACAAACATTACTATTCTCATTTAATACCGGAGGACTGGACTTCCCTTTGTAGCTCAGCAGAAACAAACCTGACTAGCATCCATGAGGACAAGGGTTCAATCCCTGGCCTCCCTCAGTGGGTTAAGGATCCAGTGATGCCATGAGCTGTGGTGTAGGTTGCAGGCATGGCTCAGATCCCACGTTGCTGTGGTTGTGGCATAGGCCGGCAGCTACAGCTCTGATTCAGCCCTTAGCCTGGGAACGTCCATATGCCACAGGTGCGGCCTTAAAAAGACTAAATAAATAAATAAATAAAACCCGAGGACATCAAGCTTCAGAGCTTTCTAAATGCATGTAAGAAGCTATCACCTCATTTACTCACCCAGTTTCTTTTTTTAAAAAAATTTTAAGGGCCACACCTGTGATATATGGAAGTTCCCAGGCTAGGGGTCAATTTGGAAGGTTCAGCTGCTGGCCTACACCACAGCCACAGCAACATGGGATCCAAGTCATGTCTGCAACCTACACCGCAGCTCATGCCATCGCCAGATCTGAGCAGCATCTGTGACCTACACTGCAGCTTGTGGCTATGCCGGATCCCTAACCTATTGAGCAAGGCCAGGGATAGAACCTGCATCTTCATGGATATTAATCGCGTTCTTAACCCGCTGAGCCACAATGGGAACTCCTTTTTAAAAATTTTTTATGTTTCCATCCAGTTTCTTTTAAATCTGGGTGCACATACCTGACTTGATGGAGAGCCCTGCCCATCTCCTGGAGATGCTAGGTTTGCACTTGTCTACCTAATGGGATGAAGTTTGGGTGGTATGTTTTTTAGAGGGGTGTGTTTTGTTAGGCAAGGGCATCTGCGAAGTTGTGTGTCACACAGCACGGAGAGTGTGTATGAATATTGGGCACTAAGGGAGAGGACTGTAACTGGGCTCATTCTGCAATACCCACTCAGCCATACCACTGGGGGAATTGACCTTGGTCAAGGATGAGTCCTGATTTGCTTAAGTGGAAGGTCTTCTCCCAGTGATGAGCTTGGCTTCTGGAATGAGCACATGACGCAGTTTGGGCTAATGCAATACAAAGAGAAGTTTGTCAAGGGCTCTCAGAAGGTGCTTCCCTCTCTTAAAAGAAAATACAAGAAAAGATGGTCTCTTTCCTTCTGGATGTTATTGGGCATCGGTTAAGAGCCCAGAACTGTTGCTGCCCCCTCAGTACTTGAGGCTGACACCAGAGGAAAGTAGCTAAGACATTCAAACAAAGGCATCTCAGAGCCACTGGATCAAAGTAACTGGAAGCCCAGCCCGCCCCTGGATGCCCTGTTAAATGAACCAATAAATCTCCATCTTGTTGAAACCAATTAGAATTGAGTTTTCTATTACTTGTTACTGATGCAGTTTGCCTTCTGAGGAATTTAATCTCAACTCATTCAGGGTCTCCCCCTCTCTCCCAAGTACTGATGTGAGGCTGAGTTTTGGGGTGTGAGACTAGATGTTTGGTTCTCAGTCAGCATCTGGCATCCACCGAGGCATCCATCACACCGTCTGGTCCTTAGTTGATGGGCCATACATGTTTCTCACTACCATCCTTTCTCTCTCCACTCTGTTCCATTCTTGGGCCCACAGTCAACTTGAGGGGGTGCTATGTGGGGTCAAAGGACACGTCATGTGACTTTCAAAGCCTTGGTCTTCTCCTGCATTGCTCTTGGATGTCAGGATCTAAAGGACGCTGCTCCCTTCCCACGCTGGGTCTGTGGAAACTCTGTAAATCCATCTAAGGGCCTGTCTCCCCATATGCACCATGGCACACTTTCTACTTCGGATTTTATCCCAAAATTGAGGCACAGCCCGCCTCTGCCTTTAGATCCCATAAACCAGCCAGGGGGAAGGAGCAGGGGACAGGCCCACATCTGCTCACACTTGCTTCTCATCTAATTCTTCTCTTCCTGCCAAACCAAGAGATCTTTACCTCCTCTTGGGACTAGAGAAGTCTCCCTCAAATTCATATTTATTCTCCAAAATCTGTTGTGCTTTCTCTTTGACCCACCTGTTCTGTTGTTTCTTTTTTTCTCATTTCTTCCTTCTTTTATTTACTAACTCTGTTTTTATTTGTTTAGGACTTTTTCTAGCCATGACAGCATGCACGATTAAGATATCAAAATCTAAAGTTAATCAAAAATTTTCGGCGTTCCGTTGTGGCTCTGTGGGTTAAGAACCCAACTAGTATCCATGAGGATGCGAGATGGATCCCTGGCCCTGCTCAGTGGGTTAAGGATCTGGCATTGCTGTGAGCTGTGGTGTAGGTCGCAGACATGGCTCGGGTCTGGTGTTGCTGTGGCTGTGGTGTAGGCCAGCAGCTGCAGCTTTGATTCGACCCCTAGTCTGGGAACCCCCATATGCCGTAAAAGGAAAACAAACTTTTTCCTCTTCACAGATAACACAAGGATTTTCAAATACTTTATTTATTTATTTATTTATTTATTTATTTATTTTTTATTTTATTTTTTTTGTCTTTTTGCCATTTCTTGGGCCGCTCCCACGGCATATGGAGTTTCCCAGGCTAGGGGTCAAATCGGAGCTGTAGCCGCCAGCCTATGCCAGAGCCACAGCAACGCAGGATCCGAGCCGCATCTGCAACCTACACCACAGCTCACGGCAACGCCGGATCCTTAACCCACTGAGCAAGGGCAGGGATCAAACCCGCAACCTCATGGTTCCTAGTCGGATTCGTTAACCACTGCGACACGACGGGAACTCCTTCAAATACTTTAAATTCTCTTTTTTCCACCACCCCTGATTTGTACATAATGGTTGGCAGTATTTTAATTCTAACCTCACGGGACATCATAATTCTTAAATTTTTTTGCAGTTATGACTCATTTAGATTTATCTATATCTTTACTACTTTCCTGCTGCTTATACCTTGTTAGTTATCAGATCTAACATGTAGCGTCTCTTTCTTTCTGAAGCGTTTCCTTCACTGACATGAGCTCTCTGATTTTGTCATCAAATGACATTTTTATTTTTTATCTTCCTTATAAACTTTCTTTTTGTATAAAATGACGAATTGGAAGGTATTTTCTTTTGGCACTCCAAAGATATTCTACTGACTTCTGGGTTTCCATTTTCTACTGAGAATTCAACTATTAGCTGTCACTTTTTGAAAAGTGATCTCTTGGAGTTCACTGAGTTGTGGCTCAGCAGAAAGGAACCCGATGAGGATCCGTACGGACGTGGGTTCGATGCCTGGCCCCACTCAATGGGTTGCGGTGAGCTGTGGTGTAGGTCGAAGATGTGGCTCTGATCCCACCTGGCTGTGTCTGTGGTATAGGCCAGCAGCTGCAACTCTGGTTTGACTCGTAGCCTGGGAACTTCCATAGGCGGTGGGTGCAGCCCTAAAAAGACCAAAAAAAAAAAAAAAAATCTCTTTTTTCCCCAGTTACTTTCAAATTTTTCTCTTTGTCAATAGTTTTCTGCGATTTTCACCATGATATTTCTATATGTGTTTTTCTTTCATTTATTTTCCTGGGGACTCAAAGGCTTTTTGAATCTAGGAATTGTTATTTTTTATCATTTCAGAAAATATCAACCTATGTCTTCAAATAGCACTTCGGTCCTATTCTCTCTCTGCTCTCCTTCTGAGACTCTATTTAAATATGTTTTAGACTCTTCTATTTAACCTCCATGTCTCTCACTCTCTTTCATATGTATTTTCGCATATTTTTAAACTTTTTGTATTATGCCTGTATTTTTCATTCATTTCTAGATGTCCCATTGGCTTTTTAAAAAAATGTGTCATTCTTCTTTTTATTTTTAAAATTTTATGGCTTCACCTGCAGCATGTGGAAGTTCCCTGGCCAGGGATCAAATCCAAGCCACAGCTGCAACTTATGCCACAGCTGCCGCAATGTGAGATCCCTAACCCGGCCTGGGGATCGAACCCTAGCCACCACAGAGACAACATCTGATCCTTAACCTGCTGTGCCACAGCAAAAACTCCTCAGGCTGCTTTTTATAGTTTCCAGCTTGCTCTGTGCTCTTTCAAACTTGTCTCCTATTTTATTAAACGCGGGAAGTGTTTTGTTATAAATAAAATGTCTGATAATTCCAGTTTCTGAAGTTCTTATGGGTTTATTCCCGCTACAGGTATTTTCTGTCTGCTCTTTCTTACATTTCTAGTTTCCTTGTATATCTACTTATTTTCAACTATGTGCTCAATGTTGCTGGAATTTGTGGCTTTGGAAGAGGGAGCTTTCTCCCAAGGACATCCGTGTTTGCTTCTGCCAGGCCCTGGGGTCATTACTGACTTTATCAGCTTAAGCCAAGTTCAAACTCTGACCCTCTCTGAACCATTCAGATGAGGAAAACCTTGACTGTAAACCCAAGTAAGAACTAGTTTGATCCTGGATTATACTTACTCCAAGGACGTGTTCCTTTGAGAGCCCAGTTTTTTATTGATGGGATCTCCTATCATATTTCCAGTTTGTATGAGTCCCTGGCCTCCATAATCCTACATGGCTCTTGCTAGAATTGGCAGGTGCCCTAGAGCAAAGCAACTTCTTTTCTCATTAACTTCACTTTGTGCCCATTTTCCTTTCAATTGGGCCTAGTCTATACTATCTTGCCTTTTCAGTGCTTTTTAAGAAGATGCTTTTTATATTTTACCCACCATTTAAAATTGGTTTTAGTGGGATATGTTTTCTTTTTCTTTTTTCTTTCTTTTTGGCTGCACCCATGGCATATGAAAATTCCCAGGCCAGGTATCGTACCTGCACCACAGCAGCAACGTGAGTCCCTTCAGGGACAACGCTGGATCCTTAACCTGTTGTGCCATAAGGGAACTCCTAGAATATGTTTTCTGAATAAACTAGACTGCCAAAACTCCCACATATTTTAAGCCAAAGGTATTCCCTTTCCTCCCAGAAAATCTTACTTTTAAAACTCAAAAGCCAGAAGATATTCTTCTTTGCATTTTATCATTTCTTCCTTGAGGCAGTAAACAAAGAAACTCTAAAACTGAGTGAGAAAAACGTTATAAGGTAAAAGAAGTACCCCTCAATTTGGTTACTATTTCAAAATATTATCCCACCACATGTGTAAACATTTTAATTTGATGCCTAGTACATACTTAGGGTTCAGAAAATAGTTGCTGTTTCATGATTATTATTTCTACATCCAAACTCACCTTCTTTGGGAAGACTCCCTTCATTAACCTCACCCCATCCCAATTCTTCTTTTACAATATTTTATCCATGTACCTTTTTACCCCCCTTGACACCCTGCTGATTTATTCTAATTGCTTTTTCAAATGTACACTTTTTCCTGGGAAATCACAATGACTGGATATCTTGCCCAGAAGCTTTTGCAGGTGTATAAGTTTTGTTTCTTTGGAACTCTTTCAGCTGCAGGTGACATAAGACTCAATTTGAACTGCATTAAACAGAAAAAAAGATACTATTAGATAATGTAACTGAAAAAACCCAGTGGTAGGTCTTCAGGTAGAGTTTGATCCAGGGGCTCAATGAATGTCAGGAGCACCCGGTCTTTCTCATCATATTGCAGTTATTTTGTCCTCTGATTTGGCTTCATTCTCAGGCAGCTCCACTCAGCATGATAGCAGAATCTCCATGCTAACCTCCTCACAACTCAAATTCCAATGGGAGAGGGTTCCCATTAGCTACAGCAAGAGTCCTAGGATTCACCCCTATTGGACTAATTTGGTCAATACCCCCCCCCACTATAGCTAGGGGGATTTGATGTGTGCTCATTGTCTTAGACGAAATCAGAGGTCTACTCCCTAGAACTGTGGTTAAGCCCCTCTGAAAATCAGGTGCTCTGAGATTAGAAAAATTGTGGCTCCAAGAAGGAAAACTTGGGGGTTTTCCAAAAGAGAGGTGAAATGGATCCTGGGCAGACAAAAGCACCATATGTCTACTTCAGTCTCCAAAAACTCACAGAAAAAGGCTCAGGAATGGGGCCTGTGGGGCAGACTAATGGCAGTAAAAAGGTGCCGGTTCCTTCCAGGTCCTTGGGCCACTGGCATAGTTACTGTTTAGTTTCAGCCTCACACAGACAGGACACGAGCTGGAGTCTAGAAGCCTGGCATGAAGGGTGCTCTCTCAGCCTCTCAATCCCTCTGGCACAGGGGACCTCATTTGTGAGTTGTCAGTAATGGTCTTATCCAGGCGACCTCCTTGACCTCCTCAAGCGTCTTTCCTTCTTCTGGTATAAAAATAACACTTAAACAGGATCCCAACCCCACGTCCTAGACAAACCAGCTATCCATAGATGACAGCCATATTCACCCTAGGGTCAAAGGGCAGTGTCCTTATTATACCCAGTTTTAAGAGTGAGCTGAGAAATAGGGTTTCAAGAAATATGATACCTTGAGTACAAACTAAATTCTAACACCCAAGGAGTATTTATTTCCCATCCAAAGCCAGTAACTTCTGCTGATTGGTGCTGCCCAAGAGGATGGGTGGGGCTGCACTTGCCAGAAGACCAGGTGTGGGAGCTCCTTTTTTACAGCTGGAAAATCACTATGAGTTTACTGTTGAGCAGCGCTGGTGCCTCCCCCAGCTGAGCCCTCCTCCATCCCAGCCTTGATGCTGCTGGGAGATGACTGCTGGAGGATCAGAGCCCCCTGCCCCCACCCTCACCCTTGCGTGCTTTCAGAATCTTGTAGCTGGAGGGCTAGGAGACTAGAAGCAGGTGGCATGGTTATAATTATAGTAACCACTTACTGAGCATATATTACATGCCAGGCCTGTGCTTCATTTACCTTAAGCTTAGTGGCTAAGAGTACGGTGCTGGAGTCCAGAAATACTGGGTTTCAACTCACTAGCTTTGAGATTTTGATCAAGTTCTTAATCCCTTTGTGCCTTGATCGTCTGATCTGTAAAATTTTAATAATAAAAGTATTTACCATATTGCATTGTGAGGAATTACATGGGGATATCACACACGATGTGTTTTGCAGTGTCTGCTGGTCAGCACTCCATAAAGGTGAAGCATCCTTATAGATATTTGTAATTTCTAATCCTACTCAGATTCTGCAATATAAATGCATTAGTTAGAGAGAGGTTTGGCTGCTATAGCAAAGGTTCAATTTGTCAGTGGCTTAAACCAGCTAGAAGTGTATTTCTCTTTATTTATTTTATTTTATTTTTATTTTTGTCTTTTTGCCATTTCTTGGGCCGCTCCCGCAGCATATGGAGGTTCCCAGGCTAGGGGTCCAATCGGAGCTGTAGCCACTAGCCTACGCCAGAGCCACAGCAACGCAGGATCCGAGCCGCATCTGCAACCTACACCACAGCTCACGGCAACGCCGGATCGTTAACCCACTGAGCAAGGGCAGGGACTGAACCCGCAACCTCATGGTTCCTAGTCGGATTCGTTAACCACTGCGCCATGACGGGAACTCCTGTATTTCTCTTTATAACATTCCAGAGATGGAAAGTGGAGGGATTCTATTATTTTCAACCTTCATCTTCCATCACTGGGTTCAAATGGCCGATCCAGCTCCCACCCCCATGTGGTCACTCCAGTCAGGAGGAGGAGGAAAAGCAGCCTCTCCTTCTAAGGGCGCCCTTAAAGGCTGCATATGATATTGCTGCTTAGATCCCATTGGCCAAGCTTAGTCACATGGCCATGCTATCTGCAAAGGATGCTGGGAGATATAATCCTGCCCTCTGTTAAAATTGAGGGGAATTACCGGTGGAGGAAGAAGAAGGGCAGAATAGACATTGCTCTGCCGGAGTCCACCGCCTGGCCACCTATCACAAAGAACACGTTTATCACCCCTCTAAGGGAGGCAAGGCAGAGTTCCACCCAGACGCAGCTGCAGCTCAGAGCCCAGGGTCTCTGAGGGACTGGGTGTGGACGGGGTCCTCAGAGTCTAGAGAGCTATGAACCAAAAGTCAGGTGATCCAGCCCTCCCACTCCCCACAGATGGCCGTGGAGGAGGAACAGGATAAACTTCAGAACAGGAAATAATGGCAAACCCCTGGCAGTCAGTTGATCTTTAACCATGACTCAATCCAGTTGAGCAAGAAGAGCAATGCTGCCTCCCTGGGTGGAGGAAGTTCTTGAGCGGTCATCTGGCCGCCCCTGGTTGTGCTCTCTTTGAGGGAACGTTTCTCCTTTCCTTCGTGGTCTCTGGCATTGCCTCTTGCGAAGTGGTTTCTTCCCCGACACATCGCCTGTGGCTGCATGGGAGAACACATCTGTCCTTGTAGGTCTCACAACTTTCACAGATTTGGGGGTGGGAGAAGCAGTGCTGGGGACAACTAAGGGTGTCGCACCAGTCTTTGCTGGCCAGGTTTGTCATCTCTTTGCCAATATAATACCTTCAAAACCTTCCAAGGCTTCTGATTGGTTTCCTATTTGTGTAACCACCGTCATCGGTCTCCTTCACACACAATGTTTAAGCTTGAATAATCTGGACTTGGTGTTCTTCCTATTCTTTCTCAAATTGCTGGTGGCTACCTTGAGGCCATCTGAAAAAATATGCGTGGCTCTGAAGACAACTTCCTTATTCTGCCCACTGGGCCGGCTTCCACTGACTACAGAACTGGGGTGTGCTTGAGAAAGGTTTGGGACCACAACTACAATCCTTGCTAAGGTTGCCTCCTTCAAGCTGCCTCTTAGAACCCACTGCCTGGGTGCATTTCTCTTGTAGGACTTTGCTAGGAGCAATAATCGGCAGCCAATACAAACCAGTTTCCATGAGTTACAGGCTCTGTTGGCATCTGATTACCTTTCAAGGCATCGTAGATGACAGATATGCCATATGTTTTCCTATAACATATCAGTGGTCACCAACTTACCAACATACAAAAGTTTTCTTTGCTACCTGCAGTCCAGTTTCTAAACCAACACCACTAGGTTTAGGCTTTTAAAGCAGTGGTACTTCCAGATGCCAAATTTTGCATTAGTTAATATACAGATTTAAACACCCAACTTTTATTCTTCACTCGTTCTTTCTTTCTTTTGCTTTTTAGGGCCGCACCTGCGGCACATGAAAATTCCCAGGCTAGGGGTTGAATCAGCTACAGCTGCCAGTCCATGCCACAGCCACAGCAACACAGGATCCTTAACCCACTGAGCGAGGCCAGGGATTGAACCTGCATCCTAATGGATCCTAGTTGGGTTCGTTAACCGCTGAGCCACGAAGGGAACTCTGTAAAGACCCAACTTTAAAATGACTGAAACAAGGAAGTATATTTCTCTCATACCTAGGGTGACTCTGAAAACTTTAACAAGACTTTTCCATCTTGGTCACGAGATAGCTGCTCTAGCTCCTGATATTACATTACGACTCCAGCCATGGGGGCGGTGGGAAGAAGAGGGGAACTCATGCTCTTTCTTTTAAGTCCTGACCTGGAAGTTGCTCACAACACTACCACTCACATGGGCCAGATTTAGTCACAAGGTCATATTTAACTGCAAGGGTTGAAAATTTAGGTCTTTCTTAGAGGCAGTCATTCCAACTAAAGTTTGAATGATGCTGTTTCTAAAGAAAGAAGAGAGAAGTCGATACTGGAAGACAACCGGCTATCTCTGCCACAGAAAGTTTTTGTTCTCATTTTTACATTCAGGGAAACGAGCTCAGAAAAAACAAGCAATGCTTTCCAAGGTCAAATGGCAGAGCATGAATTTTAATCAGGTCCATCTGACCCCAAAGCAGATTTTCCGTCTCATCCAGCCAACATATTTTGGCCATCAAGGTGCACGCTGTTTACTTAGAAATAAAAGATATTTACGTGTGAATAGCTATTTACACAGTGACCAGCCCAGGGTACACACAGAATGTGGCTATAAGGAGATCAGAGCAATAAGGGTAATGCAATTAGGGAAGGCTATTAAAACAATTTTTTTGGCTTTTTTTTTTCTTTTTTTTTTTAAACAGTGGCTCCCTCGGCCTGTAGAATTTCCCAGGCTAGGGGTCGAAATGGAGCTGAAGCTGCAACTTAGGATCTACCTGAGCCATGTCTGAGACCTACACCCCAGCTCACAGCAATGCCAGATCCTTAATCCACTGAGTGAGGCCAGGGATGGAACCCATGTCCTCATGGATACTAGTCAGGTCCTATACCACTGAGCCGCAACGAGAACTCCAAAAATTTTTTTTTTATTATAGGTGATTTACAATGTTTTGTCAATTTCTGCTGTACAGCAAAGCGACGCAGTTACACACATACACACACACACACACATATATATACATTCTTTTTCTCATATTATCTTCCATTATGTTCTATCACAATAGATTGGACACAGTTCCCTGTGCTCTACAGCAGGGAAGACTTTTTAAAAAGAGGAGCCCCTGGAGTTCCTGTCGTGGCGCAGTGATTAACGAATCCGACTAGGAACCATGAGGTTGCGGGTTCGGTCCCTGACCTTGCTCAGTGGGTTGACGATCCGGCGTTGCCGTGAGCTGTGGTGTAGGTTGCAGACGTGGCTCAGATCTTGCGTTGCTGTGGCTCTGGCGTAGGCTAGTGGCTACAGCTCCGATTCGACCCCTAGCCTGGGAACCTCCATATGCTGCGGGAGCGGCCCAAGAAATAGCAAAAAGACAAACATAAATAAATAAATAAATAAAATAAAAAAATAAAAGAGGAGCCCCTGATGCTGGTCTTGTGGGTGGAATGTGTCTGCGGTGGAGGGGAGAATGGGGTATTGCAGGAGAAGGCAGAGGTTGAGCCTGTTCCGTCTCTGGCTTGGCTGTGAAGGTGGTCCCGGGGCAGAAGAAGGCAGGGGGCCTTTGGGATTCAAGGCACAGCGTAGCTCTGGGGATGGTAGGCGTGATCTTTCTCCCTTTTGAGGTGTCCCATTGGCTGTGCTTTTTTTTTTTTTTTCCTTTTTAGGGTGGCACCTGCAGCACCTGGAAGTTCTTAGTCCAGGGCTCGAATCGGAGCTGCAGCTGCAGGCCTACACCATAGCCACAGCAATACCAGATCCAAGCTGCATCTGTGAACTATGCCGCAGCTTGCAGCAACGCTGGATCCTTAACCCACTGGGCAAGGCCAGGGATCGAACCTGCATCTTCGTGGATGCTAGTCAAATTCTTAAAGGGCTGAGCCGCAATGGGAACTTCCCATTAGCGATGCTTTTCATGTTCCATCACCAGGGAACAGACAGGCAGAGGCCACAGGGATGCTGCAGAAGAAGAGCTGCATTTGCCCTCTGTACCACCAAAGACACCCACGGACAGCAAGCCCCTTCCCTCTCTGTTCTCCTCCACCTGCCCCTTAGGCGATATAGGGGCCTTGAGAACTGATGAGAAATATGTTCAATACATTCATCAAGAAACCCAGTAACCCGTTACTGAGTGTCTGTCCAGTCCACGGTGAGACTGGAATGGAAGAGCCTGGAAAGAAGAGAGGGAGGGAGGGACAGAGAGGGGAGCTGGAGCAGCTGGGTCAGCGTTACCGATTTGGGCAGTGACTCAGGCCCCAGGAATGCCAAGGAAGGAGGGGGGTGGGCCGCCACGGAGCCTGCTGGGATTCCGTTGGCACCAGGAGACAGAGGGAGAGCGCACACAGTGGGGTGGGGGGCCTGGGGCTCCTGCACACCTGGATCTACCTCTACAGGTAGAAACAGGTGTCTCTCACACTTTGGACTGGCACAGGCCCCATGCCTTCAAGCCCACTTCATACCTGGAAGGCGATTCTCACAACTCCCCGCCTGCCCCAACCATCCCACTCCACCAGAGAGAGGGACGGTCTCCTGGGACTCAGAGGGGGACATCTGGACACACACTGGCCATCCTCCCGGGACCACCCACGAACTCCGCCTCCCCAGCCTCCCAGCTGGCTGCAACTAGCCCTTTCTAACCCCAGTGCCACCCACGACCGGAGTTTGTACAAGGAAGAAAGTTAAGCTCAACCTGCTTGCTTTCCCTCCTTTGGCGCCTGACAAATGAGAGAGGCCCTCACGGTAGGAACACAGCAGGGGCTCTGAGAGCTCCCCTCCTCCCACCCCAGTTCCAAGCTGCTTCCCCCACAGCAGGATCCTTCTCACCTGTCCTCGGAGACCCAGGAGACAGCCCGGGACCAGGCATCAAGATTCCAGGTGGGCCCCACCCCTCCCCAGCAGGCCCCCAGGCTGCTGGACTGGAGCAGCTGAGAGGGTGGACCCCTTCCACCCTGCTCCCTGCCACCCAATCAGAGAGAACCCAATCCAGGAGGGCAGGGTGCCAGGGGTCGGGCCCAGAATAGTGCTGCCCAGATACAGCGTTGCGCACTCCTCCATGGAGCCTGCCGAGCTGGAGCAGGCACTGCGCAGGGTACCGGGGTCCCAGGGGGGCCAGGAGCTGGAGCAGCTGAGGCCAGAGGGCAGAGGGCGCACCACTGTGGATGTGCGTACGCGTGCGTGCTTGCATAGCCAGGATTTTCTGTGTATATATATATGAGCGTGAGGGGGTCCGCATGTGTATACTCCTTGTGTAAGTGAGTCTATGCGGTTCTGTGTGTGTCTGAGTGTGTGTGTTTGGGTAGGTAGTGTGCGTTAGTGTTTGTGGGCTGGGTGTTTGTGTGTATGTGTATACATGGGTGGGGGGGTGTTTGTGCGCACCCGTGCTTGTGTGGTGGGAAGGGGATCTCCGTGTGGTCCAGGACGTGGGGCGTCTTCCCCACCCCAAAAGTCACTCTTCTCCACACAGACTCCCTCCTGGAGCAGCCTTGGGGGACCTGAGCATCAAGGTAGGTGGGGCTCTTCTCCCACCTCCTTTTCTTCCACGTCTTTAGGACCCCGATCTCCCCCACTCCACTCGCCTAGCTCTTGTCTTCCTCTCCTTTGCCTTTTTTGTTCCTCTTTGCTTCTTCTTCCTCCCTCTCCCTCACCTCCTCCCTCTTTCAAAAGAGTAGAGGGGGCATCTATAGAGTCTGGAGATTTGGACTCTCTCGACTTTCTCACTAGCTGTGTTATTTGTGGCAAATTGCTTCACCTCTCTGAGCTCAGGTCTCTCGTTAGTAAAACAGGACTGATAGCCATGCCCTTCGGATAAGATTGCCGTGAGGGTTGAATGAGAAATTTGTTGGAGGACAAGCCCTTTGGAAGCTTCCCAATATTAAATATTATTATTAATACCATTTTAATGGAATTTATTGTGTTACTCCCCATTAACCAAACAGGTCCCGTTCTCCCTTGCAGAGATGAGCTTCCTAGAGCAAGGAGAGAGCCGTTCATGGCCATCCCGAGCTGTGACCACCAGCTCAGAAAGAAGCCATGGGGACCAGGGGACCAAGGCCTCTAGATGGACAAGGCAGGAGGATGTAGAGGAAGGGGGGCCTCCGGGGCCGAGGGAAGGTGAGTTCAAGGCTAGTTCTGGGGAGCTGGGACTGGGGGCAGTGGGCAGTCCCCAAACCTGGGGCCCGTCTCTGGTCTGGTCCCTCCATAACACAGGCACATAACATCATGCAGCCATTCTCCCCACAAGGGGGAGGACAACTGCATTGCTGGTCCAGGGGTCCAGGGATCCAGGGTGGCCAACTCAGGACAGAACCACTCTCTTCTCTGTGACTCTCTGAGACTCAGTTCTCTCACTGCAAAATGGGGCCACAGCATTCAGGCTTCCCAAGGTTGCGATGAGGATGAATGGAGACAGCAGATGAGAAAGTTCTCTGGAAGAGGGAGTTACTGTCCTCTCCCCCACCCTCCCCGAACAGGTCCCCAGTCCAGGCCAGTTGCTGAGTCCACCGGGCAGGAGGCCACATTCCCCAAGGCCACACCCTTGGCCCAAGCCGCTCCCTTGGCCGAGCTGGACAACCCCCCAACAGAGAGGGACATCCTCCCCTCTGACTGTGCAGCCTCAGCCTCCAACTCCAACACAGACCATCTGGATCTGGGCATAGAGTTCTCAGCCTCAGCGGCGTTGGGGGATGAGCTTGGGCTGGTGGAAGAGAGGCCAGCCCCGTGCCCATCCCCAGAGGTGCTGTTACCCAGGCTGGGCTGGGATGATGAGCTGCAGAAGCCGGGGGCCCAGGTCTACATGCACTTCATGCAGGAGCACACCTGCTACGATGCCATGGCGACCAGCTCCAAACTGGTCATCTTCGACACCATGCTGGAGGTGAGGCCACGCCTCAGCCCCCCCCCCATCCTCACCCCCCCCCCAGGATGCCTTGCCAGCTCTGCCCCCCTCCAAGCCCCTTCCCCAACTCCTTCCGGCATGAATGGAGACCGGGGGAGGGCTTCTGCTCTCTGCACACACCCCTTAATTGTCATCCCAGCTCTGCAACTCAGTATCCGGAGATAGGAATGCCTGCTTTAGCCTGCAAATTTCAGAGGATTCCTGGGACAAGCCAGGAAATATATGAAAGTCTTTGCAAGGTGGCTTAGGACAAAGAGCAAGGGACTCTTGGTAAGAGAAAAATAGGATGAGCTCTGCTCCCCACTCTTCCCTTAGGTTAAACTATGAAACATTTGGTTCCGTGCTTCTCACTGTGTGCACTATTTGATTCTAGCGGAATATGAACAAATACATTTCATGTAGTAGCTTTGTATGTTATAATATTAGATATTTTACAATATTAGAAAATTACAGTCAGCAGGTGTAGATAGTCTTGTTTAGGGTGAGGCCCAAATAAGTCAATGTAAAATTTATTTAGGGAAAAATATTTTGTAAATATTATATACATAATTTCACCTCTAGCACTTAACAAAATCGATACTATGTGTGTCTGTACACTTATGACTTTGGAGTAGAAACACTGAGTTGGTTTCCCACACCCTGGAGTGCTTGGGGAGGGGTCACCTCAGCACCTCTGGCCACCAGCAGCCTTAGATCTGGAGCAAATGTGCAGACAAGGGTGTCGTGGAGGGCATGCCAGGATGTGGGAGAGGCAGACAGCAGGCTCATGTAGAGGCGGGCCCGGGAGGCGCCCGGTGGAAGAACCCTGGCTGGCAGGGGACCTCTGAGGCGCAGGGAACGATTCACCCTCAACTGTTCTCTCCGGCGCTCAGATCAAGAAGGCCTTCTTTGCCCTGGTGGCCAACGGCGTCCGAGCGGCACCTCTGTGGGACAGCAAGAAGCAGTGTTTCGTGGGTGAGGAGGGGCTGGGGAGGCAGAGGTGGTGGGGAAGGGAATAGGGGAACCTTGTGGGGTGATTCTAGGGCGAAGCTCTGACACACCACAGGCTTGAACCAAGCAGGGGCCTGGCCTGGGGGGGTGGGGGGAGCATCTGACCCCGGTCTCCCGGTGGCCAGCTGGGAGATCTCAACTGTAGGAGAGCTGTGACCAGCTGACCCCTCCAGCTCTACTACCCCAAGGTCCCTGTCGCAGGTGCTAAGTAAGAAGAGGACAGGCGGAGGAAGGAAGTCAGAGAATAGAAGAAGCAGGGCAGGAAGGAGAGAAATGACAGGGGAAGCATAAGAGGGACAACCCCATTTCTCAGGCACGGGAGGGGCTGCCTTCCTGTCCTCTTTTGGCCACCCTCAGTAAGAGGATGTGGGCAGGGTGAGGGGAGGGGCCCGGGCTGACCCCCATCGCTCCCCCCTCGCCCCCCCCACAGGGATGCTGACCATCACAGACTTCATCTTGGTGCTGCACCGCTATTACAGGTCCCCCCTGGTGAGGAGTGGGCTGGGGGTCCTGGGACACCCATCTGGGCTGGGGTGGAAGGAGTTCAGGGGACCCTCGCCTGACTTTGGGAGTTCCGTTGCTGTCTTTAGGTCCAGATCTACGAGATTGAAGAACATAAGATTGAGACCTGGAGGGGTGAGCAGGCGAGGGGACGGGCGAAGGGACTGAGGGTGTGTGGGTGAGGATGGGGCCAAGGACCTCAGGGAGAGCATGCGCAGTGGAGGTTTCCTGGAGGAAGTGGGAGGAGGGTGATCGGGAGCCCAGGGGATTTAAGGGAGGGAGACAGTCTGGGGGTGGCCATGTGAGACGGGGTGGTCGGTCCCTTTGTCCTGATTCTGGCTTTTCCTGCAGAGATCTACCTTCAAGGCTGCTTCAAGCCTCTGGTCTCCATCTCTCCCAATGACAGGTGAGCTTCCCCAGCCACCCACTCACTCCTCCTTGCCCCGCACAGACCCCTTCTCCAGCTCATCGGTTCTAAGCTCATGGGCTCATCGTCCGTGGACTGCAGATGCGGCAGCTTTGACACCCTGTCCTCTTCTCCAGGGGGCGTGGGATGAAGGGGCTCTCTTCCCAGGCTGCCCCAGGCTCACTGCTCCCACCTCCACAGCCTGTTCGAAGCTGTCTACGCCCTCATCAAGAACCGGATCCACCGCCTGCCGGTCCTGGACCCTGTCTCCGGGGCTGTGCTCCACATCCTCACACATAAGCGGCTTCTCAAGTTCCTGCACATCTTTGTGAGCCTGGGCATAGCCTCAGGGACAACCTGAGTGGCTGAGAAGTCTTCAGCCCTAGGGATGGGGGAGGGAATAGCTGGGAGCCCCCTGAGGGCTACTCCCCCCTGGCCTCACCTGTCCCAACCCAACCAGGGCACCCTGCTGCCCCGGCCCTCCTTCCTCTACCGCACCATCCAAGATTTGGGCATCGGCACATTCCGAGACTTGGCCGTGGTGCTGGAAACGGCGCCCGTCCTGACTGCACTGGACATCTTTGTGGACCGGCGTGTGTCTGCGCTGCCTGTGGTCAACGAAACTGGTACCTATGCCCAGGATGGGGGCTCTGGCTGTGATGGGACTGCGGGGGGGCAGGGGTCTAGGTGGCATCAACTTGGGGTCCAGCATGGAGTCAGGGCTAGCAGTCTCTGCCTTCTTTGAGCTTTGGACCAGTTCCTTAGCCTCTCTGAGCCAGACCTCAAGTTCTTCCTCTGAAAAAGACTTAAAGGAACCATGGCTGCACACTGTTTCAAGGTTAAATTCACCATAAAGAAGCCAGATATCGAGAAGTATTTTAATTTATGTTTGATTATGAAACATTTCCAATGTCTGAACTTGGCAGAAAAAACTATAATGAACCCCATGTATCCACCTGGATTAACCACTGTTAACATGATGCCATGACCAGTTCTTTTTTTTTTTCTTGGCCAAAGTAATTTAAAGTAAATTATATTATAGAATCATGTCATTTCACCCCGGAACACTTCATCTGCCTCTCTTAAAATAAGTATACTTCCTATATCACCTAACAATTATGAATAATTTATTAATGTTATCTAATATCCAATCCTAATTCTCATTTCCCCATTTTCCCCAAGAATATCTTTTTTTTTTTTTCCCACTGTACAGCAAGGGGGTCAGGTTATACTTACATGTATACATTACAATTACATTTTCCCCCCACCCTTTCTTCTGCTGCAACATGAGTATCTAGACAAAGTTCTCAATGCTATTCAGCAGGATCTCCTTGTAAATCTATTCTAAGTTGTGTCTGATAAGCCCAAGCTCCCGATCCCTCCCACTCCCTCCCCCTCCCCCTCCCATCAGGCAGCCACAAGTCTCTTCTCCAAGCCCATGATTTTCTTTTCTGAGGAGATGTTCATTTGTGCTGGATATTAGATTCCAGTTATAAGTGATATCATATGGTATTTGTCTTTGTCTTTCTGGCTCATTTCACTCAGGATGAGATTCTCTAGTTCCATCCATGTTGCTGCAAATGGCATGATGTCATTCTTTTTTATGGCTGAGTAGTATTCCATTGTGTATATATACCACCTCTTCCGAATCCAATCCTCTGTCGATGGACATTTGGGTTGTTTCCATGTCCTGGCTATTGTGAATAGTGCTGCAATGAACATGCGGGTGCACGTGTCTCTTTTAAGTAGAGTTTTGTCCGGATAGATGCCCAAGAGTGGGATTGCGGGGTCATATGGAAGTTCTATGTATAGATTTCTAAGGTATCTCCAAACTGTTCTCCATAGTGGCTGTACCAGTTGACATTCCCACCAACAGTGTAGGAGGGTTCCCTTTTCTCCACAGCCCCTCCAGCACTTGTTATTTGTGGATTTATTAATGATGGCCATTCTGACTGGTGTGAGGTGGTATCTCCTGGTAGTTTTGATTTGCATTTCTCTTATAATCAGCGATGTTGAGCATTTTTTCATGTGTTTGTTGGCCATCTGTATATCTTCTTTGGAGAAATGTCTATTCAGGTCTTTTGCCCATTTTTCCATTGATTGATTGGTTTTTTTGCTGTTGGGTTGTATAAGTTGTTTATATATTCTAGAGATTAAGCCCTTGTCGGTTGCATCATTTGAAACTATTTTCTCCCATTCTGTAAGTTGTCTTTTTGTTTTCTTTTGGGTTTCCTTTGCTGTGCAAAAGCTTTTCAGTTTGATGAGGTCCCATGGGTTTATTTTTGCTCTCATTTCGATTGCTTTGGGAGACTGACCTGAGAAAATATTCATGATGTTGATGTCAGAGAGTGTTTTGCCTATGTTTTCTTCTAGGAGTTTGATGGTGTCCTGTCGTATATTTAAGTCTTTCAGCCATTTGGAGTTTATTTTTGTGCATGGTGTGAGGGTGTGTTCTAGTTTCATTGCTTTGCATGCAGCTGTCCAGGTTTCCCAGCAATGCTTGCTGAATAGACTTTCTTTTTCCCATTTGATGTTCTTGCCTCCCTTGTCAAAGATTAATTGACCATAGGTGTCAGGGTTTATTTCCGGGTTCTCTATTCTGTTCCATTGGTCTGTCTGTCTGTTTTGATACCAGTACCACACTGTTTTGATGACTGTGGCTTTGTAGTATTTCTTGAAGTCTGGGAGAGTTATGCCTCCTGCTTGGTTTTTGTTTCTCAGGATTGCTTTGGTGATTCTGGGTCTTTTGTGGTTCCATATAAATGTTTGGATTGTTTGTTCTAGTTCTGTGAAAAATGTCATGGGTAATTTGATAGGGATTGCATTGAATCTGTAGATTGCTTTGGGTAGTATGGCCATTTTTACAATATTGATTTTCCCAATCCAGGAACATGGAATATCTTTCCATTTCTTTACATCTTCTTTGATTTCTTTGATTAAAGTTTTATAGTTCTCGGCATATAGGTCCTTTACCTCCTTGGTCAGGTGTATTCCGAGGTATTTGATTTTGTGAGGTGCAATTTTAAAAGGTATTATATTTTTGTATTCCTTTTCTACTATTTCATTGCTGGTATACAGAAATGCAACTGACTTCTGAATGTTAATCTTCTATCCTGCTACTTTGCTGAATTTATGAATCAGTTCAAGTAGTTTTGGGGTTGAGTGCTTAGGGTTTTCTATGTATAGTATCATGTCATCTGCGTACAGTGACAGTTTGATCTCTTCTCTTCCTATATGGATGCCTTTTATTTCTTTTGTTTGTCTAATTGCTGTGGCTAGGACTTCCAAAACTATGTTGAAGAGCAGTGGTGAGAGTGGGCATCCCTGTCTTGTTCCAGATTTGAGTGAGAAGACTTTCAGTTTTTCCCCATTGAGTATTATATTTGCTGTGGGTTTATCATAAATGGCTTTGATTATATTCAGGGATGTTCCCTCTCTTTTTTTTTTTTTTAACAGTTGATTTGTTGAGACCAAGATCCAATCAAGGTCCATGTTTCGCATTTGCTTCTTTTTTCCCTTAAGCCTCTTTTAATCTAGAACAGTTCCCTCCTGGCTGTATTTTTGTGACACCGGTGATGAGAAGCTGGGTCAGTTGTCCTGTAGAATGTCACACTTTGAGAGATTTGCCTGTTAGCTTTCCACAGGTAGCCCTTTTTTTTTTTTTTCTCTATTCCTGCGTTTCCTGTGACCGGGAAATTAGCTCTAAAGGCTGGATCAGATTCAGGCTAGACGTTTGAACCTAGAATATTTCAGAGGTGATGCCATGTACTCCTGTCTCGTCATATTAGGAGGCATGACGGCAGGTGTGTCTCTCTGTGTGATGCTATTTGATCTGTGGGCTCAGGTGCTGGCCGTCTGATGCCTCACTATAAAGCCGGTAGCCTGAGGGGTGGGGAGACTGCAGAGGAGTTCATTCCCAAAACCCACCCCAGGCCCTCACTCAGCATCCTGGTTCTGACCCGAACCTCTCCCCTGTCTTTCTCGCACCTTCCTCCCTGCCCCTCCCAACCCCCACAGGACAGGTGGTGGGCCTCTACTCCCGCTTTGATGTGATCGTAAGTATCTATGGGGAACGGAGGGGACCTGGGGGACCACAGGGAGGCTGTGGTGTGAAGATGGATGGAGGTTGGTATCTGTGGACCAGGGAGGCCTTTACAGTGTATATAGAGATTATTTGTGGGACTGGAGCCTGGCCGAGGGCTAAGAATGGTCCCCCCTCCCTGCCCAGCACCTGGCTGCCCAACAAACATACAACCACCTGGACATGAGTGTGGGAGAAGCCCTGAGGCAGCGGACACTGTGTCTGGAGGGCGTCCTTTCCTGCCAGCCCCATGAGACCTTGGGGGAAGTCATCGACCGGATTGTCCGGGAACAGGTACCCCAGCCCCTTCATGCCTGCTCCCAACATGTAGGGCCCCATCCTCCTCGTGAGCAGCTCCAGCTAGCCCATCCACCGGGCACCTGTCCTGTCCCCCCACCCCCCATCTCATGGCCAAGCTCACGGTGTCCATATTGGCCAGTGACTGGTCCTGTCATCGGGGCCCTCAGGCCAAGGGCCATAGCCAGCTGATCACCCAGGGTGGTCACAGCCGCCCCTAAGCAGTTTCTAGGAGACCCTCTCTTGCACCCCCAGTTAGGTTAAGTTGTTGCCCCTGATTCTCAGTGCCAACCTCATTGGCTGCCATAGCCGCATGGCACTGCCCCCTCACTGAGCCTCTGTGGGCCCACAGGTGCACCGCCTGGTGCTCGTGGATGAGACCCAGCACCTTCTGGGCGTGGTGTCCCTCTCTGACATCCTTCAGGCTCTGGTGCTCAGCCCTGCTGGAATTGATGCCCTCGGGGCCTGA
Organism: Phacochoerus africanus; assembly: GCF_016906955.1. Classification (NCBI taxonomy): domain Eukaryota; kingdom Metazoa; phylum Chordata; class Mammalia; order Artiodactyla; family Suidae; genus Phacochoerus; species Phacochoerus africanus. The sequence continues at coordinate 186,392,455 of NC_062546.1, read as the reverse complement.
GAACCTTGGAACCTTCGCTCTCAGGCCACCTGGCACACCTGGAAGCCAGTGAAGGGAGCCGGGGACTCAGCTCTCACCTCCCCTCAGCCCCACTTGCTGGTCTGGCTCTTGTTCAGGTAGGCTCCGCCCGGGGCCCCTGGCCTCAGCATCAGCCCCTCAGTCTCCCTGGGCACCCAGATCTCAGACTGGGGCACCCTGGAGATGGGAGTGGCCCAGCTTATAGCTGAGCAGCCTTGTGAAACCTACCAGCATCAAGACTCACTGTGGGACCACTGCTTTGTCCCATTCTCAGCTGAAATGATGGAGGGCCTCATAAGAGGGGTGGACAGGGCCTGGAGTAGAGGCCAGATCAGTGACGTGCCTTCAGGACCTCCGGGGAGTTAGAGCTGCCCTCTCTCAGTTCAGTTCCCACCTGCTGAGAATGTCCCTGGAAGAAAGCCAGTTAATAAACCTTGGTTGGATGGAATTTCCACACTCGGTAAGAACTCAGGCTGGAAAGAGGAAACCTCTTTCTAAACACCCATCTCAGTCAACTGGACATGAAATCAGACTCTTTCCTTGTAGCCCGGTTGCTAGATTTGCAGACGGTGGGGGTGCAAATTCCACCTGCTTGGCAGAGGTTCTCCTATTGGAAAGGCAATCGTCCCTCTCCATTTAGTCTTCCACTCTCTTTCCCTCACAGGCTTCTCCAGGCCTCCCCCATAGCCCTTGCCCTGTCTGTGCTCCCAGGAGGCCTCAAGAGTGCCCGGTCCACTGTGGGATGATGAAATTAAGGAGAACGGCTGCATCAAGCCTGGGGTTTTCTGAACCAGAGGCACTAGGATTACCCCGGGGCTGACTGCACCATGCCCACCCATGGCTCTCCCCTCACCTGGCTCTCCCGGGGGTGAGGGTGGGGGGTGGGGAGCCCTTCAGCCACCAGTTCGGTCTGGGGCTCTGGACTGCTCAGCTCCTGGACTACCTGGCACTTGTCCCAGTGGTGTTCCCCCCCGGAAACTACCCCCGCGATTGCTCACAACTTTGCCACTGCCCTTGTGCTCTCCCAGCAGTGCCTTTCAGGGCTGCCTGTTGGCGTGAGGGGTCCCCCCTCCATTCTCACCCTTAGCTCTTACCAGTGAGCAGGGCTGTCGGTCCCCTGTGAGGGCCCTGCATTTGGATGACGGAGGATGAACCATTGAGAAAGCCAAAAGAATAACCCATGAACTTAGACTTCATAAGTTTCACTCTGAAAAGGCTCCGGTCATCCTGAATGTGTGGTTCTTTCTGAATTCAAAGACACAGAGGAAAATTTGAAATGGACAGACCTTGCAAGTGACGCTTCTTTTGCGTGTGAAAAGAAATTTCCTTTTCATCTTTTATTTATAACAAAACTATGAAGGAAACCTTCATCAGTTACTTATATCCAACTCCGTCCACACACTCTCATCTGCAAGAAACGTTAACTGAATTTTTCTAACACTGGATGTAATTTCCAGCACGAGCTCCATTTCACCAGGCGGTAGAAATTAATCTCCGTCACTCCGGGGTTCCTCTTCCACGTTTTCTTGGGGTTAATTTTGGTGGTGGCGGCGGGGGGGGCTTTAAGTGGTATACGACTTTGGCCTTCAGCCATCATCATCCCTCCATGCCAGCACCTGCTGAAACATCCGCATGCCTATGTGGTTGGTCACTGGCGGGGCAGAGGTGGGGCATGGCCCCCGCAAGGTACTCCCTCCCTCCCTACCATGAAGCCTCCTCGGGTCTGCCTGCTCCTGGGGCATGAGGACATTTTAGGTCCTGTCCCTGCACCCCTCCGGGCCTCTGGCAGCTCTGCAGGGCCATCCCAAGCCCATCCGTTGAGTCAGACAGCAAGGGGTCCCTTCCCCTCTGCGCTCAGCTGTTTCCCCAGCCTCTACCCAGGAAGCAGGGGGCCCAGGGTTCTTCCATCTTTGACACTTCCAAACCTCCCTGGGATGTTTGTCATGCTCCCCACTCCCTTCAGACACAGCGCCCTTGTCAGGGCCCTTTTCTCAACCCCTGTCCCCCATTGTCCATATAGAGTCTCTTTGCTTCCCCAGGGCCCACTGTGGACTCTTTACACAGCGGGGAAAGAGGAGGCCTTTTTCTCTAACCCATCTTACAGGCTTCCAAATTCACCGTATGTGTCTTGAGTTCTTGTGAGCCAGGCTTCTGACGTTCCAAAGCCAAGACTGAGTTTCTGCTGTGTCACCCCTGTGGTAATGGACACTGCAGGTCTGCTGTCCGGGGGGAGAGGGAAGGTTAACATTTCTAAAATATGATCCTACCCCATTTACCTCACAGAGCGACAGAGTGAGGACATCTGTGTTTGATGAGTCAGGCTGTAAATGAAGATATTTTCTCATGGACACTCAGCTTCTGTGTCTGGTTTTGCCATAACCAATGGGTCAGTGCTGGTTCTGCTCTGGCCCTACCTGGGAAGGTTCTGGATCTTGGGCTCAAGTGGGAGGATGGGACAGGGGGTGCCCTCAGTGTCAGTGGGGAGTGACAGTGTCTATGGGGAGCCTGGGGTAGGCGGTCTCCATCGGCTCCAGGTAGAGTGTGGCAGGATCAGTTTTTTGAGGCGGCGTGGCAGGTGGTTCTGCATGAGCAAAACTTCAGCCGTCACAGCCCAGGCTGTGGGTGGAAAGGACAGCCCGGGAAAGCACTCTTTCCCCCTCCTGCTCCCCTTGAAAAAGGATTCAGGATTTGCCCCCCTCAGGCCCTTCCGTGAGCCCCACCCCCAGTCTCAAACCCCCTGCTCTGCCCACAGCCCAGCCCTCTCATCATGGCCACTGGAAGAGAGGTGAAGGGTTGCCATGGAAACTGCAACCACTCCCACTCAAGCTCAGAAAAGAAGTGTGAAACCCGCCCTGCCATCCCCTCTGCTCGATTGTGCCAACCTGGGCTCATCAAGTTCTCCAGGCATCATGCCCTCATTGCTTCCCCTGGGCTCCAAAGCTGTCAGGCTAGACTCCCACAGCCTCCTTAGCATCACAGAGGTTCTCAACCCTGGCTGTGCAACAGGATCACCTGGGAAGTTTACTATAATGCAAATCCCAATGCCTTCTTTCTAGAAATTCTAGTTTCCCGACTTGGGGGTGAGACCTGGGCAACTGTATTTATTTTCTGTGGAAACTAGAGATTTATGATTAATAACACCTGGTGAGCATGACAGGGTACTGAGAAAAAAGAATGCCTCCTTCTCATGATTAGTAAAGTCATTTGTCATGGTATTGGGTCTATTATTTATTATGACTATGATTTACAAGAAGCATGGGGTAAGAGTAGTGGCACAATATAAAAGATATAGGATTTGTTAGTATTTTCACTACTCTTCTTCCAAACATCCTTAAACGCATAAGAATTCTGTACAGGGTCATGTATGGTCTGTTCCATGAAGACAATTGTCCAAGTTTTTATTTGACGTGTATACTAAAAGTGGAATCATAAATAATGACCTGAAAATAAATTAATATTACCAAGTCAAAATACCTTTAGAGCTAAGACTTTTGTAGAACATGAGCACGTGGACAGACAGAAAACACTGGATACCCTACTTTTATTCCCAGGAGTACTATGTAGTTGTTTAAGAAAACGCACTGTTTTCTCAAAGTCTTACCCAAAAACATGGATCCTAATTTGGCCAAGAAATTCAAATGAGCGGGAGTAGGAGTAATGAGATGTGCACATTCTTTTCAGTCAAAGATATCTCCTCTGTGCTGAATTAATGTGTACTCTTCTGCAATTATCCTAAATCCTATTCTTCTTTTCTTGTAGAATCAGGTCAAGGTGGGTCATCAGGAAGCCTCACCATGACATCCATGCACTGTCACTTGTGGGAGCAGCCCAGAGTCCCTGAGCCACCAGACTCTGGAAATGTGCCCCATCCCTGGCTGCTGATGGGCTTTGTGTCAATCCTCAAACCAGGGATGACACTTTCATTCTCCAGAGATGGTCAGGCCTAGAAGGTTGCAAGGGAAAGAATCTATACTGTTACATCACATCCACCCTGTAGCTATGTATGTGTATGTTGTTTTGGCTTATTTTATTTTAAACTTTTCTTTTTTCTAATGGCCTCACCTGCACCATATGGAAGTTACCAGGCTAGGATTCGATTTGGAGATGCAACTGTCAGCCTATGTCACGACCACAGCAACACTGGATCTGAGCCACATCTGCAACCTATGCCACAGCTTTTGGCAGTGCCTGGCTTTTTAAATTTTATTTATTTATTCATTTTAGGGCCATACCTGTAGCATATGGAAGTTCCCAGGCTAGGGGTCAGATCGGAGCTACAGCTGCTGGCCTACACCACAGTCACAGCAATGCAGGATCCGAGCCGCGTCTGTGACCTACACCAGAGCTCACAGCACAGCCAGAATCTTAACCCACTGAGCAAGGCCAGGGATTGAACCCGCATCCTCATGGATACTAGTCAGACTCATTTCCGCTCTGTCACAATGGGAACCCCTATTTTTATTTTTATTTATTTTATTTTTTTATTTTTGGTCTTTTTGCTATTTCTTGGGCCGCGGCCGCGGCATGTGGAGGTTCCCAGGCTAGGGGTCGAATCGGAGCTGTAGCCACCGGCCTACGCCAGAGCCACAGCAACACGGGACCCGAGCCGCGTCTGCCACCTACACCACAGCTCACGGCAACGCCGGATCGTTAACCCACTGAGCAAGGGCAGGGACCGAACCCGCAACCTCATGGTTCCTAGTCGGATTCGTTAACCACTGCGCCACGAAGGGAACTCCTATTTTTATTTTTTTAATTGATGTACAGTTGATTTACACTATTGCAATCCTATAGCTATGATATGTATTTGAATGACTCATTACCAAAGAAAGTAATTTTTCCATTTATATTAAATAAGTCTTGTCTAGGCAATGTGATGGAATGTAAACTGTTAGAGGCCATTTTCAACTCCCAAGATAAGAAGAGAACTTCATGTACACTTATGGCATATTTTATTTTTCTGTAGGTGTATTATATTTCAATAAAGATTAAAAGAACTCCAGTATAAACAGAAAAATGCTTTGACCAGGCTGTGTTTTGTTTTTCTCTGTTTTGAGCAGGAATCTTTGATCCTCTTCTTTCCATAGCTGTGTCTGTGGGCTTTCCAGCAGCACACACTCTGAGCAAGGTTTCATAGTTGCATTAATAGCTCTTCGGCTCTGCCCAGCTGATAACTTTTAGAACACAACTTGTCACTTGTCACTTGTCACTTTTGGGGGGAGCCTCTGGAGTTGTGCCTCCACGCCACCAACATGGAAGGGCATATAGCCTGCTCCTCGATGAACACTCACAAGGTCATCGTTACTTTACCAACCCCCTGGGCTCTCGTTTCAGTTCTGCATTTCTGATTTCTGACTTATAATTAGAGACTGGATTTGAGGCCCTGGAGATACACAGCAGGGCAGTGCTGCCTCATAATTTCCTGTAGTGCTTCTAGAAATATGGCTTCCATTGGCAACTATTTCCATAATAATCTTGCCAAACTGATCTCCACAGATTTTTAAAAATGGAGAGAGAACACACATGCCATGAAATTCACTCTTTCAATGTGTACAATTCAGTAGTATTTAGTATATTCACCAAGTTGTACAACCATCAAGACTCTCTAATTCCAGAACATACGCAGCACCCCAAGGAAACTCCGGATCCATGAAAGACCACTCCCGGTTCTCCTGGCAACCACCAATCTATTTTCTTTCTCTATGAATTGGCCTATTCTGGACATTTCCTGTCAATGGAATCATACAACATGTGGACTTTTGTGTCTGGTTTCCTTCATGAGCATAATGTTTTCAAGGCTCATTATGATGTAGCATGACTTAGTACTTCATTCCTTTTTATGGCTGAATAACATTCTCTCCTATGGATACACAAGATCTTCACAGATTTTGATGTGAGATGAGCCTATACATCAATTAACTAAGCTGCAGATCATGAATGTTGACCGTTGTGAATAGCTGCTGCAAATCCCAGTCCCAAGCCATATCACACAGGTGAGGTCCCCCAACTCAAGCACCAGCACCGAGGGATTCACGTGGCTTGGGCAACTGATTCTTGGTGGTCTGAAGGAGCAGTACACTGTGAAAGGCAAAAGCCTGCTCTGGTTGACTTTGTGAGAGAGATCTTGGCACCCTCTGTGCCCAGCCCCCATCCTCTGCATTTATAAAGAACTCTTACACCTGAACCCCTGCACAGGTGGGTTCAAGAGTCATGGCCTTATAATCAGGCATCCCACCCAATTCTCTCTAGGCTTTTCGTCTCAATATGGAAACTCTGTATCCTCCCTCTCCTCTTCTCTTCCTCCTAGTCCAGTCTCTTCTCATTCAACAATTACATGAATTACATCCTAAGGGCTAGACACCAAGTTACACACTGGGATTGTGCCCTCCATGGGGAGATGGTCAGCCCACAACAAGGTGAGCAGGCTGAGTGCTCAGTTCTCTAGGGTTGGACGGCGAGAGCATAGGAGGACATGCTCATGCTCACCCAGAGAGGTCAGGGAAGGCCTTGCCGAGGCAGTGACATTTGAGCTGAGTCCTGAGGAAGAGCAAGTTCTCTGAAAGGACATGCCAGTTGGTGAAGAGGGCGTTCCAAGGAGAAAGGACATTAAGTACAAAGTATTGAGGCCAGAAAGAGCATAATGTGCTCAGGGAAATACACAGGAATTCAAGCTCAGCCATGGAAAGGGTGGAAGGGTTGGAGGAGTGTGGAGGGCAGGGTGCCCGAACACCAGTCTTCTAAGCCAAAGTGAGGACTTTGGACCTGGCCTCAGGGCTGGGGGAGCCACTGATGGATTTTAATCCAGGCAGTGACATGATTTTTTAATAGGCTCAAACTCAAATCCCCACAGACATAAGAAATTCCGCTTTAGGGAGTTCTCGTCGTGGTGCATCGGAAACGAATCTGACTAGGAACCATGAGGTTGCAGGTTCGATCCCTGACATTGCTCAGTGGGTTAAGGATCTGGCATTGCCATGAGTTGTGGTGTAGGTTGCGGACACGACTTGGATCTGGCGTTGCTGTGGCTCTGGTGTAGGCTGGCAGCTGTAGCTCTGACTAGACCCCTAGCCTGGGAACCTCCATATGCCGTGGGTGCAGCCTTAAAAAGACAAAAGACCAAAAAAAAAAAAATTCTACTTTAGTTTTCTATGACTCAGCAGGAATTTGTGGCTGGGGCTGGGCCTCCTTAACCCTTGGATATGTTGATTTTCAGGCTTGTGTTAAGGTACACTGGAACCCACTTTCCTTTGAGTTGGCTTCCTGAAGAGGCTGGAAAGCTAAAAATTACAATTCCCAGACTCTCTTGCAGCTAGAGTTCCAGGAAGGACTTAGGCACCACCTCTCAGTTGTAAGCAAGAGATTTGGAAGGTGGTCTGAGACAGAGATTACGCCTCTGCTGGTCTTGCTCTTCCTGTTGTCAGGAGGAGAGGGTATCTTTTTTTAATTTTATTTTTTCTTTAGCCAGCACAAACCTGGGAAACATGGAGTAGCTTTAGGGTCAATAGCTCTAGTGGGAACTTCCCAGCTCTCATCCTCTTGAGTGTGACCAACGTGAAGCTTCCCAGCCTCCTGGTGGTGTCCCTAGGGTCATTCCTGTAGGCCTGGCCTAAAGCTCTTTCAACCTGCATCCTCGTGGATTCTAGTTGGGTTCATTAACCCCTGAGCCATGAAGGGAACTCCAAGCTCTTTCGATTTTTGTAGCACCTCATTGCCTGCATCTAGGGCCTTTCTGTTCAAAAAAAGGTGCCCCTTTTGGTGGCTGGGAAGTCGCTCTGCAGCGTCTGCTTGGGCAGGGCCTCAGCCAATGCCAGGTGAAGGTAAGGCCTCTCTGAGGTCTGGGAAAGCATTTGGCGTTCTCAGTTTCCAGGGAGGAAGGCAGCTCTGCCTCCCACCACTATTTGTAAGTAGAGAGAAGGTGTTCCCCAAATACAGAAAGAGGCTCAGATGCTGGGTCATCAAAAAGAATAACGAAGGTCTCCAGATATCAGTAAAAACCCTTTTATTGCATATAGTCCCCAAGGTTAGCAATGTGACATGGAGGCGGCCTTTTATCTGAGAGGGAGATGCTCAAAATAGTAAAAGCAGCAAAAGCTCAGGGTTCTACAGGGAGGCACGGAGCATCTCCAACCTCTGTCACCTGGCAGCTCCTTTTTCTCCCGCCTTGTGTGCCAGGGAGCAAGGGAGGAGAGGAGGCTGCCCCAGGAGGGCAGAGGTCCAGCTCATCCCTGTCTCTGCAGGAAACGCAGGCCCACCTTCTTATTGGGAACCAGAACGATGCGAGCCACACTCGTCACTTCCCCCGTCTCAGGGGCCAGAGTCACCTCATACTGCTGGATCAACTGGGGGGGAAAAGGCACGTGGACGATTAGAGTCGTGACTCCATCCAGTGCCCTACTCTGTGTGCTCCCGCCCTGTGCCTCCTCCTCCTTTAGCCCCCCACTCCCACAGCCCTTCTGCCTCTCCCTCTCACCCTTGTCAGCAGCAGCTGCATCTCCAGCTCTGCAATCCTGCGGCCCAGGCAACCCCGGACCCCGTAGCCAAAGGGCACGGAGCCAAATGGGTGCTGGCCCTTGAGAGCATCCGTCTGGTTCTTCCTCAGCCAGCGCTGGGGCTGGAAGCGGTCAGGCTCAGGGAAGATGCTGGGGTCCCGGGACACCACATAATGGCACAAGACAAACTGTGTCTGCAGAGGAAGAAAGGGCAGCACATCAGCGTAAGGGCTGTGGGGCGGGGGTGGCAGCAGGGAACCCTGGCTCTCCAGCCCCACTCACGTTCTTGGGAAAGAGGAAGCCACCAACTTCGATTTCCTTGTCCACGATGACCCTGGAGTTCACAGGCACCACAGGGTAGAGGCTGCGGGGAAATGAAAGTGCAGGTCTGCCTCTGGATCCAAGGAGGGCTGGAGGGCCACTCCTTCGGCCACATTCCTCTGGTCCCCCAGACCCCTCTTCCCATCTCATCGCTGACCCTGGCCACAGCCCAGCAGCCCCCACTTCCCACTCCTGTCTCTGAGTCCTCCACACATAGACCCTTGCACCTGGGGATGGTATCCTACCGCAGGGTCTCCTTAAGCACAGCTTTGAGCAGAGGCATGTGGGCCAAGTCCTTGTACTGCGGCACCCGCCCAGCGGGCACCATGCCCACCACCTCCTCATGCAAGGCCGCCTGGATCTCTGGGTTCTTTGAAAGATGGTACAGGGCCCATGTCAGCGTGTTGGATGTCTGGGAGGCAGAGTGAGAGAGGAAGTGAGGAGGGATTTCTAGGAAAAAGGTCAGCTGGGTGGTGGCAGGGTTTGTGTGCGAATGAGTGCGTGCAAAATGTGGGAGAAAAATTAATCTTGGAAATGGCAGGATTGGGCTTAGGGATCACAGGGCCCTCCCTCCATGTTCAACCTGCCTTCAGAGTGGACTAAGGACCAACGCCATGGGGAATCACACCCTAACAGCAGAGGAGACTTCAACAGAGAAACCCGATGTGACAAAAAGACAGGAAAGAGGTCCTGCTAAGAAGGTGCTATGGGAGTTCCCGTCATGGCGCAGCGGAAACAAATCCAACTAGGAACCGTGAGGTTGGGGGTTTGATCCCTGGCCTTGCTCAGTGGGTTAAGGATCCGGCGTTGCCGTGAGCTGAGGTTTAGGTTGCAGATGCGGCTCGGATCTCGGATCCCGCATTGTTGTGGCTCTGGTGTAGACCGGTGGCTATAGCTCCAATTGGACCCCTAGCCTGGGAACCTCCAGATGCTGTGAGTGCAGCCCTAAAAAGCAAAAACAAACAAACAAACAAAAACAAAAACAAAAACAAAAAAGAAGGTGCTATGGACAAGCTTTTCAACTCTCAGCTTAGATTATAGTGATAGGGAGCAGATTAGATGTGAGATGGAACTTGCCACCTGTCTGAGAGAGGCTCCAGAGTGGGGTGGGGCAGGATCCCTCTTACAAAAGGACGACTCCCTGCCCACCTCCGCCAGGCTCAATGACCCGCTCCCCACCCCACCCCCATTTTCCTTCCAGCTCTACATCCAGGTTACAGAAAGAAAAGGGGGTACCTGGAGGAACGAAGGCCAGGCTCAGGTGGGGGATAGTGGGGAATTGGTTCAGGATGGGACCTGGGAGGCCCTGGTCTCCTCGCCCTCCCCCCTCATGCACCGTGTCTACTCCAGCCATGAGCAGCTCTGGCAAGCTGCCCTCAGCCTCACGAGGACTGAGCTGTCCACTGGTCATCAGGAAGTGCAGGTAACCAGATATCCGGGGCTCCTCTGGGCCCCCCGCCTGCAGTTGGGCCTCTATCTCCTCCAGTTTCTGATCAATCAGCTTCTTCCCTACAGGGACGATGGAGGATGAAGTCAAAAGTCATGGTTTCCCAGGACCAGGTGAGGAAGTCCCGGGTGGGACAGTTACTGCACAGACCCTGGGATCCACACCCCAACTTCCTTCCCCAGACTCCTCACCAAAAGAGAAGATGGTATTCCAGCCATCCAGGTATCGCCTCCAGTAGGGCAGCAGGGGACGCGTCCACTTGGGGAGGAAGGTGGCGTAGAGTGAGTTCTGGAACATGAACCCAACAGATCTGACGAAGGCTTTGGTGTCCTGGGGGATGGAGCGCTCCAGGCAGCCAATGCGTTTCTCAAACAGGATGTAGCAAATAGCTGGCAGGGTACAGGGGCCGTCACAGGAGACAGGGCCACGGGATGGTGTCCAGGGGGCTTTGAGGGGGAGAGCACAACATACCTCTGACCCACGCCCACCCCAGCCCCTCCCCTCACAAGGGTACCTTCCAAGGCGAAGAAGTAGAATTGGTGAGCTATGTCGGGCACGTGGTCCCCCGAGGTGCTTTCTGCCCGAAGCTGCTTCAGTCGCACCATGAAGTCATCGATCACCTCATTCAGAGCATCGGTGTAGAGCGCAGCGTCAGCTGGCTTCAGCATCCGCTGGTTCAGAGCCTGGCGCAGCCGGTACCATGACTCTCCTTCCCTGGAGAGAATGGAGGGGCAGCACCAATGTCAGTATCTGATGGGGGTGGTTGGATTAGATGGCATCTTCCCACCCTGAGACCCCTACAGAGTCCAGAAAAATCTCAGACTCCTAGATCTAGAGTTATGGAACCAAACTTTCAAATGACAGAGTCTTCAAATCCCCAAACTTCAGAATCTCACTACAGCGTAAAGAAAGTGGTTAAGGTGGGCATCTGGAACCAGTCTGCCCAGGGTCAAATCACAGGTGGGACGATGACTGGCTAAATGACCTTAACTCCTCTGTGCCTCAGTTCCCCCTACTGTAAAATGGGAATAAGAGTGCCTTTCTTAGTAGGACAATGAACATGCTTAGATCGGTGCCTGGCAGATGGCGAATGCTGAATGAATGTTGGCTCTGATTATCTCCAGAATCTTTTGTTTGTGAAATGAGCTATGGGGCTACGGTGGTTCCAGTCCCTCTGTGTGGAGGATGAGGAATAAAGGAGGAGCAAATTAAGGTTCTTGCGGTGCTCAGATTCTGGACCACTGTGCTCTGCTTGGCTCAGTGGACCAAGGGAACAGAGACAGCACCAGGCTGATGCCCTGGGCCCTCTTGCCATAGCCATCTGGGAGGTGGTTGGGTGCCCATCCTGTTTAAGCAAGGATGCTCACATGAGTGGGAATATGCTTCCCATAGTGGGGCTTAATGTCAGGGATGCCCCTACCCTCAGCTATCCCCCCAAACCTGTTACCTTCCCTAAGCAAGCTGGGCATCAGTCAATTTTTTTTTTTTTTTCCATTTCTAGGGCTGCTCCCGCGGCATGTGGAGGTTCCCAGGCTAGGGGTCGAATCGGAGTTGTAGCTGCAGGCCTACGCCAGAGCCACAGCAATGTGTGATCCAGGCCATGTCTGCAACCCACACCACAGCTCATGGCAACGCTGGATCCTTAACCCACTGAGCAAGGCCAGGGATCGAACCCGCAACCTCATGGTTCCTAGTCAGATTCGTTAACCACTGCACAACGACAGGAACTCATCAGTCAAATTTTTTTTTAAAGCTAGTTGCAGAGTAATAAGTATAATAAGTATGGTGCAATTTTAAGAAGAGAGGAAACCCCACATATCCACATGTACATTTTCATGTTTCAACATAAAGTAGGAAGAATACACATTGAACTATTAAGATCGCTCAGGGGTAGGAAAACAATATTTTATTACTGGAATTTTTACAGTAAGTATTACTTTTGAATTTTAAAAAAAGGTATTTTAAAAAGAAAATGAACATTAAAAATCTTAAGGCAAGAATCAGTATTTTTAATTTTGAAATATTGGTTAACTATACTTCAATAAATCTGAAAAATCTATTTTTGTTTAAATGAACCTCAAACCCGAAGAGTTTTCTTTATATGTTGGGGAAAGTCTTCAAAAAAATTTAAATAAATAAACTAAAAGTGGTGCTGGAAAAGAAATGAAAACCAGAATAGACCCATTTATTGGAACTTCAGGTTTTAGGTGCTTCTCCAAGAGTAAAAGTCTTCCAACAGAAGGAATCGGATTTGAAGAACTAAAATTAGAGCACTTCTGGGGTTGTTAAGCTATTTCTTGGGGAAACAAGACTTAAAAAAATGAGATTTTAGGGAGTTTTCCTTGTGGCTCAGTGGGTTAAGGACCCAATATTGCCTCTATAAGGATGCTGGTTTGATCCCTGGCCTGGGTCTGTGGGTTAAGGATCTGGTGTTGCCACTAGCTACGGCCTAGGCCACAGCTGCAACTCCGATTTGACCTCTGGCCTGGGAACTTCCATAAGCCACAGGTGTGGCTGTAAAAAATTAAAAAAGTGAGATCCTAAAAGTGTATGTGCTAAAACAAACAAAAAACCTTTTACAGGTTAGCAAAATAGCTTTTAAATGCATATAGGGTATGACATATTTAGGAAATTGGCTTTAGATTAAACATTTATAAATAGAATTGTTTAGCTCCAATTCTAAATCTGAACCATCAAGTCCAGAGATGGCGTGACCTGGTGAAAATCTGAGACCTAAATCTTTTTATTACTGTTATTATTATTGAGGTCTAACTAATATATACCATTATACAGGTGTACAATATAATGATTTGATATCTGTATACATGGCAAAATGATCACCACAGTAAGAACAGTTACCATCTATCACCACAAAAAATTAACTTGCAGGATTTCCTCTCTTGCCAAGATTTGGGTCTCAAATATTGTAGAGCATACTTGGGACCCAAATCTTGCCTGTAGGGTCAGGCGCCAGGATAAAGATCTTGAAGAACCTTCTCTATTCTTTTTCCAGAACTTTGGGAGGAAAAAAAAAGGCCTAGGAATTAAGTTTTGAAGTCACCCCCCTGTGAAGAAACAAGGAAAAAAGAAAGACAAGTGATGACAGAATGAATGGACTGGCATCAATGGCAGATAAAAGGAACTTTCCAGCCAGTCTTTCCTTTCCAAATGTGTCAAGACAGTAAGTTCCTGGATTCCAGAATCCGAGAAATCGATTCTACTACTTGACAATCGTGTTACCTCTGGCAAACGGTGCAAAAACCATTCTAGGCTTCGGTTTCTTCACCTATAAAGTGGGGATAATAACACTATCTACTTTATGGGCTTGTTGTGAAGATAAAATAATAAATATAAAGAGACTAACCTGATGCCTGGCATGTCATAGACACATAGTTAGTTTTATCTGTGTTGCTGCTACTATTTCCACCACCAGGATCAGCTTCAGTCTCTTTAAAAATGACTACAAACATGGATATCAAGCAACTAGGGAAAATAAAAAGCCATTTGTTTTGAAGTTCTGTCAACATACTACAGTAAAAGAAGCTGTGATATATCCAATTATAAGCTGTGGCCTTGAGAATGGTTTATCACCAATGATTCTCAATTATTTACCTTAATTGGTATGTGTACATATAATATGTTCAGCCCATCCTTCAATTTGTCACTGCCAAAATAATCTTAACTTTTCTAGGTATAATTTTAAAGCTGAAACAAACATTTATCTTTGTGTGTGGAGAGCATCCATGAAAGTTATAACCAGAAACAAGCATATAATACATAATTTGGGAAATATTTTAAAAATTAAATTGAGGGAGTTTCCTTCGTGGCTCAGTGGTTGACGAATCCAACTAGCAACCATGAGGATGCGGGTTCGATCCGTGACCTCACTCAGTGGGTTAAGGATCTGACGTTGCCGTGAGCTGTGGTGTAGGTCGCAAATGAGGCTCGCATCTGGTGTTGCTGTGGCTGTGGCGTAGACTGGCTGCTACAGCTCCAATTGGACCCTCGCCTGGGACTCTCCACATGCCGCAGGTGCTGCCCTAAAAAAAAAAATTAAATCGAGCCCTCCCAACTAATATGACAATAATGTCTTTTCAGCTATAAATAGATATGTCCCATTATGATTTGAGTTGGTAGATTTCAACCATAATGTAGAATAATGGAGCTGAAAGTTCTTTTTTTTTCCCATTTTTTTAAGTTTTATTGAAGTATAGTTCATTTACAGTGTGAGTTAAAAATTCTTTTTTTTTTTTTGCCTTTTTAGGGGCACACCCGTGGAAATTCCCAGGCTAGGGGTCGAATCAAAGCTACAGCTGTCGGCCTACACCACAGCCACAGCAACACAGGATCTGAACCATGTCTGTGACCTACACCATAGCTCACGGCAACGCCAGATCCTTAACCCACTGAGGGGGGCCAGGGATTAACCTATGTCCTCATGGATACTGGTTGGGTTTGTTTACCACTGAGCCATGACAGGAACTCCGTGAGCTAGAAATTCTTTTTTTTTTTTTTTTTTTGTCTTTTTGCCATTTCTTGGGCCGCTCTAGCAGCATATGGAGGTTCCCAGGCTAGGGGTCTAATCGGAGCTATAGCTGCTGGCCTACACCTGAGCCACAGCAACGCAGGATCCGAGCCACGTCTGCGACCTACACCACAGCTCATGGCAACGCCAGATCATTAACCCACTGAGCAAGGGCAGGGGTCGAACCCGCAACCTCATGGTTCCTAGTCGGATTCGTTAACCACTGCGCCATGACGGGAACTCCCTAGAAATTCTTAAAAATATCTTGGAGATACTCTAGTCCAAGCTTACCATTTTACATATGAGAAACATAAGCTCAAGGGAGGGGAAATTATTCATTTGTTTATAGTCATATGACACATTACTGGAAAAGCCAATGAATGGTCGGAGGACTTCAGCCTTACCCAGCCACCACTTTTTAGATTGAGTATCAGGTTCAAGGACACAGGAAAATCCTACTCTGCCCATTCTCCACTGGCTGCCCAGTGCCTGGCCCTCTGGGGGCCTGTTGTAGTCCCTCAGGCCCCAGCTCACGTGGTGAAGGGCCCATAGGTCAGGCCCTGCAGGTCCCGGTGCTCCTTCCACAGGTCCATGTCATTCCGTACTGGGTACTTGCCCTCTTGGCGCATCACTTGCTCCAGGAGTGGGGCACTGGCCACGTTCACATGGATCTGAGGCCCTACAT
The DNA here is from genome assembly GCF_016906955.1 of Phacochoerus africanus. Classification (NCBI taxonomy): domain Eukaryota; kingdom Metazoa; phylum Chordata; class Mammalia; order Artiodactyla; family Suidae; genus Phacochoerus; species Phacochoerus africanus. The sequence continues at coordinate 186,376,970 of NC_062546.1, read as the reverse complement.
AGTTTATCCACATTGGACCATACTGGGCCTTGTTCAGCACCTGTGGGGTTCAATGAAAGCTGAATAACCATGGTACTTCCTGGAGAGAGGACAGGATGGGGAAGTGTCTGATGGCCACATCAGAGCAAGCAGTCTGGGCCAATCACATTGTATAGAAGGTAGGCACTAGGATGCCCTGTATTTCCCCCCCCCATTTTTTTTTTTAAAAAGGTAGACCAGAGTTAGAATATTGAGAGCAGGAGTTCCGCTGTGGTACAACAGGACTGGCGGCATCTCTGTAGCACCAGGACGTGGGTGTGATCATCAGCCTGGCACAGTGGGTTAAAGGATTCCATGTTGCTGCAGCTAGGTCACAACTGTGGCTCAGACCTAATTCCTGGCCCAGGTGGTACATATACCCAAGGGAATACTACTCAGCCATAAAAAAGGACAAAATAATGCCATGTGCAACAACATGGATGCAACTAGAGATTCTCATACTGAGTGAAGTAAGTCAGAAAGAGAAAGACAAAGACCATATGATATCACTTACATGTGGAATCTAAAATATGGCACAAATTATCCCATCTACAAAATAGAAACAGATTATGAACATGAAGAGCAGACTTTTTGTTGCTAGGGAAGGGGTAAGGTAGTGGGATGGACGGGGAATTTGGGATTGCTAGATGCAAACTATTACATTTAGAATGGATACGTAATGGTGTCCTACTGTACAGCACAGAGAACTATGTCCAATCTCTTGGGGTAGAAAATGATGGAAGATGGTATGAGAAAAAGTATATATATATATATGACTGGGTCACTATACTGTACAGCAGAAATTGACACAACACTGTAAATAAACTATACTCTGATAAAAATTATTTAGAGCGATGAGCATCTGATGGAACTGGGGGAGTTGAAGTTTTGGGGGAATGAAGTTTTGGAAAAGTGGAACATGTGGCAAACTGAGGTATGTTGAGGTATAAATATCTGGGGTCCAGGGTTTTAGGGAATCTGAGCCTAGAGTAGGATGTCTTTGGGTCCTTCCTAGAAGCATTTAAATCTACTGCAGCTTGCTGTCAATGAGATGAAGATAAATATTATGTAAACAACAAGAAAAGAAATATAATTGGAAATTCTAGGAAAAACAAGAAGCTGAATGAGAAAGTCAAGATGTACATAAAAAGTAAACTATGTGGTATGAAATTTTTAATAAAAAATTAATTAACTTTGTTAAGGAATATAATTCTCAAATATCTTAGAATTTCTAAAGCACCTGACAGTTGAGACCCATAGCATCTCTGGAATTTACACTGCAATGACATTTTTATAGTCGCTGAAAATGAGGGAGAAAATAAATATATTTGGGGGTTTGGCGGGGAAAACTTGAAAAGAATCCAGAAATATTAAGACTAAATTTACTAAGTTATACCTACAAACTGAAAGCAAATGAAACATAGTGGGATAAGCTATGAGATCCTGCTGTATAGCACTGGGAACTATATCTAGTCACTTATGATGGGGCATGAAGGAGGATAAGGTGAGAAAAAGAATGTATACATGTATGTATCACCGGGTCACTTTGCTGTATAGTAGATAATTGACAGAACACTGTAAACCAGCTATAATGGAAAAAATAAAAATCATTAAAAATAAAATAAAATAAAGTATTGCCACAAGACAAAAAAAAAAAAAAGCATAGTGGTTTCCCAGGTAATCTCTTAATCTGGGGATGCTGTGAATTGCTCCTGAAGGAGAAGCCATTTGAACTTTTTCAACTGTATCAGTAGCATAGCATTTTTGTGTGAAAGTGGAAGTTTGTTACTGAAGAGGTTTTAAGAGGATTGGAATTTGTTCTAGCACAGAAATTAGGCCAAAGAGCTTCTGTAAAAGGAACATTAGAATTATGGAGTACAAATCTATTATTCAAATTATAGAACTCATAGTCCAAAAAAAAAAACAGCAATGTTACTGGGTCTTAATTAGCACTGAATACTGGGTTCTCCTAGGGCCAATGCAACCCAATTACTCAAGTGCCCGGAATCCACCCTGAACTAGGGGCTGACTCTGCCGGTTCCCAAGGAGACAGCCTTGAAAACCCCCAACATCCATTTAGTCTTGTTTCCCGCTTCTACCTCCCAGTAATGTCTGCCTGTGCAGTATGGTTTTGAATGGTTGATTGTCTGAAAACCACAACGATTCAGGAAGAGAATAAGCATGTTCAGACATTGCCCGTGGGAGTCTAGCATGACACAACCCTACATGGAGGACCAATTGTTAATATTTATTAAAATTTACATAACCTTTATAAATAGAGTATAGGTCAGCTACATAATGGAATACTATTTCACCTTAAAAGAAGATGGAACATCTCCTTGTGTACTAACATGGGAAGATAGACTGTAACATGGAGAGAAAGGTAGATAGCTGAGATAGATCATTAAATGGAAAAGAGCAGGGAGCTAAATTAGAATATTCAGCATTTGGCTGGAGAGGGTGTGTAGAAAAGGGAACCCTCCTACACTGTTGGTGGGACAGTCAATTGGTACAATCAATATGGAAAACAGTATGGAGGTATCTCAGGAAACTAAATATAGAACTACCACATGATCTAGCAATCCCACTCCTGGGCATATATCCAGGCAAAGCTTTCATTTAAAAAGATACATGCACCCCTGTGTTCACTGCAGCACTATACACAATAGCCAAGACATGGAAACAACCTAAATGTCCATCAATGGACAAATGGATCAAGAAGATGTGATACACATTCACAATGGAATACTATCAGCCATAAAGGAGAACAAAATAATGCCATTTGCAGCAACATGGGTGGAACTAGAGACTCCCATACTAAGTGAATTAAGTCAGAAGGAGAAAGACAAATACCATATGATATCACATATCTGGAATCTAATATACGGCACAAGCGAACTTATCTACAGAAAAGAAACAAACTCATGGACATGGAGAACAGATGTGTGGTTGCCAAGAGAGAGGGAAAGGGACTGGGAGGGACTGGGAGTTTGGGCTTAGTAGATGCAAACTATTGCACTTGGAATGGATAAGCAATGCGATTCTGCTGTATAGTATCTGATCACTTGTGGTGGAAGATAATGTGAAAAAATGAATGCATATAGATGATGGGTCATTTGCTGTACCACAGAAATTGAGAGAACATTATAAATCAACTATAATAGTTTTTTTTTTTAAAGGAATATACAGAATTTGCATTTTCTTTTGTGGAGAAACACAGGACTGACACATCAAAAACGAATTAAAGTGATTACCTATGGGAAGGTGGAGGGGAGAGTGTGGGTGTAAGACTGCATGATGTTCTATTGTTACATTATCTTAAGTTTTGAACTATGAAAATGTATTCAAATGTTTTAATATAAAGGGGAAAGAAAAAAGAAAATGTTTCCAAAACAGAAAGTCACCTGCCATTGAGCAAGTAATTCCAAAAGCAGGAAGGACTGGCTGAACCTCTGAATTCATGTATGTTTACATTCCTTAGATTTATAAGTGAACCCTAGCTGTATTCATTTTGTTTATTTTTCTTAAAGTTTCCATTAGATAAGAATATTTCTGGGAGTTCCTGTTGTGGCTCAGTGGGTTAAGAACCCGATGAGGATGCAGGTTCCATCCTGGACCTCGCTCAGTGGGTTGGGGATCTGGCATTGCCGTGAGCTGTGGTGTAGGCTGCAGACACAGCTTGGATCCAGAGTTGCTGTGACTGTAGCGTAGGCTGGCAGCTGCAACTCTGATTCGACCCCTACCCTGGGAACTTCCATATGCCATAGGTGCAACCCTAAAAAGCAAAAAAAAAAAAAGAAAAGAAAAGAAAAGAAAAAAGTATACTTTGGAAGTTCCTGTGTGGTGCAGTAGGTTAAGGATCTGGCATTGCCACAGCTGTAGCACAGGTCACAACTGCAGCACAGGCTCGATCCCTGGCCTGGGAACTTTCACATGCCACGGGTACGGCCAAAAGAAAAAGAAAGAAAGAAACATATGTCTAAATTTCTTAGGCAAATTATCCTAAAAGTAAGCTTAGTTTGTGTCTCTAGTTTGGTTTAAGATATAACAATAATAGAAATAATACTAATTCTATGGAGTTAGCATAAACCAGACTCTGTTCCAAGCACTTTGCTTATATTTACTCATTCGGCTAATGTATGAAGTAGGTGTAAAGTTACCACAATTTTGCAGATGAGGAAACTGAGGCCCAAAGAGGCTGCCCAAGGTCACTCTACCAATAAGTGGCAGTCAGGGTTCAAACTCAGACTGCTTGGCTGGAGGCCATGTCTCAACTGCTTACTCTGATGATCCCCGAGAAAGCTGACTATGCCTTGCTGACTGGAAACAAACTTAGGCCCTTTAAAAATCTGTGCTATTTAAAACCACCACAACTATGCAGTAAACAAGGGTTTCTCGTGGCACTGTTGACATTTGAGGCTGGATAATTCTTTGCTGTGGCAGACTGTCCTGAGAATCACAGAATGTTTAGCAGCACCCCTAGACTATTCCCAAACAGCCCCCCCGCAAACTGACAACCAAAAAATATCTCTATTCTGCCAAAATATCCTGGGAGGTGGGGAGGTGGGGGGCAGAATCACCTCACGTTGAGAACTTCTGCAATAACCCCAACCTCTTTACGTGTTTCTTAATTCTTTCGTTTTGAAAGACGGCTTTTTAAGAAATAATATCTCATTTTGAAGAAATATTTATCTGAAGTTTGGTTTCTTTTCCTTCTATTAAGTTCAAGTAAAAATTTTTATAATGATGTAAACAGTGGTTATTCCTGAATCATGGTTCATTTAATTTTATTTATTTATTTATCTATTTATGTTTGCTTCTTAGGGCCGATCTTGCAACATATGGAAGTTCCCAGGCTAGGGGTCCAGTCAGAGCTACAGCTGCCAGCCTACACCACAGCCAACAGCAACATCAGATTTGAGCTGAGTCTGTGACCTACACCACAGCTCATGGCAACGCTGGATCTGTAACCCACTGAGCGAGGCCAGGGATCAAACCCACAACCTCATGGTTCCTAGTTGGATTCATTTTCTGCTCCACCACGACGGGAGCTCTCTGAATCATGGTTTATAGTTTACTTTCTTCTTTATACTGTGATTTGTTTTTCAAGTTTTCTATCATGATTCTGGAATCAGAAAAAAAATATTTTAAAAGACTAGATCAATAATCGTTTGATTAGGCACCGGCTTCTTCCCTGGAATCCAGAGCCTCTGGCACCACTTCCTGGCTGTCAGTCTGGAGGTTTCTGGGACATTTCCCCCTATGCCTAGGCCATGCTTTCTTCCCTCTTCCCTCATATTCCTCTTCTCAGTTCGTTTACTTAGTGGAACATAACAAGGATCTATTTATGTAAGAACTTATTTTAGAAAGACACCAGAATACTTGCTGAGAGATGTGTGCTATGTCTGTGAGCCTACCGTGAGGCCGTAACCTGAACCAGTTAGAGAGCCCCAACGTTCTCAGATGCATCCTGTCCGAGTGCCACTTTGCAGAACAAAGTCCCCTGGGGACCATCTTTCAGGATGAATGGGAGGGCTCACCTCGGCCGGGTGAGATTCCAAAGACAGACAGTGTTAAATTCATCCAACATTCATTTATTGAGCTCATGTCCTGTTGCTCCTGTACTGATCTAGGGGCTGGGGATATGGCTGTGACCTACCCTCAGACAGTTTATTTACATCCTAGGGCACGAGCCACACAGTTAAGAACTGGATTTCGTATGCTTATAAACTGTTCCCTAATTCTTTTGTAAATGTTTTATCTCTTCCACTAGATTGAAAATCGTCAAGGGCAGGAACCATGTCATACTTCATGATACTTCCCATACTGCCTGACTCACTGTAAAGCACCCCTCCATAAATATAATAGCAGTTGCCAAAGAATCAAGCGGAAGAAAATCAAGTGGAAGAAAAAGCAGATAGTACAAAGAATATGAGACAGAGACAGAAAGGAAGCGGGGAAGAGGGCACATAAGAAACTGGTAACAGTGGCTCCACTGGGGTGGGCATTACCTTTTTTTTTTTTTTTTGTCTTTGTGCCTTTTCTAGGGCCACTCCCGTGGCATATGGAGGTTCCCAGGCTAGGGGTCGAATTGGAGCTGTAGTCACTGGCCTATGCCAGAGCCACAGCAATGGGGGATCTGAGACACGACTGCAACCTACACCACAGCTCACGGCAACGCCGGGTCCTTAACCCACTAGCAAGGCCAGGGATCAAACACGCAACCTCATGGCATAGGCCAGCATAGCGCTGACTCAACCACTAGCCTGGGAACTTCCATATGCCATGGATGTGGCCCTAAAATAAAATAAAATAAAATAAAATACTTAAGAATAAATTTAACCAAGGAGATGAAACACTGTAAACTGAAAACTAAAAAGCATTGCTGCAAGAAACGAAAGGCCTAAATAAATGGAAAGATATCCTGTGTTCACAGATTGGGAGACTTACTATTGTTAAGATAGCACTACTCCCCAAAGTAATTTACAGAGTCAACAAAATCTCCATCAAAATTCCCATGGTCTTTTCTGCAGAAACAAATCCTCAAATTCTTATGGAATTGCCAGAGGCTCTGAAGAGCCAAAACAACACTAAAAAAGAAAAACAACCATGGAAGATTCATACTTCCTGATTGTAAAACTTACTACAAAGCTACAGTAATCAAAACAGTGTGGCAGTAGCATAGGCTACACATATGAACCCATGGACTAGAACTGAGAGTGTAGAAATAAACTCAAATATCTATGGTCAACTGATTTGTTTTTCACAAGAGTGTCAAGATCATTCAATGGGAAAAGAACAGCCTTATCAACAAATGGTGTTAGGATAACTGGATTACTAAGTGCAAAAGAGTCAAGTTGGACCCCTACCTCACACCATAAACAAAAATAAACTCAAAATGGACTGAATATAAGAGTTAAAACTGTAAAACTCTTAAAATAAAATATAGGGGTAAATCTTCATGACCTTGGATCTGGCAACAAATTCTTATATTTGAACACTAAAAGTGTGAGCAATTAAAAAAAGAAAGAAAAATTGGACTTCATAAAAATTTAAAACTTTTGCACATCAAAGGACATTATCAAGACCATGACTAGCTAATCTACAGAATGAGAGAAAATATTTGCAAGTCATATACCTGATTAGGGTTTAATATCCAGAATATACAAAGAACTCTTCAAAAACTCAACAAGAAGACAGTTGAATTTTCAAATGATCAAAGGACCTGATATTTCTCCAAAGATGATATATAAACAGCCAATAAGCACATGAAAAGATATTCAACATCACTGACATTAAGGGATGCAAATCAAAACGACAATAAGATACTATTTCACATCCACTAGAAGGACCAAAATCCAAAAAACTGAAAATAAAAGCTGTTGGCAAGCATGTGAAGAAATTGAAACCCTTGTGCATTGCTAAAGGGAAAGTAAAAATGGTGCAGCAGCTGTGGAAAACCATTTGGCAAGTCCCCAAAAAGTTAAACATAGAATTACCATATGATTCAACAATTCTACTCCTAGGTATATACCTAAGAGAAATGAAAACATACGCCACACAGAGACTTATACATGAATGTTTATAGTGGCATTACTTATAGCTGTCAAAAGGTGGAAACAAGCCAAATGTCATCAACTGATGAACGGATAAGCACATTATGGTATAAACATAATTGGAGCCTTTAGCCCTAAAAAGGAACAAAGTTCAATATGCACTAAAACTTGAATATATGCTAAACCTTGGATGAACTTTGAAATCATATGCTAAAAGTCAAAGAAACCAGACACAAAAGGGCGCATGTTGTATGATTCCATTTATATGATATAACTGAATAGGCAAATCCATAGAGATGGAAAGCAGATTAATGATTACCAAAAGGGTGGCAGGAGGGGAGGGAGGAACGACTAATAACAAGGTGTTTTTCTGGGGTATTGAAAAAGTTTTGAACTAGAGAGAGGTAATTGTTTCATAATGTTAAGAATACATGAAATGGGAGTTCCCATTGTGGCGCATCGGAAACAAATCCCACTAGGAACCATGAGGTTGCAGGTTCAATCCCTGGCCTTGCTCAGTGGGTTAAGGATCCAGCATTGTCATGAGCTGTGGGGTAGGTCCCATACACGACTCAGATTCTGCGTTGCAGTTGCTGTGGTGTAGGCCAGCAGCTGCAGCTCCAGTTTGACCCCTAGCCTGGGAACTTCCATATGCCATGGGTGCACCTCTAAAAAGACACACACACACACACACACACACACACACACAAGCCTAGAAGAAGTTTGTAATACTTAAAGTCTCCAGAGCCTCAGCAAGAACCCTGCTGTGGATAAAGATTGGCCCTCAGAAAAGAGAAACCAGAAAAGGAGTGAGGAAGGGTCACTTGAGTTGGTTATTCTGTGGTTCCAAGGCTTCCTCTCTTGCAGACTGAGAAGAGAAGCAAATGGATAAACAAGATCCACCTGTATAGCCCAGGGAACAATATTCAATATCCTGATAAACTATAATGGAAAAGAACAGAAAAAAATATATATATATATATCTGAATCATTTCACTGTACAATAAGAAATTAACACATTGTAAATCAACTGTACTTTAAAAAAAAAAAAAAAAAAGGACCAGGCCAACCTTTCCTTTCCTTTGCCAGCTCCTAACCCAGGATTACAGATTAAGTTTTAAGAGGTGTTTGCTCACCTTTGTTTATTTGTTCTGGAAAGAACATACTGACAGAATCTTTTTTTTTTTTAGAAATGGGAATGCCCTCTGTGGCACAAAACTGCCGCCTTTGTAACTTTTCTGGAGGACAATTTGACAGGCGATACAGAGCAAAGACCTGAGCAAAATCTTTTACTGCAAAGATTCCATTTTAAAGGATTTGTTTTAAGCTTAAGGAACTAATTCGGGATGTGTGCAATATTTGGTGATATATTTATCAAAGTTTTACACATTAAAAAAACCTGTAAATATGTAACAATAAGCTTTCCTGTGTAGCCATACAATGGAACACCATTCAGCCAATAAAATTGTTACTGAAGTGACTGTCGATATAGAAAGATACTAAACGGTAGGCTACAAAAGAGAGTACACAATATACTTTCATTTTTTAAGAGGAAGTTCACTGAGGACACGCAAGCAGGAAAAATGCTTACTTGCCCCAAGGTCATCCGTGTATTTATGTGTTCATTTCACAAATGCTTGTTAACACTTTGTGTACAAGGCACTGAGACATCTCCAGGGTGTTGGGGTTGTGGAAGATTTGGATTTTCTTCTTCATGTGTCTTTATATTTTCTAATATCTCTACAGTAAACCATGTATTACGTCCACAAATTATTTCTAGTAAGTCAAAATGACATTTTCTCTTAAATGGGTTATATAATCACCAATAGCACGCACCTCATATTTATGTGATTTTTTTTTTTTGAACAAGGGTCATTTTTATAGAAAAAAAAAAAAGTGCCTGTCTCATGGGTTTTTATCTCAAGTCAGTTATCCATAGCTGGCAGTATCAGTTGAGGGGTCAGGGACTGTCTGGCAGGAGATTTTGTCCTAGTTCTAGTCCCAGTACCAAAGGGCCCTGTCTCTTTATTGGGTAATAGCTTGGCAGAGGCACCCTCCTGAATTTGCCTGCATCATAGATACAAGGGCTTGAACCCAGTGTCAACTGGGGGGAAAAAAAAGCACAATGTAAAAGTTGAGAATTATGTTTTACTTGGCAGATTTGCTGAAGATTTAAGCCCAGGAGGGGGCCTCTCTCTGAGGGACTGCGTCCATGAGGTCAGGGAGGGGCCAGGATATATAGGAGTTTTTGCAACAAAAACCAGGTAATCAGAACATCAAAATATTACTGTTAATTAAAAGAAAGCCAGGGAGTTCCCATCTTGGCTCAGCAGTTAGCAAACCTGACTAGCATCCATGAGGTCGCCGGTTTGATCCTCGGCCTCCATCAGTGGGTTAAGGATCCAGCGTTGCCATGAGCTGTGGTCTTGGTCACACCACAGCCACAGCCAAGTTGCTGTGGCTGTGGTGTAGGCTGGCAGCTACAGTTCCGATTGGACCCCCAAACCTGGAAAACTCCAAATGCCTCGAGTGCGGCCCTACAAGACAGAAAGATCAAAAAATAAAAATAACAAAATAAAAGAAAGCCAGACATCTCAAGCTAATGAATTTGGTGCTTTTCTATGCATGGGAAGAAGCAAGAGTCTGGGCTTATTGAAATCACTCCTTTGATATGCACCTTAACTATCTATGGCCTGTGTCTTTATCCTGTGCTTTTCCATCCTGAATCTCCTCACAGCAACCACCAGGGGTGGCTGCCTCACAGCAACCACTGGGGGTGGCTACAGTAGCTGATGGCTGGATGGCTGCAATATCCTGTGTTTACTGATATGGCAACATTTTTCATAGACACCAGCCTTCTCTGAGTCTTAAGGGCTGAATGCTCTTTGATCCTCCCAGAACAGGATCCAAGGCCTACTTAGAGCGGCCACCAGGCTCCTTGGCTACTAACACTCCCATCCTGAGTCTCCTGAGGGGCACATGTCCCTGTGTCCTTGGACAGTTTCCCATGCCCTGTGGGTTTTGATACATGTGGGAATTGTGCCCCCACTCCCTTAGAAAAGAGCTGCAGAATATAAAACCTTTTCACTGCAATCTAGAAGGGGCTCCTCAGCTACCGGGTACCCTACACCTGCATCGCAGTCAACTGATCCCTTTTGTTTCTGGGTTGTCCTTTTGCATGTGTTGAGGGGGAGGTGGCAGAGGGAGGTCCTCCTATGAGGGGGTTGTGTGGCCGGGTTAGGAGAGAGAAGACCAGCCATGCAGAGAAATAGGGGTCTTCTCTCAGTCCTATCTATTCTGTCAATAACTGACCACTGGAAACTGAAAGTAAGTGCAAAACTGTGCTTTCTGGTGGGGGTGGAATTGCCCAGTCTGCACTGCTGCCTCACCCATCCCCTGGGCCTTCAGCCAATGTGGAATCCTGAACAGCCTGTGTCAAACCCTTCGGTCTGAGTTTCCGCAAAACAAACAAACAAACAAACAAAAAAACAACTAATAGTTTGGGGGCAAGATCTGCAGTGAAAAGAGAACAAAATGGAAAGTGTTTCTGTGAGCAAGAAGCCCATAAGTTCATTCCTCTGACCTAAAATGGCAAAAATGTGAAACCAGAAGCTCATAAAGAAAGACAAAGAAGGATACTATTTAATGGTTAAAGGATCCATTCAAGAAGAGGATATTACAATCGTCAATATATATGCCCCTAATATAGGAGCACCCAATTACCTGTAACAATTACTAACAGACATAAAAGGAGAAATAGATGGGAATACAATAATAGTAGGAGACTTTAACACCCCACTCACATTAATGGACATATCCTCTAGACAGAAAGTCAGTAAGGCCACAGAGATCCTAAATGACGCAATAGAAAAGTTAGGCTTAATCATTTCCAGGACATTACATCCAAAAAAATCAGAATCTACATTCTTCCCAAGTGTACATGGAACATTCTCAAGGAGAGATCACATCCTGAGGGACAAAGCTAACCTCAAAAAATTTAAGAGTATCAAAATTACTTCAAGTATCTTCTCTGATCACAAGGGCATGAAACTAGAAATCAACCACAGGAAAAGAAATGAGAAAAAATACACTACATAGAGACTAAACATGCTACTAAAAAACAAATGGGTCAATGAGGAAATCAAGAAGGAAATTAAAAAATACCTCAATACAAATGATAATGAAGACACAACCACTCCAAATCTATGAGATGCTGCAAAAGCAGTGCTCAGAGGGAAATTCATACCAATAGAGGCCTTCCTCAAAAAAAGAAGAAAAATCTCAAATCAGCAACTTAACCCAACACCTAAATTAATCAGAAAAAGAAGAACAAACAAACCCTAAAGTCAGCAGAAGGAAGGAAATCATAAAGATCAGAGAGGAAATCAATAAAATAGAGATTCAAAAAACAATAGAAAAAAATCAACCAGACCAAGAGCTGGTTCTTTGAAAAGGTAAACAAAATTGACAAACCTCTGGCTAGACTCACCAAGAAGAGGAAAGAAAAAATCCAAATAAACAAAATAAGAAATGAAAAAGAAGTCACAACGGATATTACAGAAATACAAAAATGTGAAACCAGTAATGAAATGTTTAATTCTATGGGTTTCCAAAGTTTTGGGAAACTTCCTCTGACATCCAAAACATTCTATATAATGAAGTCTTGTTAATTAGCAAGTTAAAGGTCTCTTTCAGTGGGAGTGACTGCTAAGCCCCAACAAGGTTTTGAGTCAGCTTATCAAGTAGTTTCTGGAAACAACATTGGCTCTGGCAGTCAAAGATAAACTGCTGCCTTTAACAAACTAAAAAGTAATATGTTCCTGATACAAAAGATGCACCTGCAGGGAGTTCCCGTTGTGGCTCAGTGGTTAACAAATCCAAGTAGGAACCATGAGGTTGCAGGTTCGATCCCTGGCCTTGCTCAGTGGGTTAAGGATCTGGTGCTGCTGTGAGCTGTGGTGTAGGTTTCACACACGGCTTGGATCCTGAGTTGCCGTGTCTATGGTGTAGGCCAGTGGCTACAACTCTGATTAGACCCCTAGCCTGAGAACCTCCATATGCCGCGGGAACAGCCCTAGAAAAGGCAAAAAGGCAAAAAAAAAAAAAAATGCACCTGCAAAAGGACTCTCAGGAGCAGACAGATGACTGCCTGGGGTTTTGTATCCCCTTCTCCCCAAAGCTGATAAAGTCACAATATCCTTTTAGAAAAAAGACAGTAAGACCCCAGCAAGCTAACTCATAAGGTATGGAATATCCCAGCAGGCAGTGGCAGACCTGGTTGCCAGTGTGTTTAGTGACAAGGGTCCTTGACAGTTGTCCCTAAGAGTGCTAATCAGTTGTTTTGGTGCTTAAAATAAAAGAGGAGAGGGCCCCATACATTTTTTAAAAAAGCATTCCATGGTTGTTCCTTACCCTCTGTATCACCAGGAAAGCGAAACTACTTCTCTAGGACAAGTGGTTGTGACCATAGATAAAATACTCCCTTGTCATCAGGACAGCCGGCTCCTAGAGATATACTGAGGCCCCTTCTTTCAATGAGCAGGAAAGGAGAAATTAGAGATAGAGAAAAAGTCTAATGAGACCCTAGGAATTTGGTTGCACCGGCTAGCAGATGCAAGAGCCACACCAGTTCTGTTGGTTGAAAAGGAATGGATATCAATTCATCACCTAATGACTCCTAGCCACCCTGGCCACGATACCTCACTGATGACATAAGCGTGGAAGAGGAACAGATAAAGACAAACGAGTGCTTGTTGCAGCAGGTCTTTCCATCCATAATGAAGCCATCATCTCATAAGCACCCATGGAGGACAGGAGGGGAAACTGTGACTTCCCTTAGGGCTGCTGTAACCCGAGCCTGGATTTATAATGGAAATCATGAGTGTCCAGATGATGAAATGCAGCATTAGGTGAAACAGTTTGTTCAGTGGGTAACACCAATCTTTGGGGACAGTTAAATCTCCTCTTGTGCCCCAAGGATAGATGCTGGAAAACTGCTTAGCTCTGGGCAACCAATTTCCCACTATGGAAGCCTAAACCCAGACCAAGATAAATGTCCTTCGAACTGAGGGAATATTATGGGTTGAATTGCGTGTGCCCCCTTCCCGCCACCCACCCCCCCGCCACCCACCCCACAACTTCATCTATTGAAGACCTAACCCCTGGTACCTCAGAATGTTATTTTAAGTTAGGATCTTTACAGAAGTCATCCAGTTAAAATGAGGTCATTAGGGTTTGGGTCTGAATCCAGTATGACTGGGGGTCCCCATTAAAAGAGAAAATCTGGACACAGACGCACATGCAGGCAGGGAAGATGCCATGTAATGATGATGATGGTCATATATCAGGCAAGAAAAGAAGCCCGGAACATACCCTCCTCTCACAGCCCTCGAAAGGAATCAATCCTGTCAGCTTCTTGCCACGGGGCTTCCAGACTCCAGAACCATGACACAATCAATGTCTGTGGTTTAAGCCACTTGGTTTGTGGTATTTTGTTATGGCAGCCTGAACAAATTAACATAAAGGGAGAATGTATGAACACAGGCATCCAGAATGTAGAACCATATACACCTGGCTCTTATGCCAGGGAGTCCTCAGAGTGGAGATTGATGGTCTGCCCATGAGGGAAATTTTCTCTCACTACGAGCCCATGAGAAGGCCATAAGATTTAAAGATCTAGATTGCAACAGGGGAGAATCCCCAGTTGGCTTTGGCACTGACTATGCACAAGCAGGAGGAAGGCCAAGAAGACACAGGCACCCTTGGCTGAGGTCTGTGCTGTTTGAAATGGTGTTGAGCCAATGCTTTCACCCCACCTCTCTACCCAGATCTCACTTCCTTCCAGAACAAACAGGACTAGGGCAAAGGCCTATGTCCCTCCTTCCTTAAGGACAGCCAGAATTCTTATGCACTGGTCAAGTGTGTTGAGGATTTGATGGCAACCAAGGCTGTCAAACCTTTTCAGCCTTTTTAAGACACTGAGGCACAAGTCACTCTGACGCCAAGAAATTTGCATAGGTATACTTGAAAAATTACTTCACCTGGATTTGGATTGAACAATTGACAATTGACTGATGTAACTTCACAGGTGTATTAGGCATCTCTGGAGAAACAGAACTGATATATATGTATATACAGAGTTTTGCTTTGTTTTGTTTTAAGGGATTGGCTCTGGGAACTGGCAAGTCTGAAATTTGCAGGGTGGGGGTGGAAATTCTAGCAGAAGTAGATGTTGCAAACTTGAGTGTGAAAAGCAGTCTAGAGGCAGAATTCCTTCCTTTTCTCTGGATCTTAGTCTTTTCACTTAAGGTCTTCAACTGATTGGATGAGGCCCACATCCACTATGGAGGGTAAACTGCTTTCTTCGAAGTCTAATTATTTAAATGTCAATCACAGCTAACTTGGTGCTTCTTCTGTCACCAGCTAGACTTGCTGCTCTTGAGAAATCACAATATTGATGCTAATGATCACGATATGAGTTGACAAATATATAAGGTGGTCTTGATGTGGCCCAGAGGTCAGGAGGTGGGAGATGTTCTAGGATGTATACAGGGAATATAGGGAAGGTGTACAGGGAAACTATATGGGGAAGAAACAGGGAAGAAACAACTGAGGCACCTCAGAAGAAACCAGAGATCACGTGAAGGAAAAACACAGGGAGGATTAGGACAGAGCATGAAGTGACTGCTGGAGAGACTGGCCACTCTGGTCACATGGCTGTGGAAATGAGAGGAACACCTGTGGCTTGTGGCACATCAGGGTTCAACCCTTGGAGGCTGGGGGTGATGGGAGGGACTACTAATTTCCTCTCTCTCTCAATTCTTGTCTTGTCGCCAATATAGCCCATGCTGCCACCACCCTCAGCTTGACCACTGGCCAAAGAGAATCTGAAGCTAAAAACTCTCAGAAACATCCCAAGAGCCACTGAACTCAGAAAGGACCAGTCTCCACTAAAGATGACAGAGCAAGAATAACTTCCTGGACACTGTTTTGGTCTCTTTAACCTTATCCTGTTGCTGTTGGTCTCCTTTGTTTATTCATTAGTCACAGGTTGTTTTAAACTCTTCGGCATGGGTGGTAATACACGACCATACTGCCCAGGACTTCCATGGGCCACATGAGATGGGGTAAGCCTGGTTGCTAACACCTTGAATTGTTCTCTGAATGGGGAGCCTGGGTGAGGTCTACACTCCAAACAGGCCTAGTCAGGAGTTCCCGTTGTGGTGCAGCAGAAACAAATCTGACTGGTGTCCATGAGGATTCAGGGTTCAATCCCTGGCTTCGCTCAATGGGTTAAGGATCCAGCATTGCTGTGAGCTGTGGTGTAGGTCACAGATGCGGCTCAGATACAGCGTTGCTGTGGCTGTGGGGTAGGCTGGCAGGTGTAGCTCCAATTCAACCCCTAGCCTGGGAATCTCCATATGCCTTGGTTGTGGCCCTAAAAAGCAAAGCAAAACAAAACAAGGAAACAAAAACACCAAAAAACAAACAAACAAAAACACCAGGTAGGCCTAATCAACCTACAGAGAATCATGGTTGTGGTGATTCCCATCTGATGTTGCCGAAGACAAACAGAACAGATTTGTTATGAGCTCCTATCAGTAAAGTTAAAATGTCTATCTGATGGGCTGATCCCTGCCCCTGAGAATTCTTAGTTGGCTATCTGAAAGGTCAGAATCTGGCATTGCTATCGTTGTGGCATAGGCTGGCAGCTACAGCTAAGGTTCCACCCCTAGCCTGGGACCCTCCATATGCCGTGGGTGTGGCCCTAAAAAGAAAAAAAGAAAAGGAAAGAAAAGAACTATAAAATGTAAGACCCCTTAGCTATAGCCTAGAAGGGGCCCCTCAGCACCAGGATACCCTGCAACTCACAGCGCAGTCACCTGATTGGAAGAGTTTCAGGGTTGTCCTTCGAGGGTATGGGACTTCCCATTGCCTTACTCATCTTCTTGCTGTGTAAACTATAAAATGTCTAAATCTGTAAGTGGCTTGGAGTTCCGGCTGTGGCATAACGGGATTGGCAGCATCTCTGAGGCACCAGGATGCATATTCCATCCCTGGCCCAGGCACAGTAGGTTAAAAGGATCCCAGCGTTGCCGCAGCTGTGACATATGTCGCATCTGTGGCTCGGCTCTGATGCCTGGCCCAGGAACTCCATGTGCTCCAGGAAGGCTAATAAGTAAATTAAAAAAAAATTTTAAAGTGGCTTGTAGCTTTACTGAGTCAGTCAGGCCTCAGCCTTGCCGTGTCCTGTATGCATGAACTTGACATTTTTTCATCCATTAAACAAGGGAATTATATTGCTAGTTGATTCCAAAAGTTCACTGTGGCTAGCCTAGATGTTAAGGTCGATAACCCAAGGTAGCTTCTGGCAACCATTATCCAAATTAGAAGTACAGTACCTAGAACACACAAATCCACCTCCAGGGCAAGGGGTGGTAACCTGAGTGTGCAAACAGGCTGGAGGGTGCAAAGATGAAGACTTGAAATCCTATGCAACATGTGCCTAAACTCTTTATTTTCGTCTGTATTGAAATGCCATAGCTTTCAGAATTTCCAAAGATGGGAGACTTAAACAAATTTGAGAAAGTCAGCTTTAGGTTATGATACAGATTTCTCTCCTTAACCCAATTTTGGTCAGGCTCCTCTCAGCCCTCTTCTCAACTAAGCCTCAATGCTGGCTTTTAAAGACTTGAATATACTAACATCGTTTCCAACATCTCAAGGTCGCATCCCTAGGATGAAGCCCTCCTTAAAATGCCAGGCTGAGAAAACCCAGGGCTGCCAAAGGAATTTCCTGTTTGTTCCAGCCAATGACTGAAGATTATGGACCCTGTCTCCCAGTCTCTGTGGGAGGGTGGGAGCCTAACTTTGATGAGATAAGCGCCAGTTAGCAAACCCAAGCAAGTTTCACATGGATCAACCCCTGCCCTTTCCTCCCTCTTGTAATTTTGCGTTTTTTTCCCCTTTTTTTTTTTTTTTTCTTTTCTGCCTTTTCTAGGGCCGCTTCTGCAGCATATGGAGAGTCCCAGGCTAGGGGTCGAATCAGAGTCGTAGCCACCAGCCTACGCCAGAGCCACAGCAACTCGGGATCCGAGCAACCTACAGCACAGGTCACAGCAACGCCGGATCCTTAACCCACTGAGCAAGGCCAGGGATCGAACCCTCAACCTCATGGTTCCTAGTCAGATTCGTTAACCACTGCGCCACGACGGGAACTCCAATTTTGCGTTTTCCTGACTCTGCTCAAGCCTCTGCCATCCCACTCCCTCCTCCCTCCCTCTCCCTTTAAAACGCCAATCACCTTTGCACAAGTCGGAAAGGAGTTCGTCTTCTTCCCCTACTGTCAGTAGTTACTGAAGAAAATCTGTTTTCATCACTTTAACTAATGCCCAACTGTGCTTATCTTTGACAGCTGTGTGGACCTGGAAAACTCTAAAAATAATACTGAGCCAAAGAGCGGAAGCAACACAAGTATCCATCAGCAGATGGATGGATGAACAAAGTGGGGACACATCTCCATAATGGAATATTATTCAGCCATTAAAAAGGGAATAAAGTACTGACACATGCTAAAACATAGATGAAGCTTGAAAGCATCATGCTAAGTATAAGCAGGCTTTCACAACAGACTACATATTGAATGAGGCCATTTATATGAAATGTCCATAACAACACAGGCAAATCCACAGTGATAGAAAGTAGTTTAGTGGTTGCCAGGGACAGATGAGGGAATAGGGGACAGGGAGCTCCCGCCAAAGTACCAGGTTTCTTTCTGGGGTGATGAAAATATTCAAAATGGCAATGTGATGTGGCAATGGTTGTACAACTCTGTGAATATACTAAAAACTACTGAAATGCACAATGGGTGAATTGCATGGGATGTGACTATATTTCAATAAAGCTGTTACAAGAAAAAAAAACATTAAAATCATCTTAAATCTAAAAAAATGACATGGCATCGTCATGTTCTGTTTTTTGACTCAGTGGTCTGTTTAGTTTACTGATAGTAGGTTCCTCAGGGAGGCTCTCAGCCCAGGAAACCAACACTAAAACAGCAAGTAAATAGTCCTGAGGACAAAAGGAAACTCTCCAACACAAACTGTCTTGAAAAGCTGGCTGCCATCAGCTGGATACACTGAAGGAGAGCTGTAACCTCAGGCATAGGCCACTCTTTTGCCTATGCTGACAGATGTCAGAAAGAAGGCATCATTCAGGGTCAAAGGTGAAGAGGAGTCCAGCTGGGAGGGCTGTGTCTCAGTGCTGTCCAAATGTCATCGGGACTTCAGCCCCAACCCCCTCACACGAGTGGAATTCACATTTCTATGTGACAGAAGGTGCTAAATAATTAACAGCATTCCCAAGTTCTCCCTGCTCTGAACCTTGCCTTGAATGCTCTTCCTCCAAGATCAGACTAAGCCGGTGGCACCATTTGGATTCAGGCTGAGAAGGATTACTTGTATGTTTTATTCTGAATATTTTAATGTGGATAACCAAAGAAAAAATATTATAAACACCCATGTTAATATCTGTCATATTTGCTTCAAATCTTTTTTTTTTTTTTTAATGAAAGCATTTCAGATTCAAAGTCCCCTTCTTATCTTTCCCTTTGTCCTCCCCTCCCCAGGGTAACCACTACCCTGAATTTGAAGTGTGTCCTTTCTGTTGCTGTTGATGTAATTGTACTACAGATATATGGATAGAGTGATAGTCTATACAATTTTCATGTGGTTTTTAATTTACAGAAATAGTATTCTACAGTGCATATCATTCCCTACTCAGCTTTGGTTCTGAGTTCTTTTTTGTTGTTGTTGAATAAGAAATTTGATGCTTCACCCTCCACCATGCTTCTGAATCAAGCTGGCCCCCAACCAGTGTCAGAGGCAGCTGTGGCCCCACAGAACTATTTGTTTTCATCAGGGCCATTAGCACAGTGCCTCTGGGGGGTAAGGGTGGGGGCGGGTTAGAGCTTTAAGCTGTCCCAGCCAGGGTTCGCTTCCAGGACTCCTGTCTGACCTTCCCTCAGGGAGCTCTCTCAGAAGAGTGGCTGGGCCTCCGAGCAAACCAACATTTTTGATCACGACATGGTTCACGCCTCTTTTTTAAACTCTGAGGCTATTTACTTTCAAGTAGTTTATGGATTATTCTGCAGTAGGACAATATTTTCCTATCCCACTCTGTGGTCCAAATATACAATTTTTTTTTAATTGAAGTATAGTTGATTTACAATGTTGTGTTAGTTTCTGGTGTACAGCAAAATGATTCAAGTACATATTTTTCTTTCAGATTCTCTTCCACTATAGGTTATTACAAGATACTGAATACAGTTCCCTGTGCTATACAGTAGCCCACTGCTGTTAATTTTATATATAGCATCGTGTATCTATAAATCCCCAACTCCTAATTTATCCCTCCCCCAAGTTCTATATTGATATATAAACATCTTGTGCATTAATTATGACTACTGCCTAGTGTTCCATTGTACAACTATATCACAATCTATTTATCCTACTGGTGGGCACGTACCATGTTTCTGAATTTTTGATTTTACAAACAAAGCTACAAAAAAATGATTTTTGCACATGTGTGCAGCCATTATTTCAATAACCGTAAAAACATCTGTTTTCATGCAAGACAGAAGAACTGCCATAAGGTTAGTGCCAGATAGTTGGATATTAAGAATTTCCCTCTGATTTTGCACTGCAGAGAAACGATGGGCTGAGAGCAGAGGAAAATCTAAGAGTAATTCAACAGAGACAATACCTGGGATGCCCTCAGAGAGAATGCCAGGAAGACAGAAGCATTTCCCACCCCCTACCCACACCCCTCAGATACCCAGAGGCAAACCTAGTACACTCAGCACATCTTTGCCTATAAGCTGTACTGGCTGGATTGCAACAATGCGAATATTCCAAGAACAAGGAGAAGATGATCAGCAACAGATGCAGAGCTAAAAAGAGGATGCAGATGCAGAAGTGGACATCAAAAGTAAGGACCCAGGAGCTCCTTGATGGCTCAGCAGGTTAAGGATATGGCTGTTGTCAAGCTGTAGCTCAGGTTGTTGCTATGGCGCAGGTTCTATCCCTGGCCCGGGAACTTCTGCAAGCCATGGACGTGGCCAAAGGATAAAAACAAAAAGGTAAGGACTCAGAGCCAGACAGAAGTACCAGAAGAAGGACCATCAGAAGTCCTCAAAATATTATGTTGGACTAGGAAGCACTAGGTCGGCCTTCCTTTGATCTCAGGCTCTCTGTTCTTTTGTTATCGTTTTTTAAATTGTAAAAGGTAATACCTATATGTACATTGTTAAAATACAAACAGTACAGAAGGTACAAAAAGACCTAAAAGATGGTGAACTATGCCTGGGCAAGATGAAGCAGAGAAACCTCGGGTGGGAGGTCCATAGTAGTCTTGCCACAAAAAAATTAAAATTAAAAAAATCTTCCTCCTAACTTTTACCTCCAGACTCCAAGACTCCTACACCCTATACAGAGGTAACCATCATTACCAATTTCTTGAGTGTCCTCCCAGAGACAGAGACATTTTATTTTTATTTTTTTTGGCCATGCCTGTGGCATGTGCAAGTGCCCAGGCCAGGGATCCAATTGGTGCCACAGCGGCAACCCAGGCTGCTTCAGTGACAACGCCAGATCCTTAACCCACTGGGCCACAAGAGAATGCCTATCCCTCACACTTTTTATCCACAAATGATGGCACGTTGTAGTTTTGCGCTTTACTTCCCATCTCTTAGCAAGCGATTTGTATTTTTACACAAAGATCTATTCTTTTTAATGGCTGCATAAAATTCCTTTGTATGAATGCACTATAATTTATTTAATTAGTCCCCTACTGGGACATGTAAGTCCTTCTAAGATTTCCCAATCAGAAATACTGCTATCTTGAATAGTCTGGAATATTTCTTTGACCATAGAATTTTATCCATAAGATAAAACTTCTGGCAATGCATTTGCTAAATTGGCATGATTCACACTTTATGCCTTAATACTTAGTTTAAAGTTTCCCATCCCTGAGGCATTAAAGGCAATTTTACTCAATTCTTCCAGAGGCTCAAGGACAATCTGTAAATGTCTGCCAGATGAGACTGAAAAACACTGAAGCCAAGTCAAGGTAACTGGAGGATAATCTCTAGATGGCTTGGTGGCAACATGAGTACTGGGAAAGAAAATCCACCTAATCAACAGTATTAGCCAAAGTGGAGAAAGAATGCGTTAACAGGATGGGAGTAGCTGTTACAAAACCCAGAAGAATTAGGGTGATGTCACAGAATGTCTTTGGGAGTGTTCCTTCTTCACAAAAATAAACTCAAAATGGCTTAAAGATTTAAACATAAGACACCATCAAACTCCTGGAAGAGAACACAGGCAAAACATTCTCTGACATCAACCTCATGAATATTTTCTCAGACCAGTCTCCCAAAGCAACAGAAATAAAAGCAAAAATAAACCAGTGGGACTTAATCAAACTGACAAGATTTTGCACAGCAAGGGAGACCAAAAAGAAAACAAAAAGACAGCTTACGGAATGGGAGAAAATAGTTTCAAATGATGCAACTGACAAGGGCTTAATCTCTAGAACAAACAAGCAGCTTGTACAACTCAACAGCAAAAAAGCCAACAACCCAATTGAAAAATGGGAAAAAGACCCGAATAGACATTTTTCCAAGGAAGATGTACAGATGGCCAACAAGCACATGAAAAAATGCTCAACATCACTGATTATTAGAGAAATGCAAATCAAAACTACCATGAGATACCACCTCAGACCAGTCAGAATGGCCATCATTAATAAATCCACAAATAACAAATGCTCGAGGGGGTGTGGAGAAAAGAGAATCCTCCTGCACTGTTGGTGGGAAGGTAAGCTGGTACAACTACTATGGAGAACAGTATGGAGGTATCTTAGAAATCTATACATAGAACTACCATATGACCCAGCAATCCCATTCTTGGGCATCTATCTGGACAAAACTTTCCTTAAAAAAGACACATGCATCCACATGTTCATTGCATCACTACTCACAATAACCAAGACATGGAAACAACCCAAATGCCCATTGACAGATGATTGGATTCGGAAGAGGTGGTATATATACATAATGGAATACTACTCAGCCATAAAAAAGAACAAAATCATGCCTTTTGCAGCAACATGGATGGAACTAGAGACTCTCATGCTGAGTGAAGTAAGTCAGAAAGAGAAAGACAAATACCATATGATATCACTTATATCTGCAATCTAATATACAGCATAAATGATGCTTTCCACAGAAAAGATAATCATGGACTTGGAGAATAGATTTGTGGTTGCCAAGGGGATGGAGGAGGGAGTGGGGTGGATTGGGAGCTTGGGGCTAATGGATGTAAACTATTGCCTTTGGAATGGATTAGCAATGAGATCCTGCTGTGTAGCACTGGGAACTATGTCTAGCCACTTATGATGAAGCATGATAATGGGGGAAAATAGAATGTGTACATGTATGTGTAACTGGAGGATAAAAATGTATTGGTGAAATAATTTTTAAAAATAAAATAAAATTAAATTAAAATAAAAAATAAAATAGTTAAGGAAAAACAAAACAAAGCAAAACAAAACCCAGAAGAAGGAGCCAAACAGCAAAAATAGGCAGCATTTATCTCTGAAAAGAGATGCTTAATCTAATGGACAGGAACTAGAAAAGCACATTCAACCAGGTTTTTAGATGAAATTTCCTTCCATACAATTGTACTTAACTGCTATAGTTTGAGGTCACTGCACACCAAGCATTCCACCGATGTAGTTCCTAATTCCTCTTCCTAGTACCTGGACTCTAGGATGCAGGTGCGATCCCTGGCCTCACTCAGTGGGCTGGGGATCCCTCGTTGCTGTGGCTGTGGTGTAGGTCAGCAGCTATAACTCTGATTAAACCCCTAGCCTGGGAACTTCCATATGCCGAGGGTATGGCCCTAAAAAAAAGCAAAACAAAACAAAAACAAAAACAGGGACACAGATTCGTTGCCATTTCTCTCATTGAAAGTTCAGGTCTACATCTTCTCCTCTAGAGTCTGGGTGGGCTCTGTAACTGCTTTGATGGGTAGAATATAGAATACAGCAGAAATGATGCCATGCTAGTTTCTGGACACGGGCCTTAAGAAACTGGCAAATTCCACATTCTGTCGCTTGGATTATTCACTCTGAGGGTTAACAGCACCCTGTAAGAAGTGTGACTATCAAGAGACTGTGCTCCCCCCATCACCAGGTTAGCCTCGTGGATACTCAGCTGTTCTGGCCAAAAGAGCCCAGGCACCCGACATGCAATCGAAGAAGCCATCTTGGAAATTTCAGCCCCAGAAGATGTGACACGGAGAAAAGCTGAGGAAGCCAGCCAAAAGTCAGACCTGAGGCCAAAACTATGGCCCCACTTGAGCCATCCCAGCCATCTTCAGCCATTCAAACTAAAGCCCCACATAACTGTAAAGCAGAGACAAGCCATTTCTGATGGGCACTGCCCAAATTCCTGATCCATAAAATCATGAGAGTATAAGCCATTATGTTTGGGATACTTTGTTAGGTAGGAGTAACTAGAATAGGGGGCTTCTATGTGATAGGGTATTATGATCCCTGGGAGGGCTAACTTTTGTAAATAAACACTCTAATCCACAATTTGTTTCTGTGGTTTTGGCCAGTGTGGGTCTGTCCCCAGTAGTCTACCCATGCTGAATGTACTGACAAAATTTAGTTTCTGAACCTGAAAAGCTGAGAGCTGAAGCTCCAGGCTTAGCCAAACTTCCCACTTCACTCTCTCTTTTCCACTCTATCTTATGCTAAACAGCCCAGATCAGGGAGCTGAGAAGAGCCTCAAAAAATTTACCACCAGATGTAGCCACTGCTCAGTACCATTCACAGCCCTTTGACTTGTGCATGAGGTGTATTCATCTATCAGACACTACTGAGAACCTTCCCTGTCTCCAGAACTGTGCCTGGCACTAGGGATGGGGGGGACACAGAGATGGTAAAGACATAGACCCAGCCTTTAGAGCTTCACAGCCCTGTCTCTAAGCCATATAAACAAGTAATGATAAGAAACATGCACTTATAGGAGTTCCCATCATGGTGCAGCAGAAATGAATCTGATTAGGAACCATGAGGTTGTGGGTTCAATCCCTGGCCTTGCTCAGTGGGTTAAGGATCCAGCATTGCTGTGAGCTGTGGTGTAGGTCACAGACGTGGCTGGGATCTGGCATTGCTATGGCTGTGCTGTCGGCTGGCAGCTACAGCTCTGATTAGACCCCTAGCCTGGGAACTTCCATATGCCACAGGTGCAGCCCTAAAAAGACAAAAAGACAAAAAAAGAAAGAAAGAAAGAAAGAAAGAAAGAAAGAAAGAAAGAAAGAAGAAAGAAAGAAAGAAAGAAAGAAAGAAAGAAAGAAAGAAAAGAAACATGCACTTATATAATAGAGCTAAAGGGAGAAACAGATAGCAATGCAATAACACTAGAAGATTTTAATACCCCTCTTCATCCAGTGGATACATCATCCAGACAAGAAATCAATATGGAAACATTGGCCTTAAATGACATATTAGACCAGATGAACTTAATACATACAGAACATCCCACCCAAAAGCAACAGAATACACATTCTTTTTCAAGCACACATGGAACATTGTCCAGGATAAATCATATGTTAGGCCACAAAACAAATCTTAATAAATTTAAGAAGACTGAAATCTAATCAGGGATCTTTTCCCACACAATGGTAGGAAACTAGAAATCAACTGCAGACAGAAAACTGGAAAATTCACAAATACATGGAGATTAAACAACATGTTACTGAGTAACCACTAGGTCAAAGAAGAAATCAAAAGGAAAGCAAACAAACAAAAAATAACTTAATATTAATAAAAATGGAAAACATAACATACCAAAACTTAAAGAGAGAAAAGCCTGAGAAAAGGAGGCTGAAGCCTCAAATATCTTCTTGAGGAATTTAAAGCTGATACCCCAGGCCCCATGGGGATTCCTGGGCAGGGAAGCAGTTAACCAAACATGCTTTTAGGAGCACTGACATGGCAGTGGTGTGCGCATATTGCAGGGCAGATCAAGCAGTAAGGGAGACCAAGCAGGAGGGAACATTCAGACAGAGAGTAACCTTCTCAGAGTCATGATGGGGCTGCTCATGCCGCCAGCCGAACTGCAGACAAGCAAGGAAGCTGACTTGGTGGTGGAGCTGCTGGAGCTGCCAGAGCTGGAAACGACATCTTCTGTGCTGGGCAGAACAAAGCCTTTGATGCTGATGTCCCGTGGGGAGTGGGAACAGAGGCTTCAGGAAAAGGATGCGAAGAGTGGTAAAAACCAGAACTTATGGGAAGCAGCAAAAGGAGTTCTAAGAAGGAAGTTCATAGCAATAAATGCCTGCATTAAAAAACAAGAAAGATCTCAAATAAATAATCTAACTTTACACCTCAAGGGACTAGAAATAGATGGAAAAACTAACCTAAAGTTAGTAGAAGAAAGGAAACAACAAAGATCCAAGAAGAAATAAATTAAATAAAGACTAGCATATGATCCAGCAATCCCATTCCTGGGCATATATCCAGACAAAGTTATAATTCAAAAAGATACATGCCGAGTTCCCATTATGGTGCAGCGGAAACAAATCTGACTAGGAACCATGAGGTTGTGGGTTTGATCTCTGGCCTTATTTAGTGGGTTAAGGATCTGGTGTTGTCATGAGCTGTGGTGTAGGTCAAAGACGTGGCTTGGATCTGGCATTGCTGTGGCTGTGGTGTAGGCCGGCAGCTGTAGCTCTAATTTGACCTCTAGCCTGGGAACCTCCATATGCCATGGGTGTGGACCTAAAAAGACAAAAGAGACCAAAAAAAAAAAAGATACATGCACCCCCATGTTCGTTGCAGCATTGTTCACAATAGCTAAGACACCAAAACAACCTAAATCTCCATCAACAGATGAGTGGATTAAGAAGATGTGGTACATACACACAGTGGAATACTACTCAGCCATAAAAAAGAACAAAATAATGCCATCTGCAGCAACATGGTGGGACTATAGACTCTCATACTAAGTGAAGTAAGCCAGAAAGAGAAAGACAAATATCATATAATATCACTTATATCTGGAATCTAATATATGGCACAATGAACCTATCTACAGAAAAGAAACAAACTCGTGGACATGAAGAACAGATTTGTGGTTTCCAAGAGGGAGGGGGAGGGAGTGGGAGGGATTGGAAGTTTGGGCTTAGTAGATGCAAACTATTGTATTCGGAATGGATAAGCAATGAGATTCTGCAGTATAGCCCAGGAAACTATATCTGATCACTTGTGATGGAACATGATGGAGGGCAATGTGAAAAAAAAAGAATAAAAAAAAAGACATAGTACATAGATGCAATGGAATACTACTCAGCCAATAAAAAAAACAGTGAAAATGCCATTTGTGGCAACATGGATACAATATAGATAATCATACTAAGCGAAGTAAGTCAGAAAGAGGACAAATACCATATGATATCACTTACATATGGAATCTAAAATGAGTCACAAATGAACCTATATGCAAAACAGAAACAGACACACAGACATGGAGAATAGACTTATGGCTGCCAAGGAAGATGATGGAGGGAATGGGATGGACTGGGAGTTTGAGGTTAATAGATGCAAACTATGACATTTAGAATGGATGGACAATAAGGTCCTACTGTATAGCTCAGGGAACTATATCCAATTTCCTGGGATAGACCATGATAGAAAATAATATAAAAAAGAATGTATATAGATGTATGACTGAGTCACTTGCTGTATAGCAGAAATTGGCACCACACTGTAAATCAATTATACTTTTAAAAAAATTAAATAAAGACTAAAACGATAGTAGAAAAGATCAGTGAAACAAAGAGCTGGAGTTTTAAAAAGCTAAACAAAATAAACAAACCTTTAGCTAGACTCAGCAAGAAGAAAAGAGAGCTCAGATAAATAAAATAATAAATTAAAGAGGAGACATTACAGCTGATACCACAAAAACCAAAAGGATCACAAGAGACTACTGTAAACAATTATATGCCAACATATCAGACAACCTAGAAGAAATGAATAAATACCTAACTTACATCATACAAAGACCATATCATGAAAAAAGAGAAAAATCCGAGCATATCAATTACTGCAAAAAGATTGAAACAGTCATCAAAACCTCCTAACAAATAAAAGCCAAAGACCAGATGGCTTCACTGGTGGATTTTACCAAACATTTAAAGAAAAATTAATACCAATCTCTCTCAAACTCTTCCAAAAAATATAAGTGTGGGGGGAATTTCCAAACTCATTTTATGAGGCTGGAATTTCCCTAATAATAAAACCAGACAAGGACACTACAAGAAAAGAAAATTACAGGATTCCCTGTTGGCTCAGGAGGTTAAGGATCCAGTATTTTCACTGTTGTGGTGCAGATTCTATCACTGGCCTGGGAACTTCTACATGCCATGGGAGTGGCAAAAAAAAAAAAAAAGAAAGAAAGAAAGAAAGAAAGAAAGAAAAGAAAGAAAGAAAGAAAAAGAAAAGAAAATTACAGGCCAATATCCCCGATGAACATAAATGAAAAAATCTTCAACAAATGTTACAAACCAAATTCAACAGTACATTTAAAAAAGTACACCATGATCAAGAGGGATTTATTCCAGGGATGCAGGGATGGTTCAACATCTGCAAATAAATCAATGTGATACAACACATTAAGAAAATAAAAGATAAAAATCATACCATCATCACAATAGATGTAGAAAATAAAAATAAAATGAAACAAAATAAAGGGGAAAAAAGAGAAACAAAACAAAACAAAAAAATGAAAAAACCCAATAGATGTAGAAAGGTATTTGACAAAATTCCACATCCATTTATGATTAAAAACTCTCACAAAAGTGGATAGAGAGAATGTACCTTAACACAGTAAAGCCCATATATGACAAGCCCACAGATAACATCATAGTCAATAGTAAAAGCTGAAAGCTTTTGCTGTAGGAACAAGACAAGGGTGCTTGCTCTTAACACTTTTATTCAACATAGTAGTGGAAGTCCTAGCCAGAGCAATTAAGGAAGAAAAAGAAATAAAAAGCATCCAAATCAGAAAGGAAGAAGTAAAACAATCACCATTTACAAATGACATGACATTATATACAGAAAACCCTGAAGACTCCACAAACAAACAAAACCCTGTTAAAACTAAAAAATGAATTTGGTAAAGCTGCAAGATACAAAATCAATATATCAAAATCAGTTGTATTTCTATACACTAATATCAAACTATCAGAAAGAGAAATTAAGAAAACATTCTCAAAAAAAAAAGAAAGAAAACACTCCCATTTACAATCGAATCAAAAAGAATAAAATGCCTGGGAATGAGTTTAACCAAGGAGGTGAAAGACTTGTATACAGAAAACTATGACAATGAAGAAAGAAATTAAAGAAGACACAAATAAATGAAAAAATATTCCATGCTTATGACTTGGAAAAATTAATAATGTTAAAATGTCCACACTGCACAAACCAATCTATAGATTCACTCTAATTCTTATTAAAATTCCAATGGCAATTTTCACAGAAATAAACCATCCTAAAATTTGTATGGAACTACAAATGACCCCAAATATCTAAGCAATCTTGAGAAAGAAGAACAAAGCTGGAGGCAATCAAACTTCCTAATTTCAAACTATATTACAGGTAGATGCAAACTGCTGCATTTGGAATGGATAAGCAATGAGATCCTGCTGTAGAGCACAGGGAACTATATCTAATCACTTGTGATGGAACATGATGGTGGATAATGTGAAAAAAAGAATGTATAAATATGTTTAACTGGGTCACTCTTCTGTACAGCAGAAACTGACAGAACATTGTAAATCAACTATAAATAAAAATTTTAAAAAACAAACTATACTACAAAGCTAGAGTTATCAAAACCATATGATATTGGCATAAACGCACACACAAAGATTAGTGGAATAGAATAGAGAGTCCAGAAATAAACACACATATGTATGGCAAATTAATTTATGGCAAGGGAGCCAAGAATACATAATGGAGAAAGGACCATCTCTTCAACAAATGGTGTTGGGAAAACTGGATAGCCACATGCAAAAGAATGAAATTGGATTACTATCTTATACCATACACAAAAATTAACTCAAAATGATTTGACTTGAACATAGGACCTGAAGCCGTAAAACTTCCAAAAGAAAATATAAGTGGTAAGCCCTTTGACATCAGTCCGGATGATGATTTCTTGGATTTGACACCAAAAGCTAAGGCAAACAAAAGCAAAAATAAATAAGTGGGACTACATTAAACTAAAATAGCTCTGCTCAGCAAAGGAGACCATCAATAAAATGATAAGGCAACCTACTGAATAGGAGAAAATATTTGCAAATCATATATCTGATAAGGGTTAATATCCAAAATATATGAAGTCACATAACTCAATAGCAAAAGAAACAAAATCCATTTAAAAGATAAGCAGAGGATCTGAATTGACATTTTCCCATACAGATGGCCAACAGGTAAATGACAAAGTACTCAATATCATTCATCAATGGCAATCAAAGGGAATCCAAACCAAAACTACAATATCATCTCACCCCTGTTAGAATGGCTAAAAGACGGAAAAAAAAAAAAAAGAGTTGTCAAGGATATGGAGAAAAGGGAACTTTTGTGCACTGTTGGTGGGAATGTAAATTGGTGTAGCTACTATAGAAAACAGTATGGTGGTTCCTCAGAAAATTGAAAAAAGAATTACAAAATGATCCAGCAGTCCCACTTCTGAGTATTTATCCAAAGAAAATGAAAATACTAAAAAAAGATAAATGTACCCCCACATTTACTGTAGCATTATTTATAATAGCCAAGACAAGGAAGCAACCTAAGTGCCCATCAACGGATAAATGGATAATGAAAACGGCACATACACACCAAAACATCATTCGGCCATAAAAAGAAGGAAATCCTGCTGTTTATGCATTTACAACACGGATGGACCTTGAGAGAATTAAGTTAGGTGAAATAAGTCATTAAGAAAAACAAATACTGAATGATCTCATGTGCAGGTGAAATCTAAAAATGAAACAAAATAAAACTTATACATATAGGGAACTGACTAGTGGTTGCCAGAGGTGGGGGATAGGAGGGGGGCAAAATGGGTGAAGGTGGTCAAAAACTAAAACCTTCTAGTTATAAAATAAGTAAGGGGAGATTACAGGATTACAACCTGGGATGTAATGCCCAGTATGGTGATTAAAACAACACTGTATTGTACATTTGAAAGTTGCTTAAAAAAAAAAAAAGTAAATCTTAAAAGTTCTCATCACGAGAAAAAAAAGTTTTTAACTATATCTCTATTTCTATCTATAGAAACTTGATGCATGAAACGACAAATACTATGTACAGGAGACATTTGGGGGACACAAGAGGGGTCACCAACCCAGGCAGTTTACAAATTAGAGCTACAGGATGGCTGATCTCATCATTCTCAGGGTCGACATCTTGGAAAGATACCAATTTGTTAAAAATTCACATATAAATTTAACATATGTCACATTTTATCTTTTCAGCACTCTTGCCATTATTTTAGCTAGAAAACAGAAAAGAATTGGCATTTACGGACTAGCATGGCTTTCACATGTCTCCAACCCCTTAAAGTCCTACAATGCTTCCCTAAGCTGATTTTATTCATTTTATGTGTGATACGCAGTTTTTGACAACTGGGGGTGCAGGGGACACTATGGTCAGCTGTCCTTATATCAATTCCACTCCTGCTCCTTGTGCAGTAGCTACCTGTTTCAGTGGCAGGGACCCCAACTGCAGCTTTAGGGGTGAGTCTGCATGAGTCTATGGCTACTATGGTTGGTTCTGGAATGGGCAATCAACTCAGGTTAGTCAACGAAATCCCGCGAGACGGCAGAGCCAAGAGAATTTCAGGAGACCCAAACTGTAATTTTGATGGTCTCAGGAATCTCTAGAGCAAACTATACCTGAAGGGCACCCAACTCTTAGACGTCTCAGTTATATAAACTGAGTTATATAAACTACTAAAGCTGTTTTATGGTTTAAGCCAGGGTAAGCAGCAACCAAACGGATTTGAACTGATACAAAAAGTGAGTCACTGGACGCATTCTCTTTCTCCATAGGGGTATTAACTGGCTTTTATAGATGTGCAGCACTCTGCCCTTCACTAACCCACACCAGCCACACAGAGGGGGAAGGACTTATTAGCCCTATTTATTTCCCATGGAGCAGCACAGGTTCATGTGACTCCCGAGCTTTGAGACACAAAAGCTAGAGCCAGGAGGCCTTCCTACACCTGAGTCCTGGCCTCTCCTTTAGAAGGTCACATACTCCTGGCTTTCTCAGGAATATGTGACTTTCTAGGGCCTTTTAGAATTTCTTGGTAGTTAGTGCTGTAGAGATAATCCTGTGCAAAACTTCATAGGAAACGCTCCCTGAGAAATGATGAGAAATCCTTAGTCCCCACCCTTGAGGGCCTCTCGCAATTCTAGAGGTTAAATCAAGCAGGGGAAGCATTCAGCACTCTGGTTTCTTGGTTTACCTGGTTTCTTGGAGGTGAGTACACAAGAAATGACTTCTTAGCCATCCCTGAGTGCCTTGTGACCTGCCCACCATGCCTTGGAGACAGGAGCCCAACTGAGAAGACCCCGGGGGAGACGGCAGCAGTCCAGGCAGGTGCAGAGAAACTGCTCAACTTGGACCTTCAAACCCTCATAGTCGTTTCCTCCCTCACCTTCCCTCTCAGTCCAGCTTTCCCTGGGGGTGGCTCAGATACTGCTACACCCAAGCCTTTGTCACCTGAAGCCCTCTCCACCTCTCTTGTCCAATCCGTTCTACCGCACACACCATAACCTGGCAGGGTTCTTTGGAGGCCGTCTTCCCTCCATGGCCCCTCAGCAGAACTAGGGCCCTCCGTCTGGCCTTCAAGACCCTCCTCAAAGGCCTGTCCTATCCTCAGTCCCCACCGATTCTCCTGTTTTGTTTTTTTCTTTTCTTTTCTTTTCTTTCTAGGGCCACACATGCAGCATACAGAAGTTCTCAGGCTGGGGTGGAATCGGAGCAGTAGCTGCCGGCCTACACCACAGCCACAGGAATGCCAGATCTGAGCCATGTCTTCAGTCTACACTGCAGCTTATGGCAATGCCGGATCCTTAATCCCCTGAGCAAGGCCAGGGACCAAACCCTCGTCCTCATGGATGCTAGTCGGGTTCACAACCCAGTGAGCCAGAACGGAAACTCCTCTTACTTTATTTTTAAAATTTTTTATTAAAAAAATTTTTTCTTCTCCTCCTTTTTTACTGCTGCCCAGCACAGCTGCATTGTAACCAGTTTGTTCACCAGCCCAAACCAAGGCCTGTCTATTCCTCTTATCAATCACTGATAACCACACACGTGCCTGGGTGGCACATGGGAATCAAAGGTCCCACTCCTCCCTGGACTGGCTTTTCCCAGGGCACTCAAGCTCTCTTTCTGAAATCAGCTGTTCATCGATGTGTTTACTCCCTTGTCCTCCCTCTTCCTCAAAGGAGCTTATAACCAATCCCCATGAAGGTATTGGCCTCATCTCACTGAAACTCAGCTCTTGGAACAATGCCTGGGGCAGAGTGGGTGCATTCATATTTGTTAATATTCATCAGGAAGACAGATCCCACAGGAACCTCTTTGGTTCATTTCCTAAAACCTCTCTAACTTAAGCAACGCTGCGTTTGCCATTCTCTGTCCCTTGGCAGTGGGCTATCCATGCATCCCAGATTCTCATCAGAGTTCCACAGAGTTGATAAACCCACCTTACTGGACTTCGACTTTTTAATAACAAATCTACCTTCTCCTTAATGTGAACGATTTTGCTTTCACTACCTGAGAGGTGACACTTTTTTTTCTGCTAAGGGGAAATTTACCCTGCCAACTGCTAAACGGCTGTAATCCTCCAGAAGCCATTTCCTTTGGAAGAAGTCTGTGGTAGCCAATATCCCCACAGTGGTTCTATAACATCTGGCAGCTTATACACTGGCATCTGCCATCCTTTTACCAACACCGTTCCCTCCTCTTTCAGCCTCTGTCCACTTTTAAAACTAGCCTCCCCAAATCACCTCCTGGCCGGTGCCTCCTGCTTCATCACACTCCGCGACCTGTTCATTTCGGTTTGTAAGCCCTACAAATTTCCAGTGGGCGACTAGAGCCCCCGTCTCTCCCGAGCCAAGTTTTGGTGTCCTTCACTTTTTGTCTAACGTCTGCCCATCGCCAGCTTCTCCAGACCCGAGCTCACCGCATCCCCGGAGCGCGAGGTCCTGCTGGGTTACCTGGAGCTGGTGTAAGTGCAGAACGTAGCCTTGTGCTAACAGTTGGAATAAGAGGCGCAGCCGCCCTGGCCCGGAAAGCTCCTTCAAGCTCCGCAGCCTCCGATCGCCAGGCCCGGTTCCGGGAGCCTCCGCCGTCTGGGCCGCCGGGAGTGCGGTGGGGATCGCGGCCTTGGCTCTGGCCCCCTGTGAGCCCAGAGCAGGGAAGGGCACTCGCGTCCCCAGCAGCGCCCACCGCAGCCTCGCGCCACCCAGCGCACCCATGCTATTCATGGCTTGTCCTGCGGCACCTTCAGATCTGGAGTGCAGACTGCCTCGAACGCGCCCAAAGGCGAATCAGGAAGGGCGGGTTCAAGGGCCCCGGTAGCCCAGGGTGGGCCGGCGAAGGTTGGCCAGGCCCCTTACTGCTCCGGTTTCATCGCGGTCTTCAGTCTCTCCAAACGGGACTTAACCAACTCACAGAAGCCCCCTTTTCCAACTGTCAGCCTCCAGGCTCGGGAAGGGGCCGGACAACGCCAAGGCAGAAGATGCACAGGGGCACTTAGGGGGACCCACAGAGCTCCGACGATGGCCGCCTCTCCCGCGACTCCCCACCTTTCACTTTGGCGAACTCTCGAGGAGAACTTGAAGTTCGCTTGGTCTGAACTCCAGGCAGGAGTGTAGCCCGGGAGGCTTCCAAGACCTGGAGGCCTCACCCAGTGAGACCAGCCCTCACGCTCAGCGGGCTCGTCACCCCAAAGCCGCAACGCCTCAGCCCGGAGGGACCAGGAACCGGCTGTTGAGATTAAACTGGCTGCTGGCTTTTCCGAAGAGCCCCAGGGGTTGATCCCGGACTGTGAGCGCTGAGCGAGGAAAGAGCAAAAAAAAATCCCCCAAACAAAAAAGTAGAACAAACAACAGCAACAACAAAACAGCCCTGTGTCCAGGGTCACCTGATTCCTGGAGGGAGGAAGCCAAACAAATTTAAATATTAGGGTTTTTGTTTTTTTTTTTTTAATGCAATTCTACCCTTCTCCCTCCCCACCACCCACACACTCTCCAGTCTGCTGAGGTAGGATTTCTCAAACTGCAAGTTGAGATCAGATTTAGTGAATTTTTTTTAATAAGATGGAAAAGAATAAAATAGTACAAAAAATATTGCAAGAAAAAGTATTATTTCGTGAACTCTTTATATCATATATGTACACTGGATTAAAATTTTCAAAAGTTAAAAACATGATGCATACACATACAAAATAATAAACGGGGTCAGAGATTATTCTGTCCATTAGTGGTGAAACCAGTAGGATGATAAAGCTAATTCCAAGAGCGTTTGAAGAAGTGGTTATTTACGGGTAGCCAGAGGTGGGAAGGGCATATGAAGTTCAAGGGGCAACAATCAGACAGACAGTTGTGGTAGCTAGGTATGGATTTCTTTTTATTTATCCCATTAGGAGGTCATAGAATTTCTTGACTCTGTGACTGAGTATCTTTCATTAATTTTGGAAGGTTTTCAGACATTCGAACATTTCTTCTACCCCATTTCTTTTTCTCCTCTCCCTCTAGGACTGCAAAGTATTTTTATGAAAGACCTTCTGACTATCATTCCTGTCTCTTACCCTCTCTTTTATATCTTTCTATCATTTTGTCTCTTTCAGTTCACTAATTCTCTGTTCAGCTGTGTCTAATCTGCTGTTAAATCTATCCATTGAATTCTTAATTTCTATTATTGTATTTCTATGTTTTCAATTTTGATTAGCTTTTTCAAATCTATATACTTTTTATATTTCTAGTTTTATACCAAAATTCTTAATTTTGTTTTTTTATTATACCTTTTAATTTTGTAAGCATAGTTGTTTTAAGGAGTATGACTAGTAGCTCCAATATAGGGAACCTGTATGTGACAATAGGTCATTCTGATTTAGAAGTTTCATAAATACCATGGAGCTGGATTTTTTCTCTTACCTAACAAGAGAATCCTTAAATAGCAAAAAATTATTTTTATAATTTAAATGAATGTTTAAAAGTAAAGGAATGAAATGGAATAAAAATTTAAAACATAATTAATCGATAATTCATAGATGAGGAATTGTAATGGCTCTTTAACATACACAAAAATGGTCCACTTTGCAGGTAATAAAAGAAAGACTAATCCAGACTGTTTCAGAAACCATTTTTTACCTGTATGATTGACAGAGATCAAAGTTTGATACCACTATGTATTTGAGGTTGTAGGAAAACAAACTGAATCATGGTTCAAGGGAGTACAAATTGCTACAGAGCTTTTAAAATTTAAAGTGCACTTACTTTTAAGCCAGCAGTCCTACTGGTAGGGATTTTTTTTTTTTTTTTTTTTGCTATGAATACACTTGCACATTTGCAAAATCACAAATATACAAGGATATTATTTTTTACACCATTGTTTGTACAGATAAATATTGGAAACAATCCAAACCCATCAGTAGGGAACTATGAGATAAATTAAAGTAAATCCAGGCATTAGAATCATTTGCAGCTTTAAAAAAAAAAAACACCAAAAACATAGTGAGGCAGCTCTAAGGTATACTTATATACAGCAATTTCTAATATATATATATTTTAAAATTAAAAAGTAAGATGCAAAACGGTGGTATGGTAGGCTCCCATACATCATGTCAATGCTTGCACATGCATAGGTTTTCTCTGGAAAGACATACAAGAAACTTGTAATAGTATTGGTCTCAGGGACAAAGGTGGCAGGGCCACAACTTCACAGCATGCTCTTTTAGACCCTTGGAACTGTGTAATATATATATGTAATACCTCTTTTTTTTTTTTTTCAATTGGCTTATTCAATAGTAAGAACATCTTCTTTTGACATTTCCAAACACTTGTTTCCCAAAGTGATGTCTGGTTATCTCTTAAGTTGATCACTCGGGTCCTCACCAGAGCCAAAACTTTAATGAAAGCAATAATAATGTATTCAAACAATTAAATCCTTACATACATATTGTACCTTAATTTTTCTTTC